>NC_083238.1:28979265-29287447 GCF_032191835.1 Heteronotia binoei
ACAACAAGGCTTCATGAATAACTAAGCTTAGAGTTACCAGACCCTGCATCACACATCCTTCATTAGAGAAAAACAGGATGCAGGTTTCCCCCTTGACAAAATACAGTACTGGAAATGACAGGCTCCCTCCCACTTTGAATTCCTCCTACAGACCTAAACAGGGTTGTGTCACTTTCATTTCTAAGACCGGAGAAGTACAAGAAGAAACCCAACTCTCTCGAAGTCTGTGGAAGTGAGCAGATAACTTTGTCTTGGCCATTAACCTCACCCACCTGCTACAGAATTCCATGGTTGTGAACCATGGTTGTGATTCCCTCTGACAAAGGATATGCCTCTTCCAAGCCCGTCTAAGTTTACATAATGGCAAAGACCAAACTCTGTTGCTACTTCATCCCTCTGTGCTTTGTCTTTTTTGTCCACTGATGTAAGGGCCTCTATCCATGAACAGGAGAGATGAGAGCCCTAGGTACCAAAATATGTAGGGCAGTGACCCCCAACCTTTTTGGCACCAGGAATGGGTTTTGTGGAAGACAATTTTTCCACGCACCGATGGAAAATGTTTCAACTTATTTTAAAAAGAGAGCTTTCCAGTTCTGAGCATTCCATTTTTCAAGACTATCCAATGAAATAGAGTGTGTATGTGTAAAATTCTAGGGATTCTTCCCAGGTGGGTTAGAACAACTAATAACCTGGATATTTTTTTTTGTTTTGATATGAGATCATGGAGGAAGGGTTCGATCCTCCTTTCTCTAAATGCAGATGTAGCATAAACTTTGCCATGTTTCCTTGAGCCACTTCAATTATTTTACTAAAAATGGTTTCCTCACTGTGGAATCTGTTACCCTAGAGCAATACTCACAATAAGCTATGAAGTCTCTTGTGAGTAAAAATTCTACTTCATGAACTACTGGCATTAAAGCTGCGAGCTAGTTTGCTCTGGGGTATTTTTTTTTTTTTTTGAGCAAAGACAATATGTGTGAGCCAGAGGCTAAGAAACTGTCAGCTAGCTCACACTAACTCAGCTTACAGGGAACACTGCTCTAGAGAACACTACCTATCTTATAGTGAACACATGAACATTTTACATGGACATCTGTTTGTAAGAAAAACTAATACAAATTTCAGTTAAAAATAACAGCTGGGGACCAGTACCTACATAAATGTGGGGATGAAAGTGCGCGATACCCTAAATGCAGCATAACAACAGCTCAAAATGTGCACACAAAAAAAATCAAATGTTCCTTGTCCGTTGCATAGGTACAGGGCTTCTGTTTGTTCCTATTCTCTGAATTTAACCTGAAAAAGGAATCACAGTGAGGGAGGGAGACATCCCTAACATAGGAAGGCAGCTGCTTATGATTGATGCCATTAAAATTATCCATAGTGTCATCAGCTTGGATTCTGCTTTACAGATAACCCTAAGGAAAAAAATTAATCCTTACCTTGATAACATTACAATCTAAAATTTTAATATGAGATTCACATAACTCTAGTTACAAATGTTCTTCATGGTTGTAATTTTATTTTCCGGGAAAAGAGCAGCAAGCAAGGTAATCTGTGGAGGGGGTCTGTCTGTACCTCTTGTTCCCCATTCTGCCCCCCCCCCACAAAAGAAAAACTTACCCAATTTTCATTTTAAAGTAATGTCCAGCTAGAGCTCAGACACACTGAATTGGACTTGTGTTATTCAGGAGGCAAGGCTCATTACTGATTAACATCACACAGGTAACTGCATGAACACATTACTTTTAAGCGGCTCTCAATCCATGCAATACTGTTTGCTGAAGAACACTAGAAACTTGACCCACAACACAAGTGGGTCCCCCCTCCCCGTTACATCCCTTCTAACTACCACTTTTGGGGCTCTCAAGATTTATTTTTTAAAAAATATATTACTATGATATCAACTCTCACAAGGCTTCCATAGAACTCGAGAGTTTTGTTTTCACTCACATTATAAACAGACTGAATTTCTGCCCGCTTCAGCTGAAAAGTGGAATGTAATTTATCAGCTGCTTTCAATCGGGCAGGGAGGGAGCGAGCTAATGGAATCAGTTCCTTCCTGCAAACAAGGTTAACCCAACTAATCTCTAAAGCCTTCCCAGTGTGAAACACCTATGGTGAGGAGGAGAGGGAAAGGAGAAGTGTCAATAAATCAAGATATGCGCATAGTAAGTGTGTGGCCTGATGTTATTCAGCATATTCTACATACCTGCTCTCCAAATCTGATTTGGCAATTTATTTTTCTGGTCACCAGGTCAAACTGAAGCTCTGAAGAGACGTGTTTCAAACAAGTTTCATTTTATCTGTTTAAAAACTTGGAACCCATTTTCATTTTAGCCAGAGACATTAATGCCTCCCAAATTGTTAAAGTGTATCATTAATGCTGCAGACCTAACTACAGATTACAAAGATGTTATGTAATGTTCAGGTTTACCTCAAGAACTTTGAATCAGATATGTACTATGAGTTCCCCACTGGAAACGCAATTTGGGTTGGGACCACAGCATGCAGAAATAGGGGGCCTATGACTTCTCCCACACTGTTTTCTTCACCTGAAATGTCCTGGAAGAGTGCTATTTGCCCAGTTGAGGAAACTAGTGTGTATTCCAAGAGTATGCCAGGGATCCCTCAGTGGGGCCAATAGCCCCACTTCAAGTCAGGAAAATGGCTTAAGCGTCCCTTCCCATTTGCCACCATCCTGATCTGAACTGCCCCCAACCAATGTCTGGGAACTAAAGTCCAATTGGCTGATTGCAACCACCCAAGGAGGATGTGAACGAAACATAATGTACAGTTAGGCACTGAGACACACCTTCTCTCATCCCATGGATAAAAGGGAGCCCACTTTCACACAGACTCTCCTCCCACAGAGTAAGGTGTGAACAGAAATTCCATCAAGAAGCTTTTAAAAACTGTATCATGGGGAAAATAGTAAAGGACAGGTTTCTTACCTGTAACTGGTGATCTTCGAGTGGTCATCTGTGCAGTCACACATATGGGTTTATCCGCCAGGATCGGGCCCATCTCGGAGAATTCAAAGCAATCCTTAAGCGTTAATTTTGGCGTGCCTTTCCCCTCGTCCCGGGGAGAGGGCAGCGTCTGTGCATGCCCAGACGAGGGGGAGGCGCCCAACCCACTCAGTTTCTTCCCGCCGCCATAGAGGTGTAGTAAATGCATTGATATGATAGTCCAGCAGCGGGGAAGGCTGGGTGGGTATGTGTGACTGCACAGATGACCACTCGAAGATCACCAGTTACAGGTAAGAAACCTGTCCATCTTCTTCGTGGTCTCTGTGCAGTCCCACATATGGGTGACTGGCGAGCTATTTGTCAGGAGGCGGGTGCTGGATCTGTAATAGAAACATTGTAAGTTATTAAAGAGAATAAACTTGTACTCACAAACAGGTAGCGGAAAGCATCAGTCGAAGATTGATCTCAGCACAGCCTGCCCAAAGGAGGTATCATGCCGGGCACGGACGTCCAGAGCGTAGTGCGAGGCGAACGTGGATGGGGACGACCAAACCGCAGCAGCGCAGATGTCCTCCATCGGGATGCCCTTGCAAAAGGCTGTTGAGGTTGCGACGGCTCTCGTAGAATGAGCTCGCAAGTGCTCAGGTATGGGCTGCTTTGCCAGTTCATAGCATAGTGAGATGGTGGCAGTAATCCACTTTGAGAATCTCTGGGTAGAGATTCTAGCACCCTGATTGTGGGTAGCATAAGACACAAAAAGTCTATTGTCCTTACGGAACTGCTTAGTTCGCTCGATGTAGAAAGCTAGAGCTCTTCGTACATCTAAGTTACGTAGGGTGCATTGACCCGTATCTGTAGGGTGTTGAAAAAACACAGGCAAGACAGAAGGCTTCCCCAGATGGAAAGGTGACACCACCTTAGGTAAGAATGCGGGGTCAGGGCGTAGGACCACCTTGTTGTGGTGGAAAACTGTATACGGAGGGTCTGCTCTGAAAGCGCATATGTCGCTGGCTCGTCTGCCGGTAGTAAGGGCTACTAGGAGGGCTGTTTTCCATGTTAGGAGATGTAAAGAAATAGAAGCCTTGGGTTCGAAGTGTGGCTTCATTAACTGACTGAGGACCAGAGACAGGCTCCAAGCAGGTTGTATTTTGCGGATTGGAGGGTGAAGGTGAAGGATCCCTTTGAGGAAGGCCTTGGTGGCAGAGTGTGAGAATACAGTGGAGCCCTCAATATGAGGATGGAATGCGGAGATAGCTGCTAGATGAACCTTCAGAGAAGAGTAGGACAGTCCAGCATTGGAGAGAGTTAGAGTGTAAGTCAAAATTTGGTTGATATTAGCTGATTCTGGTCGAAATCTATGTAAGTCAGCGTATTTGGAGAAGCGTTTCCATTTGAAAGCATACGATTTTCTAGTGGCCGGTTTCCTGGCATTGAGCAAGATGTGTCGGACCTCCGGAGTGAAGGTCATAAATTGATCCTCCATGCTGTAAGGCGGAGGAGAGAAGGGTTGTGAAGAAGAACCTTGCCGTTCTGTTGAGAGAGTATGTCCTGGGCTTGAGGGAACCGGTGAAATGCACCGTGCGATAGTAGAAGGAGGGTGGTGAACCATGGTTGGCGGGGCCACCATGGGGTCACTAGGATGCAGTTGGCATTGTCTGACATAATTTTCTGCAATACTCTCGTGATGAGTGGTATTGGAGGAGCATGTAAAGCATTGGTCCGCTCCAAGACTGTAGGAAGGCGTCCCCTGCAGATAGTGGAGACGACTGGCCGCGCGTGTAGAAGCGGGGACATTGTGCATTGTCTGGTGCTGCAAATGCATCTATCTCTGGGGTGCCGAACCTCTGAAACAGAGGGAGAAGATAATGACTGTTGATGGACCACTCATGGTCGTTGATGGATTGCCGACTCAGAGCGTCCGCTTGAATGTTCTGAACTCTGGGTAGATGCACTGCAGATAGGAAAATGCCGTGGGCAATGCTCCAGTGCCATAGGGTTAAGGCTCTCTTGCACAATCTGATGGAGGCAGTACCTCCCTGCCGATTTATGTAGAAGACAGTGGCTATGTTGTCCGATGTGACTTGGACATGTCTGTTGTGAAGCGACGGAAGAAAGGATCGCAGTGCCCTGTGGACTGCCAGCAACTCCAGGCAATTTATGTGGAGAGACCTTTCGTATTCTGTCCACTGGCCTTGTACAGTGAGCTGTCCTAAGTGGGCTCCCCATCCCCACTTGGAAGCATCTGTAGTGACAATCACCGAGGGAGGAGTCTGAGTGAAAGACATTCCTTTGAGCAGATGATGGTCTAAAGTCCACCATTTCAGGGAGGGAATGATGTGAGCTGGAATGGTGAGTACAATGAGCTGATGTTGACGTTGTGGATGAAACGTCCTCACGAACCACAACTGAAGAGGGTGCATGTGAAGTCTGGCAAATAGAAGAACGGAAGTGGTAGCAGCCATCAGTCCCAACATCCTTTGAAAGGTGAACGCTGTCTGAGAGCGATGTAGAATGATATTTTTGGCCAGAGATTTGATGTGCTGTACTCTGTCTATCGGCAGGTAAGCTTTGCATGTCACAGTTGAGAGATGTGCCCCTATAAACTGTATGGATTGAGTAGGGGTCAGATTGGATTTTGTGTGTTGACCTGGAGGCCCAGGGTGGCCAAGAGGGAGAGGGTCGCGGAGACATCAGACTGGAGTTGTTCCTTGGAATGGGAGACAACTAGCCAGTCGTCTATGTACGGGTAGATGGAGATGCGTTGTTGTCTCAGAATTGCTACTACCACCGCCATGCATTTCGTAAATACTCTCGGAGCTGTTGAGAGACCAAAGGGAAGGGCGCGGAATTGATAGTGTTGATTCCCTATGGCAAATCTGAGGAACCTCCTGTGATGGTGGTTGATGGTGAGGTGAAAGTAGGCATCTTGGAGATCTATTGATGCCATCCATGCTTGTTTCGGGATCAGTGGAAGGATGGATTGGAGTGTAACCATCCGAAATTTTTTGTGATGGATATGGAGGTTGAGCTTTCTGAGATCTAATATGGGGCGTAGGTCACCGTCTCTCTTTGGCACCAGGAAGTAGCGGGAGTAGAATCCGGTGTGGTGATATTGAGGAGGGACTGGTTCTATAGCTCCCTTGTCCAGCAAGGTTGCTACTTCTATGAGCAGATGGGGGGACGGAGGGGTAGATATGAACCTGTGGTGTTTTGGAGTCGAACTGAACTCTATGGAGTATCCATTTTGGATGATTGACAGTACCCAAGAGTCCGATGTTATGGCTTCCCAGTTGTGGTAGAATGGCTGCAGTCTGATGTCTGAGCGGTAACGAAGTGGGAGTGGAGCAGGGGAGTCAAAGAGACTGTTTGTTGGTTGGCGTTGTCTTCTTTGTGGTCTGAGGGCGTGCCCTCTGTTGGAACGGTTGTTTAGTTTGAGGAGGCTTACGTCTCCAAGGTTCAGTTTGGCGAGGAGATCTGGAGCGTTTGAAATAGTTAGGCTTCCAGGATCTTTGTTTTATGGCTGACTGAGGCTGAGTGGCTCCTAGTCTTTTGGCCCTTTTCCTGCTGTCATCAACATTGGTGAGGATATCATCTGTCATGGCGTTAAATAGGCCTTGGCCGTCAAACGGCAAATCCTCAATTTTAAATTTGATGTCTGGCTGCAGGGAAGAAGACCCGAGCCAGGCATGTCTGCGCAGGGCAATAGCTGAAGCTAGGGTCCTGGAGGAGCATTGGGCTGCATAGTGAGCGGTGTTTATCTGCTGCTTGCTAACTCTAGAAAGTTCCTGCAGCGTGTGAGTGGCTTGCTTCTGAGTAGCCTCAGGAAGGGCTGTGACCAAGGAGCTCAGCTGGGTGGTAAGGTTGTGAGCATACGCAGAGAAGTATGCCATATAGTTATGGATCTTGGTGGTGGCAGTGGTGAGGGAGTAGATTTTTCTCCCGATGGTGTCAAGTTTCTTGCCCTCTCTTTCAGGAGGGACAGGGTGTCTGGTTTGTTTGGATTTCGATGAGGAGTGGACTATCATCGAGTTAGGAGCCGGGTGGTTGAAGAGGAACTTCGACTCTGGAGCATGTACTTTGTAAAGTGCCTCAACCCTCTTAGACGTAGGTGGTACAGAGGCTGGTTTGTCCCAGGCTTCCTTCAACGTCTCCAGATGGATGGGGAGCATGGGAAATGAAGAGCCCGCAGGGAGGTCTGTGTGAACTAGGTCATAGACCACGTCAAAGACTCTTGGAACATCTGTTGTCAGCTTTACATTGAGGGAGTTAGCCATATTAGATAGCAGGTCTAAATAAGACTTAGGCCCTTTCGATGGAGAGAGGTTGGCTGGTTTGGCTATGTCCGAATCTGGAGAGTGGAGGCCGGAAGCTGAAGAATGAGAGGACACAGATTGCTCTGCTTCTGATTCATCGAGAGTCTCCACTTCTGGAGTCTTCCTGATCTGTTCTGGTCCTGAGAGCTGGGTACGTTTGGAAGGCTCTATAGCCGTAGAAGCAGCTGGAGAAGGTGGTTTTGGCAACGAGATGTATTCACGGTACCGTTGTTGGTCGTCACAGAATCGTTGGTGGTCGTCGTGGTAAGGGTGCTCTCGATGCGGAGAGACGTCTCGGTATCGGGGGCGAATATCCTCGTGAGAGTGATCCCTGTAGTAGGCCCTTTCTAGGTGCCTAGAGTCGTCACGGGACCGAGAATGCTCACGGGTGCGGTGTCTGTAGAAACCGGGAGAGGGTGACCTTCGGTATCTACGGTATCTGCGAGGAGATGGTGATCTGGACCTCGAAGGGGTGTAATAGTAGTAGCGGTCTCTGTGGCCACTTCTAGACCTTTTTTCTCGGAGACGTAGAGGAGTTTCTCTCGGAGTTGAGGGAGCTCTGGTTAGTGACGGGGCCGTGATTGGTTGTCGGAGATTTGGGACTTCTCGGAAGGAGCGATCATCTAGAAAGTTGAGGTGTTGGCTCTTAGTTGAAGTCGGAGACTCGGTACCGAGGATTTGCTCCGGCAGCAACTCGTGCACCGATGGTGATCTGAAGCTGATGCGGACGATTTCCAGTGGTGTGGTGGCCGGAGTCGCGGTGGATTTCGATGCCGGAGTGGTCTGTATCGAGGCAGTAACAGTCGTGTTCGGACGAGGCGTTGGAGGTCGAGTTACGGCGATGGGGTCGAGGACCTTATGGCTAGACTTCGGTTTTTTGGGAGACTTCGGGTCCGAGGGGTCTCTCGAGGTCGACTCGGTACGGTGCCGCTTCTTGGATTCGTCAGACTTCTTTAGGTGTTTGCCGGATTTATGCTTGCTGGGAACCTGAGCCACGGAAGCCACCGGCTGAGTCATTCCCTTGTGGATCAGGGAAGACGGGGAGGTCTGCGAACCCAATGCGTGCGACATTACTGGGCGCAGCGATGACTCTAGCAAATGGCTTTTGAGTCTTGCCGCGCGGTTTTTCTTCACCTGTTTGCCGAACTGGCTACAGTGCACACAGGAGTCTGTTCGGTGTGCCTTGCCAAGGTAGAAGAGGCAAAGAGAATGTCCGTCGGTAGACGGGATTTTCGAAGCACAGCGAACGCACCTCTTAAAAGTTATTTTTTCCTTCCCTTCCATCCGCCCGGAGAGGGGGGGGGGAGAGGGGGACGAAAAACGAAGTATAGAGAAAGATTTTTTTAATATATATATACAATACCAGAATGAAGAGTGAAGAGGAGTGAAGGACAATGAAGAGACGAAGATATAGAGATTCAAAGGACTGCAATGAAAGCGGGAGATCAGCGAGATAGGTGTTCTCCGGACGGCGGTAAAGAAGAAACTGAGTGGGTTGGGCGCCTCCCTCTCGTCTGGGCATGCGCAGACGCTGCCCTCTCCCCGGGACGAGGGGAAAGGCGCGCCAAAATTAACGCTTAAGGATTGCTTTGAATTCTCCGAGATGGGCCCGATCCTGGTGGATAAACCCATATGTGGGACTGCACAGAGACCATGAAGAAGATCAATTCTTTCTTTGTTAGTTCCCAGTTGTCTTTTTCAGCTTGCAATTATGATGAAACCTGGAAGCCACTTATTGGATTTCTGAGACAAAATGCAGTTCTTCCATGTAGAAATGGTTAGAAACTGGTTAAAATTGTAAGGTTACTGTAAACATGTACCAATATGAGTTTAGGAGACTGTATGAAATGTGTGCGAAAAACTATGACATATTTCGTACTAGCCTTTGTCCTGGTCTCATTCTCAGCTCTCAAGTTTGTGCGGGGCAGGAAGGAAGCAGGGAACATGCAGCCCTGCTCCAAAGATGCCAATGCAGAATCCGGGAAAAAGAGTCACATTGAGGAGCCCCGCACAGAAGGAAGGGAAGTGCTAAATGCAGAATCGGCCTATTTTTAATTTAGGGTTGCTGTTTTTTTAGTATCTACTGGGAGATGATGTAATTGTTTTAGATTGCTCTTTTTTTGTCAACTTAATTTTTAATAAAAATTTCAAAGGAAGATTTTAAAAAGACTAAAAAAGAGACATTAGAGAATTTATCCAAGCTTAAAGGGACTGGGAGTAGGTCAACATGCTCTCTCCCTAAAGTCTTCTTCATACTGGGTTTCTAAAGAAGAAGAAGATGACATTGGATTTATATCCCGCCCTTCACTCTGACTCTCAGAGTGGCTCACAATCTCCTTTATCTTCTTCCCCCACAACAAACACCCTGTGAGGTGGGTGGGGCTGAGAGAGTTCTCACAGAAGCTGCCCTTTCAATGACAACTCTTGCGAGAGTTATGGCTGACCCAAGGCCATTCCAGCAGCTGCAAGCGGAGGAGTGGGGAATCAAACCCAGTTCTCCCAGATAAGAGTTCGCACACTTAACCACTACACCAAACTGGCTCTCAAAGCAAAGGCTTGAGTTCCCTACCAAAGATAGAACCAATTTTGGAACACGCTGGGATCCTTCCCCTTTGAGTGACTTCCTCTGATGAGATCTGCCTCCATATGATGAGAGCTCTGCTACTCCCTTTCTCATCTGAAGGCTGTCCTCCTAACATCACTGAAGAAGTTCCCGGGATTATGAAAAGCTTTGAGCAACCCTGAAGAAGTAATTTTATGTTATGTTTACTGAAGTCAGAGAAATTGGCTGGGCCAAAAGAAATTATGCTGCGCTTCGCAAGGCCCATTTCCTAAAAAAGGCCTCATTTCAATAATTTACTTGGGAGATGGGAGAACTGAGGTAATCCAGAACAGAAACTTTTAAATCTCCCCTCCCCCCGTCTTGAGACTGGGAAAGGGGAGTTTCTGTTTCTCTTGCTGTCACCTTATTAGTATAATCCTGGCAGAGACAACATTGACATTGCTTGATACTTATTAGGTATCTGTCCCTCCTTCCTTTTCACACATGATGCAACAAGGAGCACAGGAAGCAATATTTCTTGCCCTGACTATGATTTTTCCTCAGACAACACCACATAACCAAATCTCACTGATTGTGTGGCATACCATCATGAATCCTTGTTTTGGCATTCATGAGGTCAGAGGAAGAGAAGAACCTGCTGAGCCACTTGGTGGGAAGGGCGGGATATAAATCATAAAATAAATTAAATAAACAAATAACAACCAACGCTTGGTGACCCCATCCACAGGACAATCCAAGCAAGACAGAAGTAGAGGTGGTTTGCTATTGCCTTCCTCCACATAACCATCCCTGTCAACCTTGGTGGTCTTCCATCCATGCACTGACTGTAGCTGACCCAGCTTAGCTTCCAACTCTGATAAACTCAGCCTAGGCTGGATTATTTGGGCTGCCTTCATGAGGTAAAGAAAGAAAATAACAAGAGAACCAAGCAGCAGCAGTGAGCAGTATTCCCACCGCAAGTATGTGGAGCAGGCGCTATGCATCATCTTGAAATCCTTTGAGGGAGGGGAAAAGACATCAAAATATCCCCTAAATGCACCACCCTTTCCAGAAGCTATGAAGCTGAAGGGAGGGGAGAGTTTTGACTCAGCACTGAACAAAAGGCTAAAAAAAAAAGGCAGTTGGAGAGGCATAGCTGTAGATAATGAACACCACAAGACACAAAAGCATTTTAAAATGAAACCGAATCTGCAGTTATCATAAACACTGAATGGCAGGCAAAGATACTCTTTTTCCGCCTCACTAAAAGTATTGGCGGTAGGCTGCAGTAAAGAGTTTCAAGTATGCCCAATTTCTTTTAGAATGAGTTGCTGGTTCTCTTGTGAACAGAAGCGAGTAAAGGAAGATTCGCTAACAAGCGCCCTTTTTTGTTGAAAAGCAGAAGAGAGGAGATGTGAGTGGGCCCTTATCCATTTACCATATTGCGTTGTAGCAACAGCATAATTCCAAAATGAAATGTGATTTACCTATAACTACATCGTGGCCGTCAACCAGCCCTGCAGAGAACAGCTCTTGAGATACGCCATCTGCTGTATCTGTGCAGAAATGGGAAATGAATATATATATTTATATATATATATATGTATCAGTCATGATAAAACTGGAGAAACAAAACAAAAAGATATAAAACCAGGGCAGTTTGTTAAGCAGAATATATCCGACCTATAAACACCCATCATCATTCTGTGCTGTGGCCAAAAAGATTCTTTGCTTAGAGATTCCACATGTTTTGCCCTCTGTGGATAACTATAATTTTCAGCACAGGAGAACTTGGAAGATTAATCTTTTCATTCTTCATGAATCTACTGCTGCTCATTCATTTGGCTGCTGGAATGTCTCCTCAGCTTAGGCATCCTTACTGCAGTGCACGCAGCAATAAAAGAGCCTTAAAATAAACAGGGAATGCTTGCCACAAATCCTTCTCTCTTTCCTCACTTTTTATGGAGTCTTAAATTCAAAAGAAACGTTTAAGGCCCATGTTCATGAATGCCTTGGGAAACAAGTATTAAAAAATAAATGCCTGAAACTTGTTTTGCATAAAATGCAGCATTGCATTTGTAATGGAAGGGACAGTGCCTATTTAAGAAAGATCCTCTACCAGAAAGGATGGGAGCTTGCCACAGGTGCCAATTAGTGTTTATAGCAGTTGTGTATTTTTATTTTTTGGTTAGTCTCTCCCTCCCCACCGGTCTGTGCAATCCTTTCAAAGCTAGGATATTTCAAGCAATCCATTCTAGAAAGAACATATTTTGGGGTGTACACACATTGGTATTTTGGGGGTTCATATATATTGAACCAGAAAAATATTGGTATTTCCCAATATTAATCCTAATATCAGTGTGGTATTGGGATTTTGGAAGTATTTAGGAATGTTGAATTTTTTTTTTGCTCCATTATATCCTATGGCCCCCAGAGACTATAATGGAGAATCTGGGACTCTGTGGGGAGGCTGCTTTTCAAGGTAGAGGCACCAAATTTGCAGCCTAGCTGCTGGTGCCCCTCCTCAAGAAACAAAAACCACACAAAATTCAAAAAGACTGGATTAGGAGAACAATTCTATGAGCCCCAGAAGTAGATGCACCATCCGCTGCTGTTTCCAATGGAGAAAGAAAAGGCATTTAAAGGGATGCCATAGGCGAAGTACCCTGCAGGGTTCAAAAGAGTCGAAATGGCACATACACTTCCTAAGACTGGAATAATCTGACTGTCTTGGTGGGGTCATCAGTAGGATTACAGAAACCAAAGCTTCCATATGCTTTATATTATGCCTGCAGTTACAATTTCTACATAGCAACCACTTCCAGGTAGGCCACAATAGCTGACAGGGTCGACAGCACTTAGATCAGCTTTCAGCAGGCTTGCTTTGTACTCTGCATTCCACAAGATGAAGACCAAATGAAACAAACTGCCCTCTATCACAGGGGTGTCAAACATGTGGCCCAGGGCCCGAACCAGGCCCCCAGAGGGTTTCTATCAAGCCCTTGAGCAACTGGCTGTCATCTGCTTCCTTCTCCCTCTCTCTTGCTTCCTCCTGCATAACAGTTTGCTTTGCAAGGCTTGCTCAATTGCACAAGAGCAACAGAACCTCTATTTTCTCCACTGGCTAAAGCTCCTCCCTTGAGGATAAAGGGGGGGGGAGGGAGAGCTTGCTTTGCCAGGCTCTTTCAATTGCACAGTAGAGCTACTGAGCCAAGCCTCACTTCCTTCTATTGGCTGAGGTTCCTCCCCCTCCTGGTCCCCTGGGGAAGGAAGAAAAGAGCCAGAGCTTCCTTTGCCCAATTCCCTGGATCCCATGGAAGAAATATAGAGAAAGCACCTTTAAGACCAACAAGTGCTAATGTTTTAAGTATGTTTTATTTTAGGTTTTTAAAAAATCTTTGTGTTTATGTCCTTTATAAAGTTTATATCTGCTACCTAATCTTAAACAGGTCCACACATGGCCCGGCCCAAAAAGGTCTCATTCGGCCCTCATAACAAATTAGTTTGACACCCCTGCTCTATCAGTATATGATACCCTCTCTGCCTCCCACAATAGTCAGAACGCTTCATAACTGTCACTAAAAATGTAAAAAAGTGGCACCATTTTTGTTTTGGCTAAGTAGTGCAATATAAAACACTTGGTTGGTGCAAGCGATTTCATAGTGCCAATTTATATTAAACTATAAACAGAAATCAATTTCCGAAATACCATTTGGAGTCATAAAAGCATAATTTCAATTAAAAGCCTTACCTCTGCCTGGAGTAAACTCGAATCGTATGTCATTAAGTTCCTTTCTGGAATTCCTGGAGGGGGGGAAGGAAGCCATGGTAAACATCAAAATGTAATGAAGTGCAGCTTGCTCACCCTAAATGCATTCAAACTTTATAAATAAGTTGCTGTTAATATGCAGGCCATATTTTACAACTTTATGTTCTTGTCTTTCCCCCCAAACACATTACAAGTGTGCATGGGAAAAGCCCTGGAGAGTTTAACTATATTGCTTTTCTAAGACAAGTCTGCAATTGCACATTTTTGTAGTTGCGAGGGACGGCTGTATCTAATTTTTTAAAAATGCATATAATTCCAGTCTGAACCTCAAAGACATCTCAACATCTTTTCTCTGAAGGCAAGAGAGCACTTGAAGACTGCAGGCTTGAGTCTTTCCAAGCTTAGATCATTTGACAGAACTTTATGTTTCTGACCTTCTGTCTCAACTCAGTGGCTTTTGAAGGTAAACAGATTTAGAACGTTATGCATACAAAGCTTGTACTGTATCACTGAGTGACATGACACTTGCCACAATAAGGGATAACCCATGGAATTACTAACAGAAGAACAGCCATGACAGATCAGTCCAATTAGTGTAGCATCCTTTGCCATACAGTGGCCAACCAGATGTTCTCCAAAAACATGTTACAAATTCCTACCACCAGCTACTGCTGCTATGCCACACACACCCTTCTTCTGAACTTATCCTGACGCTGTGCACTAATGTTATGAATGCCGTTCCCAATCCAGGGAACCAGTTATTCTTCTTCTATTATTTGTAGTTATGAATATTTATATCAAGGCTAAACAAATATTAAAATTGGACAGACTGCTTCAAGCCTAGTTTATCTGTTCTCTATTAGACATACATCTGAATGTGTATGAGAAAAGGGAGAGAAAGGCTTGCTATTCCCTGCCAAACCTCCCTCCCCCAAGACTTCAGTGTGTGATTGGGTATAGGACCTGCTGATAGGTAAGTTGTTCCCAGAATTCCTTTCTAGAAGAGGTATCAAGGTTTATAGTTTTAAATAAATAAGCATGTACATTAAACACATGACATTTAGGATCATTTTACAGGCAGGTGTAAAAAAAAATACTGAAAATATAGAACACTGGAAGACAAAACATGAATTAGCTAATATTCACATTATATATGCCTCTCTCCTCCTTGAGAAATGGATCAAGTATTTCTTGTTTCACCGGGATCATCAGGGTATTGTAAAAGTGGGATAAAGAGGGGGAAAGTAAAATAACAAAATAGCCATTGTCATGACATCATTTCTGGGAAAACTTGGAAGTGATGTCACATCTTTCTAGGAACTGGCTGAAATTCCATATTAAAACCATGCGGTTTTTTGGCAATTCCTAGAGAGGCATTAGATCACTTCTGTGACTTCCCCAGAAGTGATGTCACCCCATGAGCACATAGGTCCCATTCCCCTCCTCATTGCAGTCATATGCACAATGTGGAGGAGGAAATGTTTGTGTGCTTGCTCCTTCCTCATCATAGCATACACTGTTTTCTGAATGTTGCTGATCGTGGTTGGAAGCATACGTGCAGACACTTCCTCTGCCTAGGTGTGGGGGGGGGGGGGGAGGCAGTGCAGTCATAAATGATTCACTCTTACCTCTTTGACTGAAGTAATAACAAAAATTGAAGATATTTATCTTTCATTTTATGTTGCGATCTGCCCTGAGCCTGCTTGCAGGGAGGGCGGAATATAAATTTGAATAATAAATAATAAAATAATTTTTGCAAGTACATTTAAAGTAAATCTAACCAGGGCTTTTTAAGTAGAAAAAGCCCAGCAGGGACTCATTTGCATATTAGGCCACACACCCCATGTCACCATTGTTTCACACAGGGTTTTTTTTTGTTGAAAAACCCCAGCAGGAACTCATTCGCATATTAGGTCACGCCCCTTGACACCAAGCCAGCTGGAACTGCCTTCCTGTGTGTTCCTGCTCAAAAAAAGCCCTGGATCTAACTACAACCATTTAATTTACACATATATGAGAAGTAAATGCTATTTGTTGTAACAGGACTTAATTTCAAATACATCTATTTTGGAATAGGCCAGGGAAATCACCTTGAAGTATTTTCTGTTACTGAGAAAAAAGCAAAGCCTGATTTCTTGGGGAAAAAATAGGAACACTAGATTTAGCCTACCCACTCCACAATCTTTACTCTGACTCTTGTTTAAGAGGCATCCATTTAAAGAAAGTGAAGCCCCGCTTGTGGCAATGCGATGGCAAATCTTGCCTCCTCCATCTCCAATATCAAGTGGTCCATCTCCTGTTCCAAGGGAAATGTACTTCACAAATGCACGCCAAGGGCCCGTGAAACACACAGAGCTACTTCTCTGCCTTGTCATATGGATGTGCATCTTGCTAGTATGAAGTAAAATGGCTGATGGCATTCTGTTTTGAAACAGTTCCCCCAGGGATAGATGATCCCTTCCAGAATATGTCTGAAGGCGGATGGCTATGTACTTCACCAGCTTCTTGTTTTCTATCAAACTGCACAAGCAATTTCACCAGTTCTGCTCTATTCAAAGTCTGCTTCATCCATGCACAATGAGGCATGTTTTTTAAAAGTCCACACAGGTTTTCCTTGAACCATAAATATCTTCTTTTAAAAATTTGACAACAAGGGTAATCTACATTTCCGCTCTACTCTTGGTTGACACTTTCCGCTGTCAACAAAGGAGGCGAAGAGAAGATAACCATTTCATTTTTGGAAACAGCAAGTGGGCAAAGCCCAGATAGGAACGTAATTGCCGCAACACACTTTTTTTGCCCAGCGAATAGCTCAATCTACTTGAAAAGCTAATAGCAGTGAAATGTGTTTTGCGGTCCATTATTCTTCTGTTCTTCAGCACAGAAATGGTAAGCAGGCTCATATTTCAGTTTACCAGGCCATGAAGACTTGCTGTGGGAAAAACTAAATCCAGCATCCAGGCCCACTCAGCCATGACTCAGAACCATTATCACTTGCTAAACACATATTAAGAAAATGTCACACAGTTACAAAAAAAACAGAAGCATCCAAGAGCTACAAAAATGGACTGGCAAAGGCATAAGATACAAACTTTTACACAGTGAACTAAAGTGTATGCATGTGTGAGAGAGATCACCTGCTAAGCTACCCGCTTTTTTTTTTTTAAGGTAAATTAATTTCTTGCCGTCCCATTTCTTGATTCTGATCGAACGGATATTATAGAAAACGCCATCATGTGGTAAAAAATAATTATGCAAAACTGTTTTGACCATTAACTGTGCAAGTGGTATTAAGTTCTTTTGCTTTCTTCAGCAGTTCAAACCATTACTCAGAAAGCATTTGCATATGACACAAAACCACCAAGCTTAAAATGAAGTTTCTGAAGTAGAAAAAGTGGCAACTCCAGTAGTTTGTTCTAGGCCCCTCCTCGAGGTCAACTACCAACATCAGAGCTACTGAGAAAGCTGAACAGAGGCTGACAGGCAAAGACCCCACGGGCATTCATAGTCCAGCTAGAGTGACCCATGGTACTCTTCCAATGCCATGTAACAGCCTAGCCAGTCTTCATATGTAAAAGAGTTTGGGGGTCTCTTTCATCTTCTCTTCGTACTATTTATGCAGCTTATTTTAAATACACAACCAACTGGCAGTTAGCCAGCTTGAATATTCATGATCAGGTCAGACATAAATAAAAATAAACTGAGGATCTGAAGCACCCTCTTACTGTCTAGCTGATCTTTCTCTAAATCAAGTCAGTCTTAAGAGATGCTGTGGGAGCTTTCCTACAGCAGCAGCAGCTGTTCCTACTCAAAGTCAAGTGTACCTTTCAAATTCTAGATGCAGAAGTTGTGGGTATTTTGAATGGGTCGGAACAAGTCTCTGTGCCCATCTTCTAACCGAGGGAATGTAATACAAACAATATTCTTCCAGTACGCTTGCCCAAATTTTGGTTGGCTCATTTTCTACAGGCACATTCAGACTTGATGCAAAATGGCCACTATGAGGCAGCTTTCAACCATCCAATAGGTGCTGCCAGTGACACAAAATATGCAGTTGGTGTCAATGTATGCGGTGAGTCTGTATAAGCAGAGCAGCCTGGTATACTGTGCAGCTGTTACACAGAGGAGGAGGAGAGAAGTTTGGATTTATCCCCCGCCCTTCACTCAAAGTCTCAGAGTGGCTTGCAATCTCCTTCCCTTTCCCTCTGCGCAACAGAAACCCTGTGAGGTAGGTGGGACTGAGAGAGCTCTGAGAGAACTGCTCTTGAAAGAACAGTTCTGAGAGATCTTGTGACTGACCCAAGAAAACATCCATGCCCTTCAGGATTTCCTACCTTTCTGCAGGGCTTGCAAGGCAGACATGTTCCATCATGCTTTTGGTTGAGGACAGTGATGGGACAATAAATAATCTGGCACTCTCAGGTTCCCCAGCCCCCCCCCCCCCCCGCCTTGCCTACCCTCTGAAGTGGGGAGTGGTAATGCTATCAAATTTGCTTGCCATTTGAACTGTTTATTAACTACAATTTCACTGTATTTTGATGTTAGCTAATGTAACTGATTTTGAGTGCCAGTTGTTTTTAGGCTGTTTATTTTGATGTAAGCTGCCCTGAGACCTGTGTGAGGGGAAGAGTGGCCTAAAAATCTAAATAATAAATAAAGGTCACATCAGCAGCTGCATGTGGAGGAGTGGGGAATCAAATCTGGCTCTCCGAGATTAGAGTTTGCACTCATAACCACTACACCAAACAGGCAGTTCAGGTAACTTTCAGGTGGCAGTCATATTATAAAAGTTTGCCATCCAACCTGGGTTGGAGAGGAGGTCTAAAGAAATGCAGGCAGGATGCAGAAGTTCCACAGCCTGTATGCTGCAGTATCCAAAAATAACTGACAAAATTTGAAGAGAATCACAATAAGTATCATCATGAAACTTAAGAACGAATCTTTGCAATGGCTGCCCAACTAAACACAGCCATTTGGAGAAACCCTGCAGCCTGTGTGTGAATAAATTTGCTTTCAAGACAAGTGAGAAGCAGAGGTGGTCTATCATTGCCTTCCTCTGCAGAGCCTTCCTTGGTGGTCTCCCATCCAAGTACTGACCCTCCCCACAGCTTCTAAGATTAGGCTAGGCCATGCCACCTTCCCTCCCCCCTGGAGTTTGCAGAGCCTCTAATCTGTAATGAAGTGGGCAGGCAGACTGAAAAACAAGGAAACTCATTGCCACAACCAACCCTGTTCTCCTAGCTCATAGTCTGTGGCTGCCACTTTAGACAGATCAAGAGGCAGGAGAAAACCCGGGACAGCCATCTGAATGAGAAGTGAGAGATGACAGGGAAAAGTACCAGAAGCAATACACTTTCCCTACTCATTAAAGTGAGATGGTAACGGTGACTGAGAGAGAAGGCAGTGGAATGGATGATTTGAATGGCTCTGAATGGTTGATGATGCCTGGAATTTGAGATGAGCCCAGGACATTAAAGAAACGCAAACCAAACTGGATAGAGTTGAAGGAAGTGACTGAAAAGAGAGGTATTACCACAGTTAAGTGACATACGCTGCCCACATGATTTCACAGCACACCACTGTTTTACCACCATTCTAATATATATATATATTCCCTGTGACAGTCAGAGCACACAAATGTATCCCATCACAACCGAAGCCAACGAAAGCAGTGCTCTGAATAAGTCAATAGGAGCTGTGTACTGGGAAGGAGTCAGGTTTGACAGGTAGAGATTCGGTCAGTTAGGTGCTGATGATTGAGAGGCTGAGGTTGCATAGTGAGAACCTGGCACTGAAATAGAAAAATCAGGGGAACAGGAGTGTGAAATATCTGTGGAGATTTCAGAGGTTTAGTTAACTTCCGCTTGTCTGGGTAAAAACAGGTTTCTTACCTGTAACTGATGATCTTCAAGTGGTCATCTGTGCAGTCACACCGATGGGAGAAGGCGCCTGCGCCGATCACGATCGGTAAACTTCAAAGCTGCGGATT
This sequence comes from Heteronotia binoei, assembly GCF_032191835.1. NCBI lineage: Eukaryota > Metazoa > Chordata > Lepidosauria > Squamata > Gekkonidae > Heteronotia > Heteronotia binoei. Next base: position 28,998,851 of record NC_083238.1, read on the forward strand.
TCCGCGCCTCCGTCCCAGTGCGCATGCCCAGACGCCCCACTGCGCATGCCCACCGGGACGGGGAGCGGACATCCCGCCAGTTCCTTCTGACCGCTGCGTTAGCCCACAGATGGACCGACAGCAGAGGGGAAGGAGGGCGGGTAGTGTGACTGCACAGATGACCACTCGAAGATCATCAGTTACAGGTAAGAAACCTGTTTATCTTCTTCGTGGTCTCTGTGCATCACACCGATGGGAGACTAGCAAGCCAAGGTCCTACCTGGAGGAGGGAGCGGCGGTCCATCAGGAAGAGACAGACTGCAACACAGCGCGGCCCACCGAAGAGTCCTGACGCCTCCTCAGGTCCAGCGCATAATGCGAAACGAAGGTATGCGCCGAGGCCCATGTGGCAGCCTTGCAGATGTCCGGAAGAGGGACCCCTCTCATGAAAGCCGTTGAGGCCGCCACAGCCCGCGTGGAATGGGCCCGGACTGGCGTCTTGCGGAGGAGGTAGCAGAGTCGAATGGTCCCAGTAATCCATCCCGACAGCCGTTGAGACGAAATCCTCCGTCCCCGCGACGCGGATGCGTATGACACAAATAGTCGAGGGTCCCTCCGGGAGCCCTTCGTGCGATGGAGATAAAAGGACAGCGCCCGCTTGACATCCAGAGCGTGTAGCCGATGCTCAGAGTCCGACGCCGGGTTGGGAAAAAACACCGGCAAGCACAGATCAGCATTCAGATGAAATGGAGAGAGCACTTTCGGCAGAAAAGTTATATCAGGCCGAAGCACCACCCCCTCCGGGGTGAAGCGCAAGTAAGGGTCATCACACCGGAGAGCCGCCAGCTCGCCCACCCTCCTGGCCGACGTGATCGCCACCAGAAAGGCCGTCTTCCAGGCTAAAAGATGAGGGGGGCACGTGGCCATCGGCTCAAATGGCTTAGCCATCAAGGCTTTCAACACCAAAATTAGGTCCCAAGCCGGCGCCGGAACCTTGATAGTAGGGTACAGCCGGGTAATCCCCTTAAGGAACTTCTTTGTATCCGGATGAGCAAAGACGGAATATCCCTCCACCCGGGAATGCTCCGAGGAAACAGCCGCCAAGTAGACCCGGACGGAAGACACCGTCAGGCCCCCGTCCAGCATGGACAAGATAAAATCAAAGATGACAGGCAAGCCTGCCCCGCGAGGCTCAACCCCAGCGTCCTCAGCAAACCGGACAAACCTCGCCCACTTATAGGCATAGGACTGCCTAGTAGAAGACTTTCTGCAGTTCAGTAGGACGAAGCGCGCCCGGTCCGATAACTGCGAGCGCTGAGGCGCCACGCCGTCAATTTCAAGTGCGGCACATCGTGGTGTAGGACCTGGCCCTGATGGGAAAGCAGAAGGTCCGGGGCCTGTGGGAAGTGATGAAGCTCCCCGTTGGCGAGACGCAGAACTATCGGGAACTACTGCTGCCTCGGCCACCAAGGGGTGACCAGGATTCCCACCGGTCTGTCCCGCAGGATTTTGTGCACCACCCTGGTTATCAGCGGAATCGGGGGGGAAAGATAAACGCTGAGGTGGCTCCATGGAACTAGGAGTCCGTCCCCCAGAGACCCGGGGTCCGCTCCCCCCCTGCTGCAAAAAAGTTCGCACTTTTTGTTGTCTTGCGTTGCAAATACGTCCAATTGGGGAGTCCCCCAATGCCGGAACACTGGACTCAAGAACTCCCAGTTGAGCTCCCATTCGTGCAGGGAGGTCCCCCCTCGGCTGAGGAAGTCCGCCCGCACATTCAGCTCCCCGGGGAGATGGGTCGCGGCAATCGAAACCCCCAAGGTCTCGCATAACTCCCAGATGGTCACGGCAAGCAAACAGAGGCTGCAGGAGACCGTGCCCCCTTGTCGGGTCACATATGCCATGGCCGTTGTGTTGTCTGTTAGAATGGCCACCGAGTTGCCCCGAATCAATGTTTGGAAGGACTGGAGAGCGTGGTATATGGCCAGCAATTCCAAGAAGTTGATGTGCCGGCGAAGGTGATGGTCCGTCCAAGGGGCCCCCACGCAAAGACCTTGAGTGTGCGCCCCCCAACCCCAGAGGGATGCGTCCGTCGTAATCATTACCGTCGGGGCCCGCCTCTGGAAGGGGACGCCCTCCGTCAGCCAACACTTCAGTCCCCAACAGTCCAGGGAGGCTACCACCTCCGGAGGGACGTGCAGTAGTCGAGAGAGGGGGTCGACATTGCACCGGAAAGCTCTCAGGAACCATAGTTGTAGCGGGCGCATGCGGAGTCTCGCTAGACCGATGACAGACGTAGTGGCCGCCATAAGTCCCAACAGTCGCTGGACTTGCCGGGCTGACAAGGTAGGGTACTGGCGTACTGCGTGGACCATTCGCACAATGGCGTCCGCCCGATTCGGAGGGAGAAAAGCTCTGCAGACCGTAGTGTCCAGGATCGCCCCTATAAATTGCACCCTCTGAGAAGGGCAGAGGTGAGACTTTCCCCAATTGACCTGCAGGCCCAGGTTGGCCAAGAGAGTCACAGTGACGTCGATGTGCTGCAGGAGGAGCTCCCTGGAGTCCGCCACCAACAGCCAATCGTCGATGTACGGAAACACCGTTACCCCCTGCAGCCGCAGGTGGGCCGCCACGACCACCATAGTCTTGGTGAAGACTCTCGGGGCTGTACATAGGCCAAAGGGTAGGGCCCGATATTGGAAATGGTCCTCCCCTATGGCGAAGCGCAGGAACTGCCGGTGACTCGGAAGGATGGAAACGTGGAAATACGCATCCTTCAGATCCAACGTCGCCATCCAGTCGCCACAACTGAGAAGCGGCAGGATGTGCTGCAAGGACACCATGCGGAACCTGTCGCATTGAACGAAGAGATTTAGGGCCCGGAGGTCCATGATCGGCCGTAATCCCCCGTCCTTCTTCGGGACTGTAAAGTAACGGGAGTAAAAACCACGGCCCCGCTGGCCCAGAGGAACCACTTCGATAGCCCGTTTGCAGAGGAGAGATTGCACCTCTTCCTGGAGGGACGGGGAAGGTGGGGTATAAACAAAATGCGGGGTCCGGGGAAGACAAATGAACTCTATCCCGTACCCGCGTTGGATAACTGATAAGACCCAGAGGTCCGAAGTAATGCGGGACCATGCTGACAAAAGAGGGAAAAGGCGGGTAGGATCCACAGCCGTGGATAGGCACGGGGCCGGGAGGCAGTCAAAGGCCCTGCTTCTGTTGTTTAGACCCCTTCTGTCTGGCTTCGTACACCAGGACTGTTCCGGTGACTTGGAATACGGCTTCTTGGGCCACGGTTTCCATTGGCGCTTTTGAGGACGAGAGGTGGACACCCCCAAGTTTCTGGATGTCTTCATGCTCTTATCCAGCTCTTGGAGTACAGAGTCAGTGGTGGAGCTGAAGAGACCCGACCCGTCAAAGGGAAGGTCCTCAATAAAAGCCTGTGTGTCCGGCTGGAGCGCAGTGGACCGTAGCCAGGAATGGCGCCGCAGTGAGATGGCCGCCGTCAATGCCTTGGCACAGGTGTCCCCAGAATGTTTGGCCGCATTTAGTTGTTGCTTCGCCAACAGCATTCCTTCCTTCTGAAGCTTCTTCAGAGCACTCCTACTCTGATCCGGAAGGGTATGGAGAATTGTAGAGACCTGGTCCCATAAAGCATACTGGTACCTGCCCATGCACGCCGAATAGTTGGCTATTTTTACGCCGAGGGAGCCCGTCGAATAAAGCCGTCGGCCCATTGAATCAAGCTTCCGGCCCTCCTTATCAGGGGGGGGGGGGTGGAGTGTGTCTTCTTGGCTTTGGACGAGGAAGACACAACCACAGAATTAGGCCTCAGATGGGTGTAAAGGAACTCTGCTGTGCTCTCTTGGATCCTATACATATGATCCAGACGTTGCGAAGACACTGGGGTAGAGGCCGGCTTGTCCCAAGAGGACTTCGCTGTCTACAGCATGACATTTGTGAGCGGAAGCGCCACCGCAGTTGACGTGTCCCTCTGGACAATGTCGAATACACTGTCTGTGACTACCGGTTGCGGCTGTTCCGTGGTGAGGGACAATGACTGCGCCATTCGTCTGACCAAATCCCCGTAAGATTTTAAGTCCTCTGATGGGGAAATGGGGTGCTCGTCCGAAGTTTTGTCCGGCGGGGAAGGCACCTCAGGGGAGGAATCTTCCATCTCCTCCGGGGACGATTCCCGGTGCGATCGTGGAGACGCCGAATCCGAAGGCTCCGAAGGATTCTATACCGGTGGCGACACCGGTGCCGCCGGTTTGGTAACAAGCTCGGGAGCAGGCTTGGGGCGTTGTTCGACCTCGGGTGGTTTCGGTACCGAGACCGGTGCCGATGGGGCCGATGCCGACGCTGACCGCTTCGGGGTATGGTAGGATGTTCGAGAGCGATACGACGTTTCCGACCGCTGGTCCCACTCCGATTGTTTGGGGGGGAGCCATGGAAAAGGTGGTGGCATGGAATACGCTCCATACAGGTACTGCCATTGGCGCTGGTCCCAAGGCACATGAGTCACAGGTCGATCTTGAGCGTCATCACGGCGTGGAGAACGGATGTCGAAGGGTCGATCCCGACCGGTGTCCCATCGATCCCGCAGTGGGCTTCGGGGGCGAGGGGTCCTTGGCCCTGGTGTGAGGCGGCCCGTCGGACTTTTGTCGGGTTTGAGAGGCTGCGCCAACTCGATCTCGGAGTCCGAGTCCGATATGACGAGCTGGGTGGACATTGACGAAATCGGGGGGCTTCGCCGATGCACCGGCGACGTGAAGAGCTTCAGCGGGGGACCGACCCGCGTCGGTGCCGGGGGCGATTCAGGAGAAATCTGTAGTGGAGGCTTAGAATGTTTGGCTTTATCGGCCTTCTTAGCCTTTTCCGTGTGCTCTCCAGCGTCATCCTTGTGCCGTTTGGCAGGCACAGAGGGTTCCGCGGCGGAAGCCGAGCCCGAACGTTTTAGGGGGCGATCGGCATCGGTTGGAGCTCGATCGGCGTCAACAGTTTTCGATGTCGACGGTTCGATGGGCGCGGTGGCCTGCTCCTCCGCCATTTTCTTGGGGGTAAGCGCCTGCTAACTACACTAATATATACAGCTATTAACAAATCGAACGAAGTTCACCGACCGTAGCCTATGGATTGACTGATCAGCGCGGCGGTCAGAAGAGAACTGGCGGGATGTCCGCTCCCCGTCCCGGTGGGCATGCGCAGTGGGGCGTCTGGGCATGCGCACTGGGACGGAGGCGCGGAAATCCGCAGCTTTGAAGTTTACCGATCGTGATCGGCGCAGGCGCCTTCTCCCATCGGTGTGATGCACAGAGACCACGAAGAAGATCTGAGGTTTTACGATACGCTGGAAGGGTTTACTGAGTCGAATGCAGACAGGACAAACATTTGACCCATGGAGCAGAACTGGCCTGCCCAGGGCTCTTATCTGACCCATGAGTAACTGGGTGGAAACCAGTATGAATGTGGACCAGAAGGGTCTATATTAGGATATTATACCCCCCTGCTGAGTCCCTCCCTTCCCCAAACATGGGCCCTTTCCCTATTGGTCTTCCCCCAGATCTTCAGGAATTGCCGAGTCTGGAGTTTACATAAGGGCAAGAAGGGCCAGTTTGGCCACAAGCTCTGTGCAGCCAACCCTCTTGAGTCTGCTAACCTTGGCCAAGGCATTGGGCTGGGATGCGCTGCCTGCTACCACCTCCTATTCATAAGGCTTCTGCCTCTGCTTCCTGGGCTGCTGGAAAGATGGCTGGCTGTTCATGTGTGGTACGCAGAACTACTTTAACTCCACCCCCCTGAACCCAGAAGTTCCCATTTGCAGACAGCCTGGGAAAGGAACCTGCGGGCATAGGATGCTGTGGAAAGCTGTTGGTCTGCTCACCAAATATGAGAACTTATCTAAGCATGTGAACAGAGCAACAGGCTGGGTGTGCTGTGCACAAGAGCCCAGAAAAGAAAGAAAAGCAAGGGGCACCATGCATGCAGAACGCTGAGGGTTGGGGGCAGAGGAGACCCACCAAGTTGGGTGAGTGGATTTGCACGCAGCAGAGGCAGGTACTGGATGAGCATCTGTGCACTTGGCACATGGGGAAAGAGTTTGATTCCCCACTCCTCCACTTGCAGCCTTGGGTCAGCCATAGCTGCTGTGAGAGCTCTCTCAACCCCACCCACCTCACTGGGTGTCTGTTGCGAGGAAAGAAGATAAAGGAGATTGTAAGCCGCTCTGAGACTCTGATTCAGAGAGAAGGGTGGGGTATAAATCTGGAGTCGTCTTCTATTTCGGGTGGTTTCATGATGCAGTGGAGCTGGCAGGAAACAAGTCTGCGAAAGGCAATTAAAGTGGGGTTGGCATCTTTAGAGAGTGGCAGCACTTGGACTATTGCTTGTTGTGGTACTGGGGAGCATCGCCGTTCTCCTTGTGGTTCAAGGTTGCTGCTGAATTTGGGACTTTAACAGAGGCAGACGTAGCATTGTGTGGCTGCCTCATCCCCCTCCCCTCTCCAAAGCCTGATGGACTGTAGAAGTTTCTTTAAGGCAGGGCTTGTTGGGTTTCCTGGTTGGTGCCACTTGGCCAGCTGTCTTTGGTGGCTGTGCCTGCAGCAGTGGAATGTAGCACTTCATGCTCCAGATCATCAAAAGCTTCTGAAATGTGTTAAGTCTTTGAAGAGCCAAGAGAGTCTCTGGTTCTTCCACCTCAACTGTCAGGGTGTGCAAAACTTCTTGCGCATATCGAGTAAAGGGTGGTTAAGTAGGTGCTGAGGAGCGGTGAGGGTCACAGTCCAAAAAAATACCTCTGGTACCTTGCATTATGTTTTATGGCACACATGGCTCGACAAAGTTGAGAGCCAGTTTGGTGTAGTGGTTAGGTGTGCGGACTCTTATCTGGGAGAACCGGGTTTGATTCCCCACTCCTCCACTTGCACCTGCTGGAATGGCCTTGGGTTAGCCATAGCCCTGGCAGAGGTTGTCCTTGAAAGGGCAGCTGCTGTAAGAGCTCTCTTAGCCCCACCCACCTCACAGGGTGTCTGTTGTGGGGGAGGAAGGTAAAGGAGATTGTGAGCCGCTCTGAGATTTGGAGTGGAGGGCGGGATATAAATCCAATATCTTCTTCCTCAAAGTAACATTTATGTCAGATCTGGCCCTCATAACAAATAAGTTTGACACCTTGAGTCTAATGTGTAACTTACTGCTGCATTTACGCATAATAAGCCTGCCTGAGAGAGGGATTTTCCTCAGACGCATATTGTTCAAACCCTAAATCCCATAATTCCTGTTTTAAGTGTTAATACTTACCTCAGCTGTGTGTTTCTTTCTGACTAAACTTTTTTTTAAAAAAAACCATCTGTCAATTTTCCTTTACTTCATTATCCCTCACTTATTGATCCAGGTTTGGGAGGCTTCATATGCAGGCCCAGATTACATCACCTGGAATCTTCTAAAATTACCACTGAGAACCCCGGTGCAGTGGGTTATGTAGAAAATTGTGATAGGAGGAACCCTGCAAGCTAGTATCTAGTTCCAGGAATTCCACGCTTTTGCATTCTATTTTAATTAGGTATATAGTACTGCATTTCTGGGAAAACTACATTATTTACTCATTTTATATTTCAGATATTTTAGAAGCTGAAGAACAGTGTGCAAAGCGGATCATTTTAAAATGCCAAGCCTAACCCTTGGTTCAGAAATCCCACATAAATTAGTGCAACGGTAGATAAAATAAAATGAAACACTTAAAAAAAAACAAAAAACACCCTGCAATTAAGTAGAAACGCCATAAAATGACTTTAGCCTTCGTTTTGTCACGATAAAACACATCCCAGAATTATGAGCTCATTAATTGCCGTGTCCCGGAATACGGTGCTATTTCAATCATTTCCTATGATGCAGTAAATATTGATCTTCCATTTTGTAGGGTACACGTGAGAAAACCACTGCACCAACCATAATTGGCGTTGTCCTATAAATCGCACCATCATTGTTTAACTGCACAACATATCTGGATAACAGGCCACAGAGATAAGAGCATTTAATATTCTGAGACTTCTGTAACTTAGGGTTACCAGCTCCAGACTGGGAAATACCTGGAGATTTTGAGGGTGGAGCCTAAGGGGGGGTGGGGTTTGGGCAGGAGAGAGACTTCAACTGTCAAATCCCTTATTTACTGCGCAGGCCTGTTGTATGTCTTGCATGGAATGTGTGTCTAGATTATAGCCACAGGAATTTGGCACCTTCTTCGAGTGGGAAAACGTTCACTTCAAGACCGGTAGCTCCCACCTTAGAATGCTGTTATCTCAGGGTAGCCATGCCCTGAGAGGACTGTTGATGTAACATTTAACCTTTGTAGTATGCAATGTCTGCCTTTGTAGTCTGAAATGCCTGCATGCTCTAAATTGGGAGCGCTGTTAACTGTCAGTAACTGCCTATATAATTTTTGTCCTGTTCAAAGTGAGTCAGTTCCTTCACTGACCCAGTGCCTGAAGTATACCATGCTACCTTCTATTAAAATGCTTATTTGAAAATACAAAGAGCCGCTCTTTTGAAGGACTTGAGGACTTGACATCAACAGGGTTTCATGCCACAGAATCCACCTTCGAAAGTGCCCATTTTCTCCAGGTGAACTGATCTCTGTCATCTTGAATTGTAAAAGAGGGAGATATCCAGTAACCGCTTGGAGGCTGGCAATCCTATTCATAAGAGTTGCTATATTCATATACTGGATTGGTGAAATGTCTTTCTCTTTTAATCTGAGAGTTGCGCTTGAAGAAAAACTGCTAAAATAGCCACAAGGTCAAGGTAGTACTTAAAGCAGATTAGAAAGTAGCAGCAAACAATTTTCAGAATAATTGCTGTTTCAACTGTATTTGTCTGAGAATTCAATCATTTCTAATTGAAAGCAAGTTCATCCTTTGCAATGTGGCAGGAACGAGACATTTAGACATACAGTTAGGTTTTTAAAAAAAAAAAATACAAGTAATGTTTTCCATTTAGAAACTTTTAAGTCTCAGACAGGATAGGATTGACAGAGCTGCAAAAGAGGACTTCAAGTTCTCTACAAACTTGAAGTCACAGAGTAGCAGAAAAATAAAAAACAAAATGTTGAGGGATTGAAACTCCTCCAAATAATGGAAAGAATGCCGGTGGCTTTAAGAAAAGTATGTCCACTGAACTCTCAGGTTCTCTTGGAGGCTGCTAGGCAACCTCAAAGATATTGCCAAGCCAGCTAAAGTGGACTGGGAGGCCAAAACAGTCTTGAAAAAGGTCCACCCCTCTAATACTGTGTACTCTGGTGGATATGGGCTGGTTACCTCTCTGTTTCCAGGCACAATTCAAAGTTCTGCCTTTGTCCTAAACAGTTTGGGGGCATGGTACCCAAAGGACAGTCTCTCTCATATTGACAGTTAAGATGTGTCTCTGAAGAAGGTCTTTTTTTGTAGCAGGAACTCCTTTGCATATTAGACTATTCCCCCCTGATGTAGCCAATTTTCCTGGAGCTTACAGTAGGCCCTGTAAGCTCCCCCTAAGTGCCCTGTAAGCTCTTGGAGGATTCGTTACATCTGGGGTGTGTGGCCTAATATGCACAGGAGTTCCTGCTACAAAAAAAGCTCTGTCTCAAGCCTTGCCTTCAGAAGTGGCAACTAGAGGCAAAGCATTTTCTTTGTTGACGCCTCACCAGCTTGAGGCTTACTGAGCACAGCTATACCTTCTTTCAGGTACCAGGACAAAACATGCCTTTTTAACCAGGCTTTTAAATTGGGGATTGTCTCTTACCAGCTTTTTAATGGTCTGCCTCTGTTTTAGGGATAATTTTTATTTTTGCCCAGTGGCTTGTTTTTAATAGGGTGATGTTGTAAGCTCCCCTGATAAATCAAGCCATCTTGAGCATGACCCTGAAGAGGCAGCATAGAAATATCTTAAATAAATACATGGAAGAGATGTGGAAGGTCATTTAAAATGCTATCTCCCCCCTCCCCACTCCTGGTTCATTAGGAAAATTGGGATTTCTGGGAAGAACTGAAAAAAAACTCCTATGAAATACTTTTTTCTTATAGAATGAATGAAACACTTTTAAAGACAAAGTGGGCATTCTGAAGACATATATAGCTCTTAAATCCAAGATGCATTTCTGCACCAAGAAGGATTCCTAATCTTCGTGAGAGGAGCATGCAGGGCTTTCATTGCTTCTCAACCGTTGAATGTCTTCAGTTGTACTTCTGCTCATCTGACTATTCTCTTGTGGCTGGCCTCAAAATATCACAACACAGATTGGGTGACATGTAGCTTATTGCTCTACCTTGCTGGAGGGAAACAATATCAGAAGGAGGTGGGGCAGAAACTGCGCCAAAGTCTCAAGGGAACTCTGGAGACACAGAAGCAAAGGAGAGGGAGGAAAGAAAAGTTAAGTAAAAACAGTCCACAGGAGTCTGCAAATGCTGGCTCCTGATCATTCAGTCATTAGGGATTGTAGAATCTTTCGCGATCAAGCGCCGTGTTCTACTGGAGAAAGTTTTCCTTCCAGACGTTTCAAAACGTCTGGAAGGAAAACTTTCTCCAGTAGAACACGGCACTTGATCCCGAAAGATTCTACAAACCCTAATGATGTTACCAGCCATGAAAACCTGAAATCTTTGATAACATTCAGTCATTCTTAATATTTCTGGGATTTTCTGGGACCTTGTTTTTGGTTTTCCAAAAATATCCTGGATATATTTGGGAAAGCAAATATACCTGAAAACTACCAATAAGGTATTTTTGGGGTATATTTTCAACTCAAGTTTATCTAAATGCACACCGCTACTGATGGCCTAGTAATAAATGAAATACGTATTCCATTCTATTCAGCTCAAGAATGATGCAGAGAAAGTGCTACTAGGATAGTACCATATGCATATGATGAAATATTGAGTAACAGCTTTGTTATAATTTTTCATTTCAGCTTAATATCGAGAACCTAATGATTTTCAGTGACTTGACTTTATTTTAGACCGGCTCATTTGTTCCCATTTTTTAAACTGACTGAAAAGAGCTTTCGCATATAATGAAGTCTAGAACTCATGTTCATACTTCAAAGCAACAGGATCTTTTCTACAACAGAACAGTTATACTTTGGGCAGCACAGTTATACAACAGCCTTGAAGAAGAATGTTCTGTCCCTTTAATAGAGGTTTAATGTATAGAAAAGGGCAGCTGAAGCTTTTCAGAGCATGGCAACCCCAGCCATACTACTGTTTTCACAACTTAGCCCTTCCATTTATTTTTATTTATTTACAAGATTTGTATCTTACCTTTCTGCCTTTACAAGGGCCACCAAGGCAGCTAACGGTTTAAAACACACATGATAAAAGAATGCCCCAAGTAGAGTGCATTGCGGTAATCTAACCTAGATGTAACCAGGACGTGTACCACAGATCTTTTCTGCCCAGGAAAGTTTGTAGCTGCCTAACTACTCTGGCAAGAACACCCCCAGACTATGGACCTGTTCCTTCAAGGGGAGTGCAACCCCACCCAAATCCCAAGTCAGACCTCCTGCCCACCAGTAGCCCTTCTGTCTTGTCTGGATTAAACTTCATCCACACCAAAACACTGCCTCTAGGCACCAGTTCAGGGTACCTACAAACTCCCTGGGATCAGCTGGGAGACAGAGCTGAGTGTTATCCATATATTGCTGACAACCTAGCCAAAATCTCTGGATGACCTCCCCTGTGGTTTCATGTAGATATTAAAAAGCATAGGGGATAAGATGGAACTTCTGGGACCCCAAACATCAAAGGCCAAGGGGCTGAACAGCAGTCCCCCACCACTGCTTTCTGACACCTACCATCCAGATAGGACCAGAACCACTGCAGAACACTGCCTCCCAAACCCAGTCCAGAGGGATACCATGATCAGTGATATCAAAAGCTGCTGAGAAGTCTAGGAGAAAGAGTCACACTCCCTTTGTCCATCTCCTGGTGTAAGTCATCCACCAGAGCAATCAAGGTTGTTTCAGTCCCATAACTAGGCCTAAACACAGATGGGAAGAGATCTATTGCATAAACATATTCTACTGCATAACCAAATTATTTGCTTCCATATCTCCCATAACCAAATCCTCACATACACTGGATATGTATATTCTGCATGCCAAACTCCCTGTCTCTTTTCAGAGAGTCCTTTGCTACATATGAATAATCCTGGCCTGACTACTAATAGGTGAAATATGGATGGCAAGAGAAATACCCATACTCCCAGCCTTGACCTGAACCATAATGTTTAAAATGATTTCCTTCACAGTGTAGTGCAACACAGAAAGCACAATCGAACTGGTTTCATTTCTTGCCAAAGTCTGCGTGTATTAAATTCACTTTTATTTCTTCTTTGTTGTTGTCTGGTGTTTACACATTCCTTCACTGTCTATTGTCTTCACTTCTTTCTCATGATCTGGTATGCAGTTATGGGCCCTTGCCAGATGTGTTCTATAACTGTATTGCTGCAACTGTCAGATGCTCATGTGTTTATTAGATTATATGACTCCAAACGGTTGGAGCGAAACTGAAGGGTTAATGCCAGCCAGCCATTTAAGCTGAACAGCGGACCCCATGCCACACAACTGTTAGGTTTAAATGGCTGGTCCCGAACAGCCAAACCAAACCAGTCAAAAGTCAGGTAAATGTTCAAGGAAGACACTTTCCCCAAACATCGGTTCCTGAGTTCCTAATCCATGTCCAATTCATGCTGAATTTTGGCTTATGAGTTGGTTCATGCCCATCCCTAATATCCAAAGATACCTGCAGTAGAGGGAAAACAATTAAGATAATCATCCATAGCTGGATTCTGGGGGGAAATGATTTTGGAAGGATGGAAAAGGGCTCCTTAAGCATTAAAGAACACCGGAGAAACAATTTACATTCCCGACCCAGGAACTAACAAACTATATGAATGGAAATCACATTCTATCAGAGTCCTGTGACAGGAGATGGGAGAGCTGGAGCTACACCCTCACCAGTGTAAAGTCCCAAACAACAAGCAGCAGACCAACTGGAGGCAAGAAACACAAGCCATGTACTAGGAGGCATACTGCAGGGACCATAGGTCAAGGATCACATAGCCATGGAAGAAGCCTCCTCACTGAGAGACCTTACTTTACTCCCGCATTGTTCTTTTCAGCATGAATGCAAAAAGAGGCAGGGAACTTCACACCCTTCCTCTCAGTGCAGCTGGTCTTTCCAAAAAGGCTCCAAAAACGCAGTGCTCAAGGAGTACATGATCCAGCAAGGGAAGCTCCACACCCACCTGGGGGTTCTGACCCATGAGTTGAAGACCACTGTGACACAGGAAAGTTTATTAGCATGGTAAAGGTAGTATAATGGTGTTTGATTGCTGAAGGGTTTTTAAGTACCTGAAAGAACCCTTCAAAACCTATTAGAAAAAGTTGTGGGAGAAGAAGAAGAAGATATTGGATTTATATCCCGCCCTCCACTCCGAAGAGTCTCAGAGCGGCTCACAATCTCCTTTACCTTCCTCCCCCACAACAAACACCCTGTGAGGTGGGTAGGGCTGGAGAGGGCTCTCCCAGCAGCTGCCCTTTCAAGGACAACCTCTGCCAGAGCTATGGCTGACCCAAGGCCATGCCAGCAGGTGCAAGTGGAGGAGTGGGGAATCAAACCCGGTTCTTCCAGATAAGAGTCCGCACACTTAACCACTACACCAAACTGGAGAGTAAATGGAGGTAAGCACAACACAGACAAGAAGCCTCGATCAGGTAACCTTCAACGCTCAGAAACTGCTGTTCACCAACAGAATCTATCTGCAGATTTTTCAACAGATTCATCATGGAACAGAAGCACCTGTAGAAATATTAAAGGCTTTACTTTCCTCACACCCCACAGAAAAGAAGAGAGAATCGTTAAATCTGCTAAATCAACAACACGGCATAGTGACTACGCTTTTCATTTGTAACACACGGCATCTCTACAAGAGCAGTAGACTGTCTAGGCAAAAACCGACGAAACAGCTGCCGAATGCCACATACAAAAAGCAGTAAACATTCCTGGTGTGCTAATTCCATGTTTCCACAAGAAATGCCATTTACTGTTTGAACTTTTATTATCCATTTTAAAAGAAACTCTGAATAAAGAAATGCTGGGAAAGATGGAATTATTTCAGTAGACGGAATCGCCAATTAAACGTAAAGCTGTGTTTGCTATGAATCTCTGCTCGTTAACTCTCCCACCCAGCTGGAACCCATTCGTGTACTGCTGAGATTGAACCCATTGACAATGGTGGCCACAGCACCTCGGGCCTGAAGCAACATTACTCCCTGTGCTATTTGCTTCTGCACTGCTAATGCAAAGACACAGTTGTGTACTTCCCTCTTATTTAGTTTTGGCTGGATAAACAAGCTCGGGGAAATGGATAGAATTTTTACACACACACACACAGTGGATCGACAGTGGCCTCTGACAACGCTTCCCTTGTGCTCGTTTTTGGGTCAAAGATAACTTGCTTCAAAGAAAACTCTCAACAGTCATCCCCCTCGGGAGGCAGCTCCAAGACACCACAAGGAAAAGAGTAAGCTTTTCAGATGTATTCAAGCAGTACATTTCCCATTTGACGATTTCATTAGGACGGTAGGATACATTAAATGAGACCATGAGCCGTGCTTCCATTATACGTATCCTAGCATTCTGCACGCATGCTCATGATTTACCAAGTCTGGTGGCTCAAAAAGCTTCTACGTAAGTAAAACAGAAACCATTTTAAATTATGGCCTTTTCTTTAATGAACTTGAAAGATCCAGTGGTATCCAAAGTACCGTGGCACTGTGTAGTAATCTGAATACCACAGTGTCACTGTCCTATGTAGTACTATGGAAAAGCACAGCCCCGCTCCAGTCAAAGGCCACATATCTCTAAAAATGTAAAGATAGTCTAAAAAAGTAAAGCTAGAATGAGGTTAACATACAAGCATCTATATCTAGCTATATAAATGTCAGACAATCATATATACACACTTGCACCTGTGTGTGTGCTAACAACTCACAACCAACTCACAGTGACTTCAGTAAGGGGCTTTCAAGGTACATAGGAAGCAGAGGTGGTCTGCTTTTACCTTCCTCTGAAGAGTCTCCCTTGGTGAGCTCCCAACAAAGTACCAACTCTACTTAGCCAGGTATACCACGCTGCCTTCCCTCTCCAATGATATAGACATAAACAAAATGTTTTAATGAAGTGATTTCTATACCATTCTTCTACTTTAGTAGAACTTGGGAACAACAATAATCATCAAGTAACTATCGCATGAAAGACAAAGTAATAAATTCAGCAATAAGCCATACTTTTCAGAAAGCTGTTGCCTTCAGATGCATTTAAAAGAAAGACGAGGTGGATGGACATCAGTTATTTATTTTATTCGATTTTTTTTTTTAGTGACCGGAAGACATCAGTGTGATGAATACCCATGTAAATATGAGTAGAAAGGGAATTCTACAACAAATATACCACAATAGAAAAGACACTCTTGCTCTCTGAATAGCAATCTGCCTGACTTCAAAAGATGGAGATCCTTTGAACAGGTGGATTTTACCATTTCCCAGGCTGAACTGGCTACTCCCCTTCCGTTGTAGGTCAGAAGCCAAACTGGGTAGCACATGCAGCTTTGCAGGTGACACTTGCTCAGTTATTCTGCCCATCTCTCTTTGCTACAACTACTGAAGCCCATTCAACATGTAGAGGGGGGGCTCTGGACAGTTCACATCCCTGTACTGAACTTGGTGCGACATCTCAGTTAGACTCTCATCTAAAGGATGCTAGGCAAGTAAATCACATCAGGTGACTCAGGGTTCTAGCTGGTCTATCTGAAGAAGCCTGCAGCACTTGAGACAGCTATGCTAGACAGCACTGAAGAAATGCAGTACAGGCAGGTTCTTTTTCATTGCCACTGTCTCCATGCAGCATGTCTGAAAATGGGCTCTCAGTAGTATTGGGCTAGATTCGGTTTCCTTCTTTCAGGATTCTAGTTGCGGTCCCAATGGTTTAGCTGCGTTTCTGTTACTGGTCTCACCTTTGATGAGAGAGAACCAGTCCCCAAGTCTTCCAATAACTAGAGTATTTGTGCCCCTTTATTATTTTATTTATATCTTGCTTTTCTCCCCAGTGGGGACCCAATATGGCTAACATTGTTCTCCATTTTATCCTCAGAACATCCTTGTGATGTAGGTTAGACTGAAAAGATGTGATTTGCCCAAAGCCACCCAGCAAGTTTCCATAGCAGAATGGGATTCAAACCTGGGTCTCCAGACTGTACTCCAAAACTCTAACCACTGTACCACAAACTGAAAACAAGAGTGGACTGAAAAGTTTTTGTATAGACAGCATATATTCAGCTCTGTATAACTTCCACTGCACCCTGGGAACTTTCTACTTCATAGTATCCAGAGAGTAACTCACTGACACTGGGAGGAGCACGATGGGATGACACCAATATTAGCAGAGAAGGATAAGGAACAGTTGCCTCTTCTGAGCATCAACTGGATGCCCAGAAGATGTTCTGCTAGCTGTGGCATTCTGGGGAAAGCATCTGCCAGTGGGGTTCCATATTTCATCTCAGTCTTCTCATGAGACAAGTTTCCTTCACAGGGATATGAAAAACCACATGGTGCACATGCATATTACAACACATTATTTAAGGCTGAGAAGGAAGTCTGCCAGGGACAAAGCTGGCCCTGTTTTGGGTGCCCCTACTAATTGAGGCTGGATGGACGGCAACCCGAGAAACAGCCCTCTCAATCATGGCAGCAAAATAATGGAATTCCTTCTCTGGGGAGATACCAGTGTCTTCCACCAGCAAGTAAAGATTTTTCTGGTGTTCTGTTACTGATCGATCCTCCTTCCCATTCATCTGTCTATGCGTTTTATTTTCTTTATCTGTATGTGCGTTTAAACCAGTTTTTATTGTTCACGTCCTTGGGGACCCTTAAAACGTTATCAATCAGTAAAAGGTCTCCTGACCCAAATGATAGTGTTTGGGAGTAAATGAGGGCCGGGTGACAGATTACCCTTTTCCCACCAACCCTGGGGCCAAAGAGCTGTCTTGGCCCAATTCCAATCAATAAGTACTGAAGGTTGGCTCATAGAAACTAACATCCCCTTCGGACAGAGGCATTACTTAATGCAGCAACTCTTTACATGGAAGCCAAGGCGGTCAGACTGCTCTAAAATCCATATTTGTGTGTAATTTTTATTTATTTATTAAAACATTTATATCCCATGTTGCCTCTTGAGACAAGGGAGCCTACCATCAGAGCTTTTCTTGAGCAGGAATGCACAGAAATGGAGTTCCAGCTGGCTTTCTGTCAGGGTGATTGTGGCCTAATATGCAAATAAGTTCCTGCTGGGCTTTTTCTACCAAAAAAGCCCTGCTTACAATAATAGCTAAAACATCCTCAGCTGAAACCAAAGACAAAATATTCAGCCCCTAATCCCCCCCCTTAAAAATGCTCACCACTTAAACCCCCTTGTAAACAGACAGACCTTGTACTGCCTCCTGAAAATCTCCAGGAAAGGGGGCCCCTCCCTCTTCTGGAGTGGTCAGCTATATCAAAGCCCACTGAGAGCTCCAAGTGCCTTTGATACAGTATTTTTAGGATGCCAAAAGAATTTTAGAGCATCCTCCTCCTATGCTGACAGAATCATCCATCAGAATCACGGTGGATAAAGCTGTATTCGGCATGTGCCTATTTTCCTTGCTTCTCTCGTTTAAACAAAGGCCTTTGTAAATAATCACAAAAGGCTGCCGCAAACTTGCTCTCATTCTTCTTCATCATCTGGCCCTTGCCGCCATTCTAACTTTTGGGAAAAAAAAAAAATTCAGCCCAAGAGCTCTAATTTCTCTAAATTATTTGCTTATGATGATGGCTGTCCTCCACGATTGAAGGCGACAGATTGCCTCCAGATATGATATTGGCTTGCTCAACAGTGCTGAGATTCCATAATGCAGGTTTCAATATCATTTAGTCCTGCTCATTAAAAAAAAATGTTAAAAATGTCTTTTTAATCAGGCCGTCCTAATTTGACATGGTCAATGCCCAAGTATTACATCCATGGTTTGTTATGATGGATATCACAGCATATTGCCGTCTTAAGTATCTCTCAAATCTGTGGTGGACCTCTGGCACTTACAACGTTTGAGTGTGATGTTGCTCTTCTTGGGACGTGCTGCTTGTTTGTTCAGAACATCTACATCCCACCCATGGTGGCAGGCAACAACACAGCAACAGAGGCTTCTATGATGTAGCGATAAAATCAAGCTTTCGCTAGCATTTTAAGTAATGATATATGTAAGTGCTTTTGAATCCCATTAGTAAATCAGTAGCTCCATGAAAAATACATGATTGTGTAATGTTGCTGCATTGTGCATCCAAAGAGGAACTTGAAGAATTCAAGGGAATCTACATGTGCAGCAAAAGCCAGTGTGACAAAGTGGTTAGAGTGTCAAACTAAGATCTGGGAGACCCTGATTTAAATCCCTTAATCCTTCGCCATGGAAGCTTGAAGAATGATATTTGGCCAGTCACACACACACAAAGCCTAAACTTCCTCAAAGGGTGATGGTGGTGGTGGTGGAGGAGAGTTGGTTTTATATCCCGCCCTTCAGAGTGGCTTACAACCACCTTCCCTTCCTCTCCCCACAACAGGTACCTTGTGAGGTAGATGAGGCTGAGAGAGTTCTGAGTGAACTGTGACTGATGCAAGGTCACCCAGCTGGCCTTATGTGGAGGAGTGGAGCATCAAACCAAGTTCTCTAGCTTAGAGTCCACTGCTCTTAACCACTACACCAAATTGGCTCTCTCAAATGGTGAGGATTAAATGGACAAAAGTACAATGAAAGCCACACTGGATTCCCACTGGGGAGGGTGTATTCCCAAAAATATATAAAATGTACTGCAACATAAACAACTAGCCCAATCTTAATGATAAACAGGATACAATTTGTAGGACATCTCTTGTGTTCCAGCAAACATACGTTGCAGCAATCTGACCTAGGCATTTCATTGAAACCTCCCACTGTTTAAGATGGGAGAAAAAAACATTTTTGTTTAAGAAAAGATATGTACAGTGCCATTGTAAGTAGAGATATACACGTCCAAGTCCTTGGCCAAATCACTGGGCTTAACAAGTTGCAACTCTGTTTAGGAAGGCACCGTTGGCAAACACTCTGAAAGAAACCACACTAATTGTATTCTGGGGTTTATATCTTCTCTAAGCCAAACTCCAATGTGTCTTGGAGTTGAAAAATGTCTCACAGTGCAGAACATTTATTTGTGGTGGCAGAAAACATTGTTCTTTTCAATAGCCAAACCATTATGGTCTGAAAACATACTTTCACAGGAAGGGGAAAAAATTGACTGCTATAATAATATTAAGAACTGTACACTTCGCAGTCAGTCTAGGGTATTTTTCTACCCCAATAACATCTGTTTCTGTGGTGGTGAGGCAGATGTTATGAGGGGCTCTCTCCTTCTCTCACCCTCCAGAGAACTTAAAAAAAAAATATTTCCCTAGATCAGTGATTCTGGGGAGAGGGGGGAATTCATGGAGTATTTTTCTTTTTCTCTCAAACTCATTTAATAGAACTGGATGAAAAAAGCACCCAAAGCACAAATGAGTAGATTTCTGGGGTTACTTTGTACCACAGGTGCTTTTCTGTGTACAGAAAGAAAATGGCAAATGGGAAGTAAAACTACTTTGTGGACACTGATTATTAACGTGCAGGTGACAATATTGTATGTATTCTGCCAACAAGAAGGGCATCTGGGATAGAAATCTACCCCAGACCACAGGTCCAGCACTTACAAACTCAAGAACGCTTCAAAAGTGATGCAACTGTAAAATAAGATTTGGATTTAAAGCATTTCCAGTTCAATGAAAACATAAGAACATCAGGGCTTCCTTTGCATATTAGCCCTGATGTAGCCAATCCTCCTGGAGCTTACAGTAGGGTCTGTACTAAGAGCCCTGTAAGCTGTTAGAGGATTGGCTACATCAGGGGTGTATGCCCTAACATGCAAATGAGTTCCTGCTATAAAAAAGCCCTGAAAACAACCTACTGGATCAGACCAATGGTCCATCTAGTCCAGCATCCTGTCTCAGTGGCCAATCCGTTCCTCTGGAGGTCCAACAACAGAGCATAGATGTCAAGACTTTCCCCTGATGTTGCCTTCTGGCACTGGTATTCAGACGTCTACTGCCTCTGAATATGGACTTCCTTGTAGTCACCATGACTAGTAGTTATTGATAGACCTATCCTCCATGAATCTGATTCCCTTTAAAGATGGCTACACCTGTGGCAGTTAATTCCACATTTTAGTCACTTGTTCAGTGTAGAAGTATTTCCTTTTGTCCACCCTGAATTTATTGCCCACCAACCTCAGTAGATGTCCTCAAGTCCTAATATCTGGGAAAAGGGAGAAAAAATGTTCCCTGTACGCTCTGTCTACCTCTTCCATAAATTATAAATCTCTATCATCCCCTCCTCTTAGTCATCCCTTTCATAGGGAAGATGCCTCAACCTCTTAATCTTCTTGGTTGCCTTCATCTGTACTTTTTCCTTCGCCACAATGTCCTTTTTTAAGATATGGTGACCAGGACACCACGCAGTGTTCCAAATGAGGCCACACCATAGATCAGTACAAAAGATACTATTATACTAGCTGTTTTATTTTAAACCCATTTTCTAATAATCCCCAGTAGTTTGCCTTTTTCACTGTTGCAGTACATTGGAGTGACATTTACATTGAGCTATCCACTATGACCCCAAGGTCTCATTCCCTCTCAGAGTCAGCAAGTTCAGATTCCACTAACGTAGGGTGAGAATTCTTCAAGTAGAGTGAGACTTCCTGTTGCAGTTTACCCCAAATTCTGTCCCTTGAAGTGCAGCAAAACCTCAGCATTGGGTATCTGCAGTAAAACGAGGCACTTGCAAAAGTCACCCTTCCCTCTACCAACAGAAGTACCATTCTGCCAGTGTAACTGACACCTAAAGATCCAACCAAATTTGGCCTTGATTTGCAACATACAGCCTCATTTATTCTATATGCATACAAATTAGATTCCATGCACTCACATTTTGTATTGGTCTTTCAGTTCTCAATCCTCTTTCTCTCTTTACTAGGAGGATACACAGGGATTGGAGTGTAACCAAGGAACTGAATGGAATGGTAGGACTAAGATTATGAAAAATTGTTAGAAAAATTTAGTGGGAAAAAAAAGCAACTGGAAACATTAACACAACTACGATTGGGGAAACCCAGGTTCACATCTCCCTCTGCCATGGAAAGCTGATGCCATGAAGATATTCCCCCTAGTCCAATCTTCTGACATTAATTTTCATCGCTAATGTAGGCAGATTTTCTTCTTCATTCATAGACTGCAGGAGAAACTATGTAACTATGTCCATAGATATACATGATTTCTGTCTCACCCCAAGCTTACTGCTTCCCCAGGTTTATTCAGAAACCTAACTATGACTTTCCCCATATACACTGTTTATGCATTTGTTCATCTGAATTGGTCTAGCAGTATATATGACATTTATTTAAATAACACATTACATATAACTGACATACATGTGGAGCTTCTATCTGGTTTCCTTGGCAGATATATGTATTAGTGAAAATACGCTTTGCAAGGACTACATTGTGTACTGTTTGTGTAGAAATTGCACTGCTAAATATGTCTTCTTTTTCTCAAACTGGAATTAACAGAAATTTATATGAAATAGAAACAAAATCGATTGCATGCATGTGAAATGGCAACCATCAGACATTTAAGTTTTCTCTTTTTGTCCTTTCCTGAATATGTGGAGGACTCGGTTCACTTTCCAGTAAACCTGACATCTCCTAGGTCTGATTATGACTGGAATGATAGAATGCTGCCAGGTTAGAAAAGATGGTCACTGGAAGGTGGAGAGAAGGGAAGGAGGGCAAAACAAAATCTACTGAAGCCTAAACCTTATGAGAGGGAACACTAAATCTAGAATGCAGATCTCAATGTTAAGAGGTTTACTGATTTAACAATGTCTTTCCCTCAAGAAAGCAGAACTCTATTGCCACCTTAGAAACTAACAAAGTCTACTCCAGCATAAGCTTCCATTAGTAAGAGCTCACTTCATCTGATGCATATGGTATGGAACATCTTTGTACAGAGATTTTTGAAACCAAAATCATGGAGAGGGACAGGGAGAAGGCAGAGCTATAGAAGAAAGAAGCCTGTTGTAAATCATTAGATGTGAGACTGTGCAAGGGACTAGAGCAGATGCATTTGTTATATATAATGAATGATGAGACAGAGGGCACAGTCTCTTGTGGGCACAGATGAACAATGTGTAATAAGGAAAGACTGGGCTATTGCAATGCACTATACCTGGGGCTGCCCTGGACGAGTGTTTGGAAGCTCCAGCTAGTGCAGAACACTGTAGCTAGACCGCTGGTGGGGTCCAGCTATAAGAAACGTGTGACCCCAATATTTCAATAATTACACTATTTCAATAATTATTACAATATTTCAATAATTAGCAGGAAACCATCCAGGGAGGCAGTGGGGCCCTTGGATGACCAAGGGGTACAAGGATTACTGAAGGACGATAGGGAAATGGCTGAGAAGCTGAATGCCTTTTTTTCCTCCGTCTTCACTGTGGAAGACGAGAAGTGCTTGCCCGCTCCAGAACCACTAATTTTGCAAGGGGTGTCGAGAGACCTGAGTCAGATTGAGGTGACAAGAGAGGAGGTCCTACAACTGATAGATGAATTAAAAACTAATAAGTCACCAGGTCCGGATGGCATACACCCAAGAGTTCTGAAAGAACTCAAAGTTGAACTTGTGGATCTTCTGACAAAAATATGTAATCTTTCATTGATATCTGCCTCCGTTCCTGAGGACTGGAAGGTAGCAAATGTCACCTCCATCTTTAAAAAGGGTTCCAGAGGAGATCCAGGAAATTACAGGCTAGTCAGTCTGACTTCAATACTGGGAAAGTTGGTAGAAACCATTATCAAGGACAGAATGAGTAGGCACATTGATGAACACGGGTTATTGAAGAAGACTCAGCATGGGTTCTGTAAGGGAAGATCTTGCCTCACTAACCTGTTACATTTCTTTGAGGGGGTGAACAAACATGTAAAGAAGGAGACCCAATAGATGTTGTTTACCTTGACTTCCAGAAAGCTTTTGATAAAGTTCCTCATCAAAGGCCCCTTAGAAAGCTCAAGAGTCATGGAGTGAAAGGACAGGTCCTCTTGCGGATCAAAAACTGACTAATTAATAGGAAGCAGAGAGTGAGTATAAATGGGCAGTCTTCGCAGTGGAGGACGGTAAGCAGTGGGGTGCCACAGAGCTCAGTACTGGGTCCCATGCTCTTTAACTTGTTCATAAATGATTTGGAGTTGGGAGTGAGCAGTGAAGTGGCCAAGTTTGCAGATGACACTAAATTGTTCAGGGGGGTGAGAACCAGAGAGGATTGTGAGGCACTCCAAAGGGATCTGTTGAGGCTGGGTGAGTGGGCGTCAACGTGGCAAATGAGGTTCAATGTGGCCAAGTGCAAAGTAATGCACATTGGGGCCAAGAATCCCAGCTACAAATACAAATTGATGGGGTGTGAACTGGCAGAGACTGACCAAGAGAGAGATCTTTGGGTCGTAGTAGATAACTCACTGGGAATGTCAAGACAGTGTGCGATTACAATAAAAAAGGCCAATGCCATGCTGGGAATTATTAGGAAGGGACTGAAAACAAATCAGCCAGTATCATAATGCCCCGATGGTGCGGTCTAATTTGGAGTACTGTGTGCAGTTCTGGTCACCGCACCTCAAAAAGAATATTATAGCATTGGAAAAAGTCCAGAAAAGGGAAACTAGAATGATTAAAGGTTTGGAACACTTTCCCTATGAAGAAAGGTTAAAACGCTTGGGGCTCTTTAGCTTGGAGAAACGTCGACTGTGGGGTGACATGATAGAGGTTTACAAGATAATGCATGGCATGGAGAAAGTAGAGAAAGAGGGTTTTTTCTCCCTTTCTCACAATACAAGAACTCGTGGGCATTCGATGAAATTGCTGAGCAGTCAGGTTAAAATGGATAAAAAGGAAGTACTTCTTCACCCAAAGGGTGATTAACATGTGGAATTCATTGCCATAAGAGGTGGCGACGGCTACAAGCATAGACAGCTTCAAGAGGGGATTAGATAAAAATATGGAGCAGAGGTCCATCAGTGGCTATTAGCCACAGTGTGTGTATATATATATATGTGCGTGTGTATATATATGTATAGTTTTTTTTTGCCACTATGTGACAGTGTTGGACTGGATGGGCCATTGGCCTGATCCAACATATGTTCTTATGTACACTGACTACTGATCCACTCCTGCTGTTGTTTTTGACCTTTAAAGCCTTTCATAAGCTTGGAACTATGATAGCTGAAGGCCCATCTTCTTC
The DNA here is from genome assembly GCF_032191835.1 of Heteronotia binoei. NCBI lineage: Eukaryota > Metazoa > Chordata > Lepidosauria > Squamata > Gekkonidae > Heteronotia > Heteronotia binoei. Next base: position 29,023,295 of record NC_083238.1, read on the forward strand.
CATATGTTCCTGTCTGGGAATTAAGATCACAGGGAGAGGTCCTCCTGACTGTCCCATCAATCAAAGCAGCTCATTTGGTGGATACACAAAAGAGGCCCTTCTCAGTGGCAGCCCCATGTTTGTGGAATAACCTCCCTGACTCCCTTGCTTTTGATTTTTAGGAAGCGGTTGAGAACAGGTTTATTTGCATTTCGTTAAGTTTAGTAGCAATTTGAGTACGATTTGGTTTTATGCCTTTATTGTATGTTATCCTATACATTTACCTATGCTTGTGTAAGCCACCTTGAGATCTGTGCATGGAAGAAAGGAGGCTAAAATAGGTTTTAAATAAATAAAATAAATATTGAATCAAGGAAGAGACAGTATGATGATGAAGATGACTGCAGATTTATACCCTGCCCTTCCCTCTGAATCAGAGACTCAGAGCGGCTTACAATCTCCTATATCTTCTCCCCTCACAACAGACACCCTGTGAGGTGGATGGGGCTGAGAGGCACTAACTCCTGCGATAGCTATGACTAACCCAAGGCCATTCCAGCAGCTGTAAGTGGAGGAGTGGGGAATCAAACCCAGTTCTCCCAGATAAGAGTTTGCACACTCCAAAGAGTTTGTGCTCCAAAGAGTGACGAGAAGAGCACAAAAGATTTGTGGATGTTCTCTCCCCTCATTGGTGGATCTGTATAATATGGCATGTAAAAGGAAGATACAAATGATCCTAAGGGACCATACACATCTGGGCCATTTGCTTTTTGAGATCTTACCGTCAGGTAGACGATATAGAGTGTTGAAGGCTAGGACAAACAGATTTAAGGACAGTTTCTATCCAAGTGCTGTGGTTAGGTTAAATGCAGGGTTATGAAGGATTATCTGTTTTAGATGTATTTAATGGTTTAAATGGTTTTAATGGTTTTATGAATGTTTAATGGTTTTATGAATGTTTATTTAATGGTTTAAATGGTTTTAATGGTTTTATGAATGTTTATCCGTTTTAGATGTATTTAAATGGTTTTAATGGTTTAAATGGTTTAATGGTTTCAGATGTATTTAAATGGTTTATGAATATGTGTGTTTGATGTGTTGGTATGTTTGTGGAAGAGCACCTCATTTCGTTGCTCTCTTTTTGTTGAGAACAATGACAATAAATTCATCTATCTATCTATCTATCTATCTATCTATCTATCTATCTATCTATCTATCTATCTATCTATCTTTACCATTGCACCAGACTGGTGCAAAAAAATTAACATGTATAAAAGATTACAACGTAATAACATGGTAGGTAGAACCAATTAAGGACATAGGGAACTTCAATGGGTTGGGCCATCTTCATGTCTGCCCTCTGTCATTCCCTGTTCCGGCTGTATCACACTACCCACAAGCAGCATTACAAGTTAAGAGTTCCTTTAAACTTCATTTCTCCTTCAGTTTTTCCTAAACACCTCGTTGCTCACTTTTTTTATTCCCTTCCTCATTTTAGAAATAATTGCCAAGTTAAATATAGCCCCCCATTATTACCTAACATTTGTGGGGGCAGACTAATGCATTAAGCCTTGGATGCTCAAGAAAAGTCTTCTCCCTCCCAAGAACAAAAGATGGGAAAATATAAAATTAATCTTTTACAGTTCTTCTGACTTCTATTTCAAGGCAACCATAATGAGTTCACTGTCTCCATGCATGGTGATTTACAGACAGAGTGTCACAAAGTCAATTTTACCATAAGATATGTTAGCGAGGTTTGATTTACATTTTACTGCTCGGGGAAACCTTGATAAAAATGATGCAATATACCTGAATGGGGGTGGGGGAGAGGGGAGGAGGAGAGTCCAGAAGTCAAATGAAAGTACCCTGAAAATAACTGCATTAAATTTATGAAGTTGCTAAAGCTTTGTGTTATGGTAAATATGATGCAACAGCTGTAAAAGAGTTAGGTAAATAGACATTGCAACAAAAATGTTTTGTGGTGACTTCTGAAAATGTCAGTGGGCTATATGGGCTAAGTGAGGAACATTACAGCAAATATTGGGTTGTTGACACAGATGAGGAAGAGGAGACTGGATTTATACCCTTTCATTTGGAGTCTCAGACTGGCTTAGAATCCCCTTCCCTTCCTCTTCCCACAACAGACACCCTGTGAGGTAGGTGAGAGAACTGTGATTGGCCCGAAGTCACACCAGCAGCTGCACATGGAAGAGTGGGGAATAAAACTTGGTCCGCTCAGATTAGAGTCCGTGCTCCTAACCACTTCACCAAACTGGCTCTCCAGATGCACCCTATCAGGCTCTCCCAACTCTTCTGTAACATGCAGTTTCACACATCTCTGAAACCATAACCTGTATGTTTCTTACCATCACCCTCTCCCCTACAACTCTGGGCAATGAATTGGAGAAGGGCAGGAAACCTGACCATGTGATGTCACAGGCATGGGAAATGACATATTATCCCAGACAAAGAATGTGACATGAAAATGTGGGTTTTGGTGGCAACTGAGCACCTGCCACACAATTCATAGTTCATCCCTCAGCTTCACAGTTTTCCTCCCTGGATGAATTAATGGAAAGTCTGTGCCTTCCACTATTCTACGGGAAAAAATGAATATAGCGACTACATTCACACAGCATGCTGTCAACAAATTCCAATTTGCCACTACAGACACAAACACGGCTTGTGGGTTCCAGCCACAACCCCCTTGCTGTTTGTCCTGTAAATGGCAAAAACTTTCCCCAGCTGCTCATGACCTTCGAATACAAGCACCAAGTTGAATTGGCATTGGTTTCAGGACTCTAAAATAGGATTCATGGAGGCACTTCCATTTGCCCTGGTGCCTGGATTCCAAGGTCCCAAGTGGCTGAAGTTGGCTTTCATTATCCAAGCACAGGGAAAGGAGTGAAGACAACATGAGGGCACAGCCAACAAACTTAGTGCCTGTCGAAGCAAACTGGCTCAGAATGGCCAGCATGGTGTAGTGATTAAAGAGAGAGGACTCTAATCTGGAGAATCTTGTTTCATTCCCCACTCCTCCACAGGTCTGCTGGGTAACCTTGGGCCAGTCACAGTTCTCTCATAACGCTTTCAGCCTTGCCTACCTCACAAGGTGCCTACTGTGAGGAAAGGAAGAGAATGTGATTTTAAGCCTACTCAAGGTAGAGAAAAGCAGGGTATAAGAACCTGAATATGATCATAGCTTGGTTTTTTCACACTGATAATTTTACTCTCACCTGTTCAACTCAATCAGTTTCATGAGATACTTCAGGGAACAATAAAAACCATTTAAAAAAAAAAAGAACCTTCATGCAATTAAGATTTATGAGTTAAGGTCTAGGTATATTTGTGCTATAATTTTATACCCAATATATTCTCTATATTCAAAGTGGAGAATGAAAGAGGTTCTGGATTTATGTTCAATAATTTGACAACAGCCTATTACCAGTTCTTGCTTGTATCTACCTTCACAAACTTTTTTATTTTCAGATTCAGAATGCCAAGGGAGAACAAAAACGAAATTAACCAAAGTCATACAATTAAAGGAAGAATAGAATTGAAGTAAGACTAGAAGTAGTTTAGACACATTCCTGAGCCCAAAGGTATTTCCCCCTCCCAAATAACTTACAAGCCCATGGACAAGAAAAGTGGATGCAGCACAAAGTCGCAACTATGCTTTTATACAGTTCAGTCTTCTCTAGCTACTTCCACTAACTAGTTGTTAGCTGCATTTGTCTGTCAACTACATGCTAACCCAACTCAATATGGAACATGGCTTAACTAAATGGTTGTGTCCTTAACGCTAGGCATCAAAAGGAGGAGGCAGAATGGTTTTAAACAGGAGTACCATTTAAAAAGCCAGGTTCTTTCTGTCTTGGTTCACGAAACATGAACAGGCCAAAATTCGTGACAAATCTTAGTGAGCTGGTTTGTGCCCGTCCCCAGGACTTTTTTTGAGCAGGAATTCCCAGGAGGTATGTACTAATATGCAAATGAATTCCTGTTGGGCTTTTTCCTACAAAAAAAGCCCTGCCCATCCCTCTCCACCACCAAGACAACTGAAAACACTCATTGTGACAGATTTCCTCAAGTCTAGGCACCAATTCACAGGATTTTACAATGTGTCACAAGACAGCTTCCTGCCTACTCCACTGACCACAATTCCCAGTGGGGTATCAAACAAAGTTTTGAAGAGATAGAAGCTGAGCCTGCAGTAAACTCAACCCAAGCTTGGATAGATAACTGGTGTGAATAAATACATCTGAAGTAAATATTAACACGTAAGTAGGAGCTGGTTATTGTTAGGTTTTAGAGAGTACATTCCCAAGATTTGAGTCCAGTGGCACATTAAAGACCAACAAGATTCCCAGAGTAAGAGCTTTGGAGGGTTAAAACTCCCTTTTTTCGTTCCTATGTCCAAACAGCTCAGAATGGATTTGATTATGGGGGAAAGACTGTGTACAAATCATTGCATGCATGGGTGTGTAAAGTGCCGTCAAGTCCCAGCCGACTTATGGAGACCCCATAGGGTTTTGAGGGCAAGAGACCAACAGAGGTAGTTTGGCATTGCTTGCCTCTACGTTGTGAGTCTTGAATTTCTTGATGGTCTCCCATCTACATACTAACGATGGTCGACCCTGCTTAGCTTCTGAGATCTGAGAAGATCAGGCTACCTTGGACCATCCAGGTCTGGGCTAAGCAGTGAATTGGCCTCCTCCTCCACCATCCAGGTCAACACTGCCACCTGATGAGACTTATTAGCAGGATCACTTGGTACCTGTCTATGGACTTTTCCACCTGTGTTATTATTTCATCACTTGTGTGCCTGCATTGGGTCTTTTTTTTTTTCCTTTTCTGCACGTTTTGCTCCCTCTGTAAGCTACTTAACAGTAGCTATTGCAGTAATGTAGAAGTAATCAGAGTTACTGAAAGCAAAAGCTAGATAAATGCTATTCTTTGCTTTTATGAATTATGACTACATTCTTTCTAGTTGCAGACATTGTTAAATCAGCAAGTGCTTGATCTCCACGCTCTGAACTTCTAGTGGAACAGTTATGTTATGACAGATTGTTGACTGACACAAGAACATTTGGCTTGAAGAAACAGAAACTGCTGGCATCAAGGCCCCAGACCTGAACTTTCACTGACATATACTGAGGCAAGAAATTGCTGTTCTTCATAGGATACTAAAACAGTACTCATCTTGAATAGCAGAGGAACAAGCCTTAGCTGAGGCCACATTTAGGCTATGATCAAAGTATTTTGAGACTGATCAACATCTGGGTATTGTTGTGAAGTTACAGTAAGGACTACTGGTCACATGAAACACTTACTGAAGCAGCATTTTTCCCTAGACGGCGGAAGTCATTTCATGAACCCAAGCAAGCTCTAACCTATATGGACATATTCTCATTCTCAAGCATTCCAGGTAGTAGCCTTCTACATGGAGGAACTATATCCCAGAACATGATGCTGCCTTCTACTAAATCAAATCCTTAGCCCACCAAAGTCAGTCTTGTCTTCTCAGACTGGCAGCAGCTCACGGGAGTTTCCCATCACCTCCTGCCAGATTTAACGGGATGTGCTGAGGATTGGACCTTCTGCATGTTAAGAAGATGCTCTCCCCCTGAGCCATGATCCCAGCCTCTAACATGCTAGAGATGCTCATGTTCTGTTAGGCTTTTAGAAGTTGTACCAAAGAATTTTTCTGCAGGACTTTCAGCCAAGTACAGGACTTTTCTTGTAATTTTACAGCATATTTTGTTATCTAGTCTTTTCGCTGTTAATTACCTTATCAGAAGCTGCCTCCATCATAAGAAAGATAGGATATAAATTAAATTAAAGCATTATTTTATTGTATTAAGACAAAACAACTCTGCCTTTTTTTGAGGGTCTAACACATTTACCCTACAGGAAAATTCAAAAACTTTACTGGGGAATTTTTTAAATGTACAATACATCAACTCAGATAAATTAGACTGACTCTTTCAATTGCTGAAAAAGTGCAGATTTTAAAGTTTTGCTATTTCTAAACTTTAACAGAAGCATATTAATTATAGGTTGGACTTTTCTTTTAACTAGATAATTTTCATTCTGAGAAGCACTGTGATGTGCATTCTCCTGATGAACGGAATTTATTTTTGGAACCACTCAGAGATATTGACACTATAATCAAGCTAAGTGATGGTGCTGGTGACTGCGTGTTACCCTAAAAATAATAAGGGTACCATAGGTTCTTCTCCAGCGTATGATAAAAGATCTAGTGAATAAGAAGGGTTTTATAATACTTTTCTGCTAATATAACATTGGTTGCACTGAACAGAAGTGGTTTCTTTTATGTGACTTTTCCATAGGTTTTGGCCCTAGTTAGACTTTCTCCGTACACCTTTAATTTCATTAGGTGTTGTCACTAGTTAACTCCAAAGCTGCCCTTGTGAAAGGACAAGGCATTTCCTTTTGTACCACAGAAAAGGGACACCAGTCATTTCCTCAGATTTTATTTTTTGCACTTGAACAACAGCCTCCCACACTTCAGAGCAGCTTTTCAGGTGGTGTGGGTGGCTGCTAAGACCTCTGCATTGTGTTTCTAAGACAGTCAACAATGACCTAAACATCACTTGAAAGGGATCTATTACCTGGGAACAACACAAATTCCTATGGTGTAACTCGCCTTTCAATCAAAACCCAAAGGTTTTTAGAACAATAATTATTTGGAATAATAAACTGTACTGTAGTGAAAAGTAGAATGTAATGTAATTTAGAATGGTAGATTGGAATGTATTTCTCTGGTCTGGGAACAGGGGAGATAAGTCTACACAGCCAACTGCACCACCTCAAAGAACAGGATGCTCTACTGTTGCCTTCACACTTGAGAGGAAATGAATGGCATGTAATAGCAGGGTGTCAGTTAATAACTTTCAGCATTCTACAAATAAAAGGGTACATCTGTCCATCAATCTCCAATTTTGATATATTTATTTCCTTCACTAGGTTTCCCCCTGGAATTAAACCCAAACAAATGGTGACCATAAACTAAGCTTGTTATTCCTGTTTGGTCCTTGCATTTGTTAAACATCTTTATTATGCTGTATGCTAATTTGCTGCTCATTCGCTAGACATATGTATGGACTGGTAACTTCCATTTCAATGTATCTGAAAAAGTGTGTGTGCACATGAAAGATTATACCTTGAATAAAACCTTGTGGGTCTTAAAAGGTGCCACCGCACTTGAACTTTGTTCTATTTTTTTAAGTGACATTTGAGCCTGACATTCCAAACTTTATTGGACCACCAAGCCTTTAAAAAAGAAAGAAAGAACTCTGCTATGCATGTGAAGATCCATCACAGTACCAGATGAATTCTCATGAGAATGCAGTTTAATATGCAGTGGTTGACTTGTTCCTCTTCGGGAACCACAGAGCTCATCATAACAGCCCTTACCCTGCAGAAGTTGCTTGATGTTCTCTAGGCCATATCAACAATCAGATTTAAAGATCAGCTCAGCTTGTATTGTTATGACATTTAAAAAAAAAATAGCAGTGATAAAGCCAACAATCCCAAGAGACGTTATCCCCTTCTGCTTGTATTAATACCAGAACTCAAGGCACATTACAAAACAAATCACATACAATTGAGAGATCATACCCTTCTCTCTATGCAGAATGGAGCAATGGAAGCCAGAGCGATAGTGAATACATTTTATAGAATAGTTATCTTTTATTGGGCTCTCAGCTTTTGTTTGTGGCAAGGAGATTTACTACTGGGCCTTTAAAAAAAAAAAAAAAAGCAAGCACTAAACCCAATAATAGGTGAACAGGAAAAAAAACAGGTATGGAGCTCCTACAGTATCCGCTGCATTTTAAAAAACTGTATAGAGAAGCAACACAAATAAAAAAACCCTTATCTTGGACTACTGTTATAAATTCTGCTGGAAAAGAAAGATTGCCTGCCCTTTCCTGCCAGGAAAAGAATGTACACAGAGTTCCACAGGAGCCCACCATTTGTAACCGTCACAAAGACCCGTTCTAATAAAAATTAAAGCTCTTTCAAGCACTGCTGAAATAGTCTCACTCCAAAAGAGTAAAATAAGTTGAGAATTGATCACAGGCCTGAGACTTGATGTGGCACAGAGGCTTAAATGTGGAACTTGAACAAGGCAAAATGTGGCTTCAAGCCCCGCTGTATTATAAAGCCCACCAAGCAAGTCGCGATCACTCAGCCTGGCCTACCCAAAGAGACTGCTGTCAGGCTGAACCTTCATCCCTTCAGAGGAATGTTGGATTACAAACGTGACAGTTACCATACACTGTTGGAATCTGCAGTGGATGCCCACTCAAAGAACGAGTTGGACATATAATCTAAGTGACGACGTTTGGCAAAAGGTCTTGGTAATTACCGCCGTAATGAAGACTCCACTAGGTTGAAGACAGACAGATTTGCCTATTTCAGCTTGTTATGATTCAGATAAGGCCTGCACTCAAACCCTATGAAGCTGATTCACAAGAAACCCAACTGGTTGTTTGTGCAGCCAAACTGGCAGGGGTACCGTCCACAAGGAATATCCTGTGTTTAAATCCTGCTGAGATTAACGGAATCATGTAAACGCCACTGAGATGAATAGGACAAGTACAAATCACAATTTACCGTATGAATTTGGATGTCCAAAATCTTTCTTGCCCATGCGTCTTTATGACAATGTAATTTTGAGTGCGAACCGTTCTCTGTATCCAACTCTGACCATATACATGTGTCTACATTGTCTTAGACACTTTTGTTTTTTTTAAAAAAAGACTATACTCCAGTTTAGTCCCTGGATTAAAATGCACGAGTACAAGCTCTCTTTGCTGAAAACAGGTATTTTAAACAATTCTCTGAAAGAAGAGGGTTTTATTTTTATTACACAAGAGATGCATTAATTTAATGCACAGCTCTTTTCCCTAGATAGTTCAGTTGTTACATAAATCCATGCAGGGATTCTGAACTTCAGTTTTAGTTGGTAGTAAACTAAACTGTGTACAGCAGACCCAAAAAAAGGAAAAGAGGGAAGGGTGGGAGGAAAGCAACAGGCATGGCTGGTGCTTTTCATTACCTTCCAGACCAGGTCCAAGATTGTACTCCACCTTGGAGTGGCAGGAGGAAGCAAGCGCTCCTTCCCTGTTCATGCCCCTTGGCTCTAACAGCTCACACCTTGGAGGTGGAGGAGATTGTCCCCTTCCATGACTGGCCATGATGTGGGGTGTGTAGGATATCTCCTCCTGTGCTGAGTTGGTTGGGGTTCCAAAGAAGGTTCAGCTTAGCCTTGCTATGAGACTTACTACTGAGACCTTGCTTTATCCTTTCTACTTCTGCAGCCTCAGCTTTTTCACAAAAATATGAAATAACATGTTGATTTACAGCTGGCATGACTGCCACTTGTAAGTACACAAGTTTTTGCTGGAGAGTTAAAGGGAGAGGAGAGAAAACTAAGAGAACTCAAACTAAAAAATCTAACAAATCAGTTGGGCACATGAGATAGTCCTCAAGGGACATAATGTACTACATCCATTATGAATATAAGCCATCACTGCTTGTTTGAAGACAGTCACATGATAAGATCCTCCTGAATGCAATTACAGTGCTAAGGTTTGCCATGTGCACAGTGATGCTAAGGGGGGGCGGGATGATTACCTGCACCTAAAATCCAATGTTGGATTAGAATCTGAGAAACCTGGGTTTGAATCCCCCCTTTGCCATGGAAGCTAGCTAGGTGACTGTGAGATGGTCACACTCTCAGCCTAATCTTCCTTACAGGTTTGTTGTGAGGACAAAAAGAAGAGGGGAGAACTTGTAAGCCACTTTGAGTCCCCACTGGGAAGAAAAATGAAGTACAAATGAAGTTAATAAATATAGTTCAATCAAGGCTACTGAGAAACTCACCTGGGACCAGTCCTTCTCTTAGCCTAACCTACCATACAAGGTTGTTGTAAGGACAGAACAAAGAGGATAAACACATACGTTATCCTTAACTCTTGGGGGGGGGGGGCATAAGAACATAATAAATTAATGTTTTATGTCCACAGGCTGCAGTGGGTAAGCACAAGGAACCCTGTTGTTAAGTGGGGAGTCTTCCTTCATTGAGCCAGGGTATCTCACTTGGCAGAAAAAAGCTTCACCCAGCCTGTTTTTTCCCTATCAAATACAATACTCTGGCCTATTCGTAATAACAATATAGAAGCTACACGGCGAAGTAAAATACAGACTCAAACAGAAATGATCACACGGTATTTAGTAAACAAAACAGCAGGCAATTAAATATGAGAAATTTATCCTTTGGTTGGTTAAGAACACATGGGCAAAAAATGGTTTAGAATAGGAAGGCAGATAACAGGAACAAATGATGTTGAGTAAACAGTGTGTGTACAGAAGCATTTTGCTTTGTTGCCAGCAGAGCTGGTTAGGCAAGCTACAACATGAATTTTGAATATGACAACCCACAGAAGCTGATATTAAGATACCGAGAAAGACTTGAGTAATTCTATCCTTGGAAGGCAACTTTCTCACCTCCTCACTCTAGCCCCAAATATTGCTGAAATAGTCTTGCCAGAGACAGAGGATCCTTGGAACAACATTTGGGGGGACATCTGGGGCCACAGAGGGAAGGAAGAAAGTTTTGTTCTATAGGCAGAAATTCTTTCACCTACAGAATCGTTCCAGTGGATCCAAGCCAAGGAGGAGGTGGAAAAGGTAGAAAGAAAACATACTGTGTGTTCCTAAGTCTCCTGACTTAAGAGGGTGGTGGAGAAGAACAGGAAAAAGAAGTCCTTTGAGCCTCTCCCCCTTTTTTGTGTTACACGGTAAGGCAATTGCAAACTCATGATCTCCACACATATCATAAACTTTTATCTTCTTCCACAGGAGAAATTCCAAATGCTTCCCTTTTGACAACAAATGAAGAGCAAAAAAGAGGAAGTCCTTATGCAGATACCTGTTCACACACTGGATCCCAAATAATTTGTACAAGGTAGCACTGCCAAATAAATGAGCACAAAGGCCTTCAAAGAGTAGTGACACTGGACATACACGAAGCTGCCTTATACTGAATCAAACAATTATTCCATCCAGGTTAGTGCCGTCTACACAGATTGGCAGCAGCTCTTCAGCATCTTAGACAGACGTCTTTCACATCACCTAATATTGGAGATGGAGATTGAAACTGGGAACTTCTGCCAGTAAGATACATCATCACCACCACCATCATCATTAGCAGGGGTGGAATTCTAGCAGGAGCTCCTTTGTATATTAGGCCACACACCCCTGATGTAGCCAATCCTCCAAGAGCTTACAAGACTCCAAGAGCTTACAAGGATTGGCTACATCAGGGAGGTGTGGCAAAGGAGCTCCTACTAGAATTCCACCCCTTATTATTAGTATTAAGACTTATTTATTTGCCCCATCCTAGGCTAGGCTCTGGCTGATGTGCAACAGATCAAGCAATACAAGATTTAAAATTCAAGTTAAAACATATTAACAAATTAAACAAATAAAACACTCAAAACTCTTGATGTTGTCCGACTATTGAAGTTCTCCTTCTGGACTATCGGAGCATATGGAAAAAAATCTGAAGGGGGGGGGGGGTGGACAAAAAAGGAAGGAAAGGTGCCAGCCATTGCTGTCCTCAATCAAAAACCTGGCAGAACATCTCTGCCTTGCAGGCCCTGTGGAATTGCAGGAGGCCCTGCAGGGCCTGGATGTCATCTGGCAGAGAGTTCCACCAGGTTGGGGCCAGGAAAGAAAAATACCACAGAGCCATGGCCCCACTCCATGATGACAACTTTCATGTAATCACCTGCCTTTCTTCTATCTCAAAACTTAGAATGGTAAACAGACACTTCTTCCCAGGAGGTCCTCCATCGAGAAAGGAACCAGATGCCAACCTTCTTAGGGTTCAGCAAGGTTACTGCATCATATGGCTTCCAACCATACCTTGGGACTTCACAGAGCTAGAATTAATTGCTGATGCCAAGGCAGTACTACTAAGAGGAGAGTATTCGGCTTTCTCACAGCAACAAATAAGGATGTTAATGAAGAGGGGAGGGGAGGCTCTTTCCTTCAGATGAGAAGTGGGATAACATAAATCTCTGAAGAAGTTTTATTCTTTTAAAAAGACAGCCGTCTGAAAAAAACAAACAACCTAGGCTAGCACTACATGAAAAGCATGCTAAAAACTAAAATTAATTAGGGCTCTGAAAACCGTGATATCCGGGAACCAATTAACAGGATGTAAACTCACTTTATTAGAACGGAAACCAACTTTTTTGTCTAGTGCCTGAAGAATGATGCGGTCTGACAACATATTTGTATCATTTCCTAGAAGGCTGAAAGTTCTTTGAAAATATATATCAGTCACTTTCCCCTCAGCTGCTGATCAAACCTGCTCAGTAAAATGTTCTGAGCTGGCAAGTTGTAATACAGCCATGGTTTATTTCTGTCAGAGGTTGACTGCTGAAGTGTGAAAGAAACTCATTAAAAACTCACTGTGATCCTGCAACAGAATGAAAAAGGAGGAGGGAAAGAAAATACTTAATGAAGGGTCCCCTCAGCCTGAAGCTACATTCATATTCAGTGCCTTTTTCCCCTCCACCCTTCTGTTTTAGTAAGCAATTAAAAGACAGCAATTAGTCACAGGATCACTATTGCTATTGGTCACACTGGGAGACTGACTTTGTTAACCGTTTTTTCCCCTGCCCTCCTAATATCATGAAAGTTGAATGCAGGGAGGGAGACATAACAGAGCTGACAAAAAGGGGGGAGCAGATATGAAAATAAATAGATGAAGTTTCTTACCTTAATCTTAAAACAAGATTCACAGCACACGGAGCATCACTATATTCATTGCAAACAGCTGTTCGAGTCTGCTTAAAAATAAAAAAGGAAGGAAGGAAGCAGTACACACTAGTTAGAGATGCAACATATCATTGTTAAAGCATAACCATAAACTGACAAAGTATCATTCCTGAAAGGTTATTTTCTGTAAGCTCAGTAAAGTTCTTCAGAATCAAGCATAGGGACTTAAAACATAAATGCAGAGGTAGTATAAAAATCAAGGTAGCAATAGGGACAACACTTTTACAGCCACTGGGCAGCTAAATCCGATATGCAGAGGGTATACACTTCTATATCTTACTGTTTGTGTAGTTCCATCCAATTGCTTTACAGGTAACATCCCTGCTCCATTTTGTGCAATTCACAGCTTAATATAGTGCTAGTAACTTTGCAGCCAATTGCCTTAACAATGGCACTGAACTGGAGGAGATCCCTAATAAATTTAGCATTGTTTATATTGCAATCACACACACAAATAGTAGTTACAAAAAACAGTTGCTGAAAAATCACCATTGCTAGCTGTGTCTGCCAGTGAGGGGACAGGGAAAGATAATAAGCGGGAAGACCATTTCTACTCCTTTCACAGCGCTGCCCATTTTTCTTAACATCATTTCACACAAACTAACTTCACGAGGCTAGATTCAAGTCCAACAGCACCTTAGAGGCCCACAAGATTTGGCGGTTATAAGGTTTTGAGAGTCAAAGCTAGAGCTAGAGACTAGACTAGAGCTTTGACTCTTAAAAGCTTATAACCACCACCACCCCCCCCCCCAAATATAATCTTGTTGGTCTCTAAGGTGTTACTGGACTCAAATCTAGCTGTTCAACTGCAGAACAGCATGGCTACCCTCTTGAAACTAAATTCACAAGGTAAATCTGCATAGTTAACTGGGGTAAGCGTTGACAAGTGCACGCTATGCCATGTCCAATCACAAAGAAGTTAGCTGGCAGCAAGGGAAACAGTGGCATAAGTAGCAAGCTAAGGGTTATGTGAAAAGCTAGCCTAAGACCCCTACACAATGTCAAACCATGCCTGGGCCCATCCAGCCCACGATTATGTCATGTGGCCCTTAGATTCGCAGACATGCTCCCATACACATACCCGAGAACCTTGTAGAGACAGATTCTGTATTTGATCAGGGATGTTTCCGGAATTCATAGAAATCTGTTCAAAGAAAGCATGAAACATTTTTGTTTTATTATAAAAGTGTCATGACTTCAAGGAAGAATGGTTTAGGCTTAAAGTGCATTAATAAAACTTAGTAAGCACTCGTGTCCACATTTTTCTATAGTTCTGTGGAACTCCCTTCCCAGAGAAGACCCATTAGCGTTCACCCATCAAGGCATGCTGTTTTGCTTAGTCTCAATTCAGAAAAGACTTTAAAAAAATCAGCCTTTCAATGTGTGTTACAGGTTAATATGCAGCTTGTGAATTGCTTTTCATTTACTTCAAGAAGGGCAGTGTAAGTGTTCTCCCTTAACAGAAACCTTCTTAACGATGACTCATCCAGAAAAAATGGAGAGTACTCTAAATTCCACAATAATGGGACACTGTTTACTACTGGCTTTTTTTCAATACCACCTTTTCATTGGTTTTGCCAATATTCTATGTATTATGGTCCTATTCTGTAAAGCGATAAAACGAATTTAAACTGCCCACATCCTTAACACATAAGATAAGTCAATGCAGCTACTTACCTCAGCATTCTCCTCTTTTACCCTTCGTGACTGGAAGACAAGCATCAGTTATTATTATTTGCATATTAATAGTTATCAAAATTTTGGTTAAGTAAAAAAGAAAAAAAAATAGCCACATGCTTCCCCCCAAAATTACCTTTTCTTGGGAAAAAGCAGCTTTGCCTTCTTCACTCTTTTCGTCCATTTCATCATCACTCCACTCCCAGTCTCCGTCTTCTGTCTTGTGGAGGTGGCCACTGGAACCGGGTACTCTTCTAACCTAACAAAATCACAGCAGCAGCAACAAAGGATTCTTTATTATGCATTTTCCATTCTGAATCTTCCTTGGGTTTTTTTTTTTTTACTATGTGAAAAGCAAAGGCAACTAAATACATTCTTCATTACCTCCCTCTTTTCAACAGGTTACAACACTGATTTATTCTGCCCAGACTACCAGAGCGCAAATTCCTAGCATCTTCGACATTCTAGTTCTAAGACCATTAAAATAAATTTTACAATAGTCAAGCAAACCTGTGGAAGCCACTACTGCTGGAAACTCAGAGATGTATTATGTCAGCACATTACTGCCACCATCACCCACAGCATATTTAGTCTACAGATGCTTTTCATCAGACTTTCAAATCTGCTTAACAATTTGTTGCAAGTCACCAGCCTACTAGACTATAGCACTATCTGTTGGGCCGATACTTCAGATACTTCTCTGTTTGAGGAACAAGGGCAAATTTCAGAAGCACTTATGAGAGAAAAATCTGGATCTCCAGCTAATTTTGAAGTAATCAAGTTGGATACTATCTCTTCAGTTTTCAGCACAGAAATCAGCAATGGCTCATCTGATGCAAGTCACCTTGTCTTTTTTCCAAGCCTGATGTTCACTATTCTGGCAACAATATACACAAAATGGTTTTGCTCCTGTTTTTGGTAGCTAGTACAAAAGTGTCCAAATCTTAGCTGGACTAGAGAACAGTCCACTTAATTCCCACCCAATTATCTAGGGAAACTAGCAAAACGAAGGGATCAACTATAAAAAACTATAGATAACTGTAATAGCTCCAAAAGGGAAGAATTACTCAAGTTACTCAAGAATTACTCAAGAATTACTCAAGTTGTAAATCAAGATCACATATCGCAACAACCATCTTCATTCCAAAACCAGGTCTGAAGCTAGACTGAAGGTAGATTTTTTAAAGTGGTAGCTTGTTTGTAACATTCTTAAGAGGTTTTAGGAAACCTCACTCCACTAATCTACTGCTACCCAACTTGAATCTTATTTTTTTTTTACCACAGACCAACATGACCACTTTCTGAAACAATGTCTCCTGTAAGCAGATGATCACAATTTTAGCAAAGAAGACTTTCTCATACATGGAGAAAATTAATTAGGAACGGCAAGTATTCTGCTAACAAAGACATTGTCTACAGAAAAACTGCCTAAGCCTATATATAGAATTCTGACTAATGGATGTGTCCCAGCTCTTCTTGACCTGAATCTACCTTCAATCTGGTATCCAGGGCAGATCAGATGAGAGAGACTTTGTCACAGCATGAAACCCCTCACAAAATCACCACAGCTAATGGCTGAATTACTTTTGACAGGAAGGGGTCAGATCTAGGTGTTAAAACGTTTCAAGATTTTAAGACAGAAGTGACAGTGCCGTTTCACAATGTAGGAGGAGAATCATATTTGAAATGTTCCCTGTGTTAAAAAATTTCTGCAGTCAGTCAACTAAAATAGCAGAAGGAGCAGAACCTGTCTCCTTGCCATGTTTGTTTTCTATCTGCAAGGAGGTTTGGTTTTGTTCTTTTAATGCAAAGGAACGTTCAAAGCTGGAATCCACCACCTGTAATCTGAAGTCCATTCTGTCATTTCAGGTCTCTATTACCTCATTCATCTGCATGTGTGAATGAAGCATCCTCTGCTCTAGCCCACTGCTTATTCCTCAGAGCCTGTTAATTCTTTGGCTGATGACATTCTGTCCAGCACTATTTCATCCTACACAGAATTACATCCCTCTTAGCCTTCTAACGTCAATGGACTTAGAAAGGCATAATAGCTTTGCTTAACATTGTACTGTAGACCACCAGCATCTCTTCAAGGGTTAAACTACTGTTCCCATGCTGGTATTTAATCTTGCTGTCTTTTGTTTCTTCACATACAAGTACACAGAAATACAAGAAATTCAGTTTGAAGTATTTCTTAAATGTTTCTGCAATCACACAGAAATCAAAATACAGAATTCCAAAATGGCTTCTCTGTTCGCTTCCATATCTCCACCAAAGTATCTGTAACCTGAACAAAATTTCGTAGATACGGTAATAAGAATGAAACGTGAGAAAATGAAGACCATAAGAGTATAATAAAAGCTTATTCAATATAGCTTTGACCTTTTCAGAGGAGTTTGTAACTTTATAAACAGTGGCACATGACATGCAATGTTTAAACGTTCCTTCATGCCAAAAAAAAGAAAAAGCACATGAAAAACTCACTGCTGATGGTGAATGTGTGGAGATCCCAGAGGGTAACATAATGCACTCAGGCAGTCTTGTTTTCCCTCTCCATACCTTTTCAAGAACCAAAACTGCCCCCCTCACAGTTGTTTCAGCACTTGAAAAAGCATGTGGGGAGGGGGGGATGAGATAGCTTGATCCTATTTTATTTATTTATTTATTTATTTATATTGGAATTTATACCCCGCCCTTCACACCGGAGTGTCTCAGGGCGGCTTACAACATAATAATTCAAATACTACAATTTAAAACACTTACAAGTAGAGTTAAAACCATAAATTAATAAAAACAAGATAGATAAAACCGGCGGTCTACAGATGCGTTTCGTTCCATCCAAAAGATTTCCTTGTCAGTCAGTATTATAGGCCTGCCGGAAGAGGGCTGTCTTACAGGCCCTGCGGAACTGCCCTAGGTCCCGCAGGGCCCGCACCTCCTCCGGCAGCTGGTTCCACCAATAAGGTGCCGTTATTGAGAAGGCCCGATCCCTGGTGGATTTTAGACGGGCCTCCTTTGGCCCGGGGACTACTAACAGGTTTTGAGAACCCGAGCGTAGTACTCTCTGGGGAACGTGTGGGGAAAGACGGTCCCTAAGGTAGACAGGTCCTAGTCCATATAGGGCTTTAAAGGTAATGACCAACACCTTGTACCGGACTCGGAATATTACTGGCAGCCAGTGCAGATCCCGGAGCCCCGGCCGAATGTGCTCCCATCTTGGGAGCCCTAATAACAGCCGGGCAGCAGCGTTCTGCACCAACTGCAGTTTCCGGGTCCGGCACAAGGGTAGCCCCATGTAGAGGGCATTACAGTAGTCTAACCTCGAGGTGACCGTAGCATGAATCACTGTTGCCAGGTCGTCCCGTTCCAGGAAGGGGGCCAACTGCTTCGCCCGCCTAAGGTGAAAAAACGCGGACTTGGCAGTGGCTGCTATCTGGGCCTCCATTGTCAGTGAAGGCTCCAACAGCACCCCCAGGCTCTTGACCCTGCCCGACGCTGTTAGCGGCGCGCCGTCAAAAACTGGCAGGGGGATTTCCCTTCCCGGGCCGCAGCGACCCAGGCACAGGACCTCTGTCTTCGCCAGATTCAGCTTCAGCCCGCTCAGCCTAAACCACCTAGCCACTGCCTGTAACGCTCGGTCCAGATTTTCTGGGGCGCAGGCGGGCCGGCCGTCCATAAGCAGATAGAGCTGGGTGTCATCAGCATATTGATGACACCCGAGCCCATACCTTCGGGCAATCTGGGCAAGGGGGCGCATGTAGATGTTAAATAACATCGGGGAGAGCACCGCCCCTTGAGGCACCCCGCAATCAAGCGTGTGTCTCCGGGACAGTTCCTCCCCAATCGCCACCCTTTGTCCCCGACCGTCAAGGAAAGAGGAAAACCATTGCAAGGCCAACCCCTGAATCCCTGCGTCGGCAAGGCGGCACGCCAGAAGCCGGTGGTCGACCATATCGAACGCTGCCGATAGGTCCAACAACATCAGCACCGCCGAGCCGCCTTGATCCAGATGCCGCTGAAGGTCATCCACCAGGGCGACCAGCACCGTCTCCGTCCCGTGGCCCGGGCGAAAGCCAGACTGGTAGGGGTCAAGGACAGAAGCGTCCTCCAGGAAACCCTGTAGCTGCAACGCCACTGCCCTCTCGATAAGTTTGCCCAAAAATGGCAAATTCGATACCGGCCGATAGTGTGCCAATTCGGTCGGATCTAACGTTGTTTTCTTCAAGAGGGGGCGGACCACCACCTCTCTGAGCGCTGATGGAAAATGCCCCTCCAGTAGGGATCTATTTATGATATCCCGTATAGGATATCTTAGCTCCCTCCGGCAGGTCTTAATAAGCCAGGAGGGGCATGGGTCCAATTTACAAGTTGTTGGGCGTGCATGGCTCCATGGCATGTTTAAATTGCCAAATTCTTCTGCAAAATGGTATTGGCAGCCATGGGTCAGACCCATGGTCACCATAATTTGCCCTCAGCCTGCTTAAACCAAACACAAGACTGCTCTTGCCAATTCTTGGTAAGCCATGCACAAAAGTCACATCAGGAAGATCACTGCTCAACATTCAGCCACTCCATGTCTTCAATTTTAATTAATCAAAAATACCAAAAATAATCACAATATTTTCCCAAAAAATTGGATTCCTAAGAATGCAACTCAAGTTCACTACATTTAATGCTACCTCTATTAGCCATAACTGGTTTACTCTGTTTTCTAGCCAACTGAAGTCCATACTTTGTTAGGAACTAGGAATATGTTCTTTTTGTGACATATATTTTCATCATGGCTTTTCATTTCACTGATTGTAATTACCAGTGTTCTTGATTTCTTTCTTTCACAGCGTTTATATTATCTATCATCAATTTTAATGGTAATATACTTGTTGAATTTTATTAGCATGATCAGGGCGGGAAAATGCACTACTAGTCTGCCATAAGTGAAGAGAAGCCATGACAGAAACAAGAATTCTATTTATATTCTCAAAATTTGATACAATTCCTATTAAGAACTTAAAAGAAGATCAAGAGGAGCCCAAAAGCACCACTAGAAAAAAAAATAACTGGAAGTGTCACTGGAATACTCTACATATAGATGGAGATATTTTGAGTCTCTGATGACAGATATGCCTACACAGCTGACCTCTTTCAGAATTAAACACACTGAGTTCTTCAGGTTCTGTGTAATTTTTTCAAAATCATCTTTGCTGTTCTTTTCTGAAGGATATTGTACCCCGCTATTATTAAAGAACCCCATGTTTATACTAGAGTTTATCATTCTATACTAGCATTTAAGAACCATAGATAGGACTTGAAGGTGCTAAGTATAACCTATTTCTGGTTAAAGGTAAAGATAGTCCCCTGTGCAAGCACCAGTCGTTTCTGGCTCTGGGGTGATATTGCTTTCACAACGTTTTCACGGGAGACATTTTATGGGGTGGTTTGCCATTGCGTTCCCTAGTCATCTACACTTTCCCCCAGCAAGGTGGGTACTCATTTTACCGACCTCGGAAGGATGGAAGGCTGAGTCAACCTTAAGCCAGCTACCTGAACCCATCTTCTGCCAGAATTGAACTCAGGTCGTGAGCAGAGCTTAGGACTGCAAAGTTTATCAAAAACAGTCATAAGACCAGCATACAAAATAATATGATAATACAGCAGAAGAACATGGCAATAGACAGTTACAGCCATAATTCCTAAAATTCCGGACAGAACTAATCCTTCACTAATAACTCAACTTACAGTATGATCTACGCTTTTTAATTACCAGATAACAATACCTAGCAACCTTGCGTTAGACGGATTCATAATTGTCAGCCAATAAAAACTTCATCACTTGTTCCTCGGCATATTTACAATAATTTGCCAATGGTTTAAAATGTGAGAGAAGGGGTATCAGCAGCTGCTGTCTCTCTTCATCATACAGAGGACAATGAAGAAATATATGGGCAGCTGACTCCACCTGATTCAACGCACAAAAACAAATCCTCTGATGCATAGGAGCGCGGGTATATCTACCCAAAAAGGACTGCTGATGGGAGCGCATCGAAACGGGCTCTAGTAAATGCCCATCTATGATTAGGATTTTTTAGGCTTGGTCCCAGTTTCAGTTTCTTGCAATAACAAGATAGGGCTGCATAATCATTTTGTGCTTCAATATCCTTAAATCTCTGAGAAATCGAACTCCTTGCATACTTCTGCCCTCCCTCTAATAAATTTTCAGGATCTAACCCAATTGATTTCAGTTTATCAACTACTCTATGAGAGCATTAGGGATAAGGAGTTGATGTCAGAAAATCAGGGATGAGCCCCAACGGGTTCAGATGAGTCTTAACCCAATAGTTACACCTCTGAATCCAGACATTCAATGTGACTGTAGATAAACCAGCTTCCTATCTCAATATCAAACTTGGCGTACCTTTCGGGGTATAAAAAAGCACTCTAAGAAATTTCGATTGCACTAACTCCAATTCTTTAATTTTACTCAGACAATATTTGCGTTCTATAAATCATCTGAGGGAGAACTTGGCTCAAATAAAGTTTAAGAGCAGCCGGCACATACTGGGCTCCCTCATTCCTAAAGAAGCACAATATAGCATTTGCGCTCTTTTGTGCTGAACATGCTGTATATTGAATATGACTGGAAGCCCTGCCGTTAAATGTAAAAGTTAATCCCAGATATTTACAATTTTTAACCTGATCTACCCGGACCCCATCCATTATCCATTTCATTTCTTTGTATTTTTTATTGAAGCGCATAATCTTTGTTTTTGAGTAATTTATTGCAAGTGACTCTTTCTGGCATTGCGTGCTAAATTTTTCCATTGCCCTATTTAGACCCCCTCTTGATAATGAGAGGAGAACGGCATCGTCTGCGTACATTAGGACGAGAATCTTTCTTCCTTTGCCTAAAATGGGAGCTAAACTGTCAATTTCATGCAGGTGGGTTATCAAACAGTTGACATACAAGTTAAATAGAAAGGGAGCAAGAAGGCAACCCTGCCTTACACCTTTTTGCTCTTGAATGGGTTTCGATAGCTTACCATCAGCAGTATATCGTATTTGTAGAGCTGTGTTTTTATATAAATTAACCATCAACAGTAGTAATCTCTTGTCTATGGTAGTCTGATTTAATTTAGACGATAATCTTTCCCTCACAACCGAATCAAAGGCTGCTTTCAGATCGATAAATGCAGCATATAAAACTCCCTTATGGTTATGCGTGTATTTTTGAACTAAATAATCTAGAACAAGACAATGATCTAGGGTGGAACGGCCTTTTATAAACCCCCCCTGTTCAGGTTTAAGGATCTTTTCCTGCTCTAGCCATCTACATAATTTCATGCATAAATGTTTGGTGTACAGTTTACATATGATATTTATCAAGCTAATAGGTCTATAATTATTGGGATCGGATCTGTTATTTTTTTTAAATATCGGAATTATTATGGCCAGCCCCCATCCCTCTGGAATTTGTCCTGTTTGATCAATATATGTAAAGAGGTCAGCCAAAATCGGGGTCCACCAGTCTAAATTAGCTTTTAGAAGCTCTGCTGTATTATAATCACTACCTAGGGCTTTTCCGCTTTTAAGATTTTTAATATAAAATTCCACCTCCTTGGATGAAACTGGATCCCAAGTTGTAGTAGTATTCAGATCCCTCAATGGGAAAGGTTCCCAGTTATCTCCTTTATATAGTTCTTCAAAATGATTTTCCCATATTCTTGCGGGGATTATATACTCCCTGTTGGCATTACCTACTTTCTCAGCACCCGCAACTATTTTCCAGAATCGCCTATGATCCTTGTTCTTAGCTGCCTCTATTAATATCTTCCATTTAAGCTGTGTGGCAGTGTTCTTCTTACTTCTCAAAAGATTTTTATAGGCCCTTTTATTAGCTTGTACTTCTAACTTATTTCCAATCACAGGTGCTCTATGAAATTCTTTAAGGCTCCTAATAAGTCTCTGTTTTGCTTGCACGCACTCCTTGTCAAACCAGCTTTTATTATGGGAGCGCACAGACTGGGAGTTACAAATCTCCTGTGATAGGAATGAGGATAAACGGGCCGTTGGTTGAGCATAGTTATCAAGAATAGAGTCCTCATGGTTAGAGCCCTCCTCCACCATCAGTGAAGATAAATTTCTATGAATAACTCTCCCTATATCAGACTTTGTCCATAATAGAAATTTATCATTCAGCCTGGAACACCAGTTGATTTTCCGCCTACCTGGTATATTTTCTGTTTCTAGAAAGGTACCGTGGGCATTATGTAGGGGGACCGCCCCTACATTCCAACTTAAATTGAGAGGCAGATGGTCACTCTCAGCTCTCGCTTCAATGAAGGCACTTTAACCTTGCAAGCATATCATTGGTGGTTATCAGGTAGTCAATAGTAGAATGTCTGCTACCAGACCAGGTGTATTGCCCAGGATGATCTCCCTGAATTACTCCATTTAGGACCTTAAGATTCAGTTTGTGAATCAGCTGGACTAAACATAGCCCTGCATAATTCACGACTGAGTCCAGTGAACATCGATCATTTAACCCATTTGTATCTTCCCCTCCCGTTGGATCTATCCCAAACTTGTCAAATAAGATCTCAACCTTGCATTCAAATCCCCTCCCATAATTAACTTTGCGTTAGGATATTTTTGCAAACAATGAACAATATTGGCTTCCATCAAATTCCATGTTTTCCTTATTTGGCCCCTTAACCGTTGTGGAAGTAGATAACAATTTAGACACACCATAGAATGTGTAACTCAAGTGTACCGCGATGGCCCCATCATTTGGTAAATAAATTCTTTTAGCCTGTATATTTAATGCAGTAGAAATAAAGGTAGTCAGACCACCTGAAGGTCTCCCCCCCACCCTTATTACTCGGCGTTGCTGGGATGTGGAAAGCAAAATAACCAGATATATCAAAATCTTCCAAGCTTAGGACTGCAGTACTGCAGCTTTACCACTCTGTGCCACGGGGTTCTTATATTTACATAAGCATAATTTGGCTTGACCTACTACTCTTTTCAGCGCAAGGCCTTGAAATGACACTCAACTTCCCTTCTCCCTTGGCAGCAATTAAGCAGTTTTTCCCAAGTCCCCGTCCCTTTAAATGGGAAACCTAAAAGAAGCTTAAATATTCTTGAAAGTTTTAATTGGAAACATTGCTGCAGCATTCTATATCTCTAGGGTGGACCTCGAAAATACTGTTTGCATGTGCATCAACACTAAATATGAGCCACAAGTATAAATATTGTGAAGCTCTCTTAAAATGAATACCCTGCCACCACTGTAGGCCAAGATGTCTACATTGTCAGACCAAGATATCTACACAAGTAACATGGAAAAAACCCGTGTCTGCTACTGTGGAATACCAAAATGGAATCAGGAAGGAGGACAGGGCACTGTTGTAGAAATGAATACATAGAAAGGTCCAAATACAGCCTTTGTTGAGGCTAGAACAAAATGTAGTGTGGTGCCTTCTTCTTCTACCTTGAGCAGTAGCTCAAACCAAGGAATCTACAGGCTACAACGGACTGTTCCATCTTAAGATAGAAATGGAGGACAACAACAGGTTGCACTCTCTGCCAGAGAACATCCATGCCCTGCGGGATTTATTACCTTTCCACAGGGTCTGCCAGGCAGAGATGTTCTGCCAGGCCTTTGGTTCAGGCCAGTGACGGGGCAACACGAAATTTGGTGCTCCCAGGTTCCCCTGCCCCTTACCTACCTTCAGAAGTTGAGGAGCAGTAACATTCTGCTTATGCGCCATCTGCATTGTTTCAAACTAGACTTAATTGTATTTTAATTGTATTTTTAACAGCATTAATTGTATTTTAACTGCATTTTACTGTTATATGATTTATTCCGATTGTTTTATCCTGATGTAAGCTGCCCTGAGCCTTACATGCAGGGAACGGCAGCCTAAACATCCAAATAATAAATACATAAAAATAAATAAACTGAAGTAGGGGAACCTTTAAGACATTTGCTTCAGTGCCGCTACTAGGACAGACACCATTTTTTCTTTCTCCAAGTACTTCCACAAAATAATATCCCATGATTGTTATGCAACTGTCCTGTGCTTTTCACTTCTGGCCTGAAGATAAACACCCACTACAATAGCTGTTACAGGACCAAGCAGAAGGCACCACCGGCTGCTAGCCACTGCAGAAAATGAAAGATGCAACAGATCCCTTATCAACAAGAACACTAGTG
Organism: Heteronotia binoei; assembly: GCF_032191835.1. Taxonomy (NCBI): domain Eukaryota; kingdom Metazoa; phylum Chordata; class Lepidosauria; order Squamata; family Gekkonidae; genus Heteronotia; species Heteronotia binoei. Next base: position 29,048,046 of record NC_083238.1, read on the forward strand.
CATGATGCCCTTAGGGACTGATGCATCCAATTGAACACTCTATGGCCAACTCTGGATTGCTGCCATCCTTGGCTGTGTTCTCTGTTTTAGGAAACCAGAAATAGTACATGTTGTATCATACCATGCATCAGAAGTAGCTTCACTTTGACAAGAGGTGGAAGGAGTGGGGGGGGGGATTTCTAATTTGGGTTCTATTATTTGCCCATAACAAAAGGCCGTTCCCACAATGAATGGCGAACTTATTTGTAACTTTCAACGAATTACAGTAACAAAGAGAACCTTCAATCTTACAAAGACAAATTAACACATATTAAAAGACACATTTCACATGAATCACAAGAGTGTACAGGTGATAAAAAAAAAACGAATCTGAAGGGCTGACATTTAAACTGTACCTAGCACAAAAGCAGTGCAGCACATTGTAATCTGCAGCAGAAAGCTGTTCGCAGGAAAGGGAGAAAAATTAACAAGCTACTGCCAACATTGCCGCAGCTGTGGAGGAAGACAATATGAATGTCAGCTGGGAAGAGAGAATGCAGGACAAATTAGAGGGTAAAAAAAAAAAAACCCTCACAATGACAGAAAATGGCAAAAAGCAAATTATCCATCAGGGGAAAAAACACAGACGCACATCCAGTTTCCACTGTGACTTTATATGTTGTGTGGTCTCTGTTTTCTGGTCAGCGTTGAAGCTATTTGTGTCAGAAGATGCCAAGAACTGTTAGGCCGTTTTAAAACCTTCACTGGGAGATTAATTCAAGTAGTACACTGCGAAAACGATAATTCATGGTGGTCAGTAGGATGACAAATGACACACTTAAGAATGCTCAAAGACCAGCAGACAAATTGTTTATAGCCGTGTAGGTCCAAAAATAAAAATCCTAAAAGCCAAGAATACAATCCATGAAAAAAATCTTTTTATTGGAACCAACCAATGACATGTAACAGTGTGCGAGCTCTTGAGTTCCTCAGAAATCAACCCCTACGTCAGCAGCCCAACCAACAGAGACAGTAAATAATAACAGCATACAAATGCCCTTTTGTTTGGTCATTTTCAAATGCCTCACAATGCAAGCTCATTGCAACAAAGCTGTGTATGCTATTATACTGCCACCTTGAGATTACTTTGAGCCGGACGAGTGTTTTATGGATTGTTTTTGACTGCTCATTTGTTTGCTTTATGTTGTTTTTATGCCCATCGCTTGTTCTTTATATTGTTAATTCATGTTGTTTTTTATGATATTGTTTTTACTAGTGGCCCACCTCAAGCCCTAGACCCCCTCTCCCACCACCATGGATTATAGTTCTCTGGCTCTGATGCCAGGATCACATGGACTTTCACTTAGTAACTTAAAACTCGTGTGCCTACTGCATTATGGACATTCAGTCTCATTTGACTATAAGCATTTGGCCTCTGTGCCAGCCACAATATGGACATTTACCCTGTATGCACTATGCAGCAGTGTGTCCAGCCAGCCTGCTGTTGTGTGACTGTTTGTACCTGCCCGGTAAAGAGGACTCCAAACTGCACTTCCCAGATGAGCTGCTCAGCCCTGCAGACAGCAACTGCACTCCTGTCATCTAGAAGACAGTGCCAGAAGCAGCCCTGATAGAAGCCACTGTCTGTGAGAGGTCCCAAAAAGACAACTCCAGCTCCTGCAAACCACCATGCAGAGATGTACACACCACATACTGCATTCCAGCGACCAGACATGCTTTGGAGATGTACATGAAGAAGCCAACAGTCAACAATAGAACTGCTGCAACATCTTCTCCCCTAACAAAAGATTCTTCCTGCTGACCATCAGGGCAAGCATCTTACACAATAGGTCATCGGTGAAGACGATCACCTGTCAACTACTTCATCCTGTCACGTAGACCTTTCTTCATTGTGTCAGCCAAGGTGTCACAATAGGGAACAATTTGGCTCTAGGTTGAAAACTCACATTTCTTTGTTTTAACGATGGTTTGCACTAGGTAAAACCATCATTGCCCATTAATCCTTTTGTCAAACTCCTGAGAGTCATCCCTGGGATGAGTCATCTCAAGCTCCAGGACTTGAATTTGGCTAAAGAAGGCCAGGTTTCTGGTCAGTCAGGTATGTCCCTGACGGTACCCCTATCTTGCTGTTTGAGCCACCCCCAATTACCTGATCAGTATTGGGCCCATTATTTGCAAGTGACGCTGGTCGTCTCTTGCTTCCCCCTCCCCTTATCATCTCTTGGTTCCCCCTCCCCTTATTATCAATGACGCAGGAATTCGGGGTCTAGCCTTACAGTGGCTCTCCTCCTTCCTTGAAGGTCGGGGACAAAGGGTGGCAATTGGAGGAGAGCTGTCCCAGAGACACCTACTTAACTGTGGGGTGCCTCAGGGGGCAGTCCTCTCCCCGATGTTGTTTAACATCTACATGCACCCCCTTGCCCAGATTGCCCGGAGGTATGGGCTGGGTTGCCACCAGTATGCTGATTACACCCAGCTATCTATTAATGGACAGCCGGACTGACGATGTCCCTATAAACTTGGACCGGGCGTTGCAAGCTGTGGCAGGTTGGCTCAAGCTGAGTGGGCTACAGCTGAATCCAGCGAAGACAGAGGTCCTTTGCGTGGATCGCGGCGGGCCAGGAGGGGAGGTCTCCCTACCAACTTTTGACGGTGCGTCACTGATACCAGTGCGCAGGGTCAGGAGCCTGGGAGTGCTACTGGAGCCTTCCTTGACAATGGAGGCCCAGATAGCTGCCACTGCCAAATCCGCCTTCTTCCATCTTAGGAGGGCGAGGCAGTTTGCCCCCTTCCTGGAACGCGGCGACCTGGCAACTGTGATCCACGCAACGGTCACCTCGAGGCTGAACTACTGTAATGCCCTCTACATGGGGCTGCCCTTGTACCAAACACGGAAATTGCAGCTAGTGCAGAATGCAGCGGCCAGGCTGTTAGTGGGACTACCACGGTGGGAACACATACAGCCTAGGCTGCGGGAGCTGCACTGGCTGCCAATTGTGTACCGAGTTCGTTACAAGGTGCTGGTTATTACCTTTAAAGCCCTATATGGCCGAGGACCTGCCTATCTTAGGGACCGCCTCTCTCCATATGTTCCCCAGAGAGCACTGAGATCCAATTCCCAAAACCTATTACGAATCCCTGGACCAAGGGAGGCCAGACTGAAAACAACAAGGGAGCAGGCCTTCTCCACAATGGCTCCCCAATGGTGGAATCAACTACCAGAGAAGGTGCAAGCCCTGCGAGACCTAAATCAGTTTCGCAGGGCTTGCAAAACCACCCTCTATCAACTTGCGTTTAAGGTGGAACCCGGAAATGACACCTAGCCATCTTATACATATATCGAACTGTGGCACTTTATTTTGTAGCTGTTAATAATCTTAATTGTTTATTTAATTTAATTGAATGTATTTAACTATTTTAATTGTCTTTTATTGTAATGACTGGATTTTAGTGTAATCATGGTGTAAACCATGTCATGTAAGCCGCCCTGAGCCCACTTTGGCGGGGGAGGGCGGGATCTAAGAATAAAATTATTATTATTATTATTATTATTATTATTATTATTATTATTATTATTATTATTATTATTATTATTATTATTATCATTATTATTGTCTTCGCTAGAGAATTGTTCCTTCTGCATTGTTGAGAGCTAAAATATCACCCTGTATGTTTTCCCTTATATGTTTCCCTATCCAGTTTCCTTACTTATTTTTCCTAAGACTGTGATTGCTGTTTGATTTGTTTTTCTTGTGTGCTTGGAACAATTTTCTTAATAAAAATCCATTTTAGTTTATCAATCTCCTTGCTTAGTGGGCTACTGGGATAGACTGACTCCTGTACGCACAGGTTATTGACCCTGCTTAGTTTGCTACCTTTGCCCACCTAAATAATTCCCCCATACCTTATCTGAGGGCAAAAGATCGCACAAATTCCCTAAATAATGAATAAACAAATACTCATCCTTGGATATGCCTAGAACAGACAACATGAAGAGCAAGTTGAAGAGTGGCATCCATGACAGGGACATCTATGTTTTTAAAGCTATTGGATCATTCACTTGCTTTACTTAACATTCCCCGCAGGAATGTGGCAGCTGAGGAAACTTAAAATGCCCTTTCTCAACAGAATGGCCAATAAACAAAAAAAAAAGTAGCATAAACAATACAAAAGAGCAAACCAACTGAAAGTATTATTTACTAACTAAAATATGAAAGACTAAAACATTTAATATCCTGTGTAAATATATATTCTACATTAGGGTTGCTAGCCTCCAGGTGGGGCCTGGAGATCTCCCGCTTTTATAACTGATCTCCACATTGCAGAGATCAGCTTCCCTGCAGAAAATGGCTGCTTTGAAGGGTGGATTCTATGGCATCATACCATGCTGAGGCCCCTTCCTTCTCCAAACCCCTCCTTCTCCTGGCTCCACCCCCAAGATCTCCAGGCATTTTCCGACATAGACTTGGCAACCTTACTACAAACTCAAAACACGGAAAGAATATTTGTCTAAAAGCTCAAGAGAACAGAAATGTTTTCCTGGGCTATGAAAGACAGCAAATTTAATGCCAGGCAAAGTTCTGCATTGAGGGGGTTCCCAGAGACTCCATGCCCTAAGAGAAAGGGTCCAGTCACTGGCACTCACCTACCTTATCATCCTTCTGTAAGTAGAGACATACAGAGCAGGGCCTTGAGGGTCAGAAAGCAGGCTCATATGGCAAAAAAAACCAAACACAATCCTTCAAGCATCCTAGTTGCAGAGCACAGAGGGCCCTACAGGCAATAACCAGCACTCTGCACTGTGCCCTGAAGCAAACCCAGCAGCCCCTGGTGATATGGGATTGCTGCTGCACCCTGAACCAATAGACGCTTCTGAACAGTCTTTACAAGGCACCCTCATGCAGCTTGCTCTGCAGCTGTTGAACCTTGATGAATTACAACAGATGGATAATTAATGTCTCTCCATGAAGGTCCACAGCGAAAGCTGGCTAAAAACACTATGTACTATAGAAGAGACGTGGGCTTCTATCTGCAAGCTACAATCTTCTGGCACTCTAAAACTGCAGGTCTCCATGCAACTTCAACCTCAGAAAGCTGACACTGGAAACATCATGGCTTTATTTTTTGACCAAAAACACCCGAATCTTACACAGACTGAGTTTCAGTTTATTGGCCAGGCCTGGCTTGGTTAAATGGAGAAAGAGCATTTGATGTTATTTCTACTCTCTGTCTTTCCCACGGAGGTATGCTGGTCCCTGTTGCTTCAACACGAGAGAGCAAAATATCAAGATGTAACCCCCCACCCCCACCCCACAACACACACTCCATATATCCGTATTCAATGTGTGGAGAATATTTAATCACTTGGCAATCAACCAAGCTAAACCCAGGTAAGAGCTCATCACAGATCCTTTTAAACCACATAAACTGGCTTAATCTACAGATTAAATGCCATCAAGTTTAAAGAAATATAAAAGAGAATCTATCTGCCAATAAACCAGGGCTGTCTAAGTATCATGTTTTTCATTAGATATGCCAGAAACTCAATTTTAGAATCCAGCTAAATCTCAAAATGGTTGTGGACATCTGCTTTGGTGAAATTCTGTAGGCAAGGTGACAAGACGTGTTTCAGTTGTACACTAGAATAGAAACTACAGAAGAATACACTACACTTTGATAAAAGCCCCTAGGCATGGAGGGGGGAAGGATTCAAAATTCTTGGGCATCAAAACTGAATTTTCAGGTATACAGACAAGCAGATATCACAGATTCTTCCATTCTTTTTGTAGTGCATACATTGTTAAATGTAACCAGCATACATACCATGGAAGAGACTTTAAAAAGTATGTATACACACACACACAACTTAAAAATAAAATTTGATGATGATCTAGGATTGCAAAACAGTTTTGGATTATGCAACACAGCTCCTCCAGATTTAATTGACTGCAATTCAATTTAAGGATGTACACAAAATTATAGCCATTGTTGCAGTACCAGAAGCTCATCAAATATTCATTCTTCAGTTATAACTAAATACATTTAATTACCATAAGAGAGCTTTATAAAAATATATATATCATCCAATTTAATTAAGGCAATTAGGAGAATTTATAGAGAAGGAGTAAAAATGCTTTAGAAGCTGTTTTGATTTTTATTGATTATGTCAAAAGAGGATGCTTATTACTAACTACAAAAAGTGGGAAGCAAACTGTTATTTTACTATACTTGTTACCTTAGTTTTTGGGAAATGAATTTGAAATCCTGAAACAAAGACAGCTGAACCCTGAGTCTTGATGATAAATCACTCGGAATGCATTAGGATCTATTCGTGCTAAAATAAATCCTGTTCCTCCTGCAATTTCTGCAGTTAGAGAACAACGGTGCACAATGTCATAGCAATATCAATTTGACCCACATTCACATGCAAAATTAACGCTACGGGCCAATCAGGAAGAAGTCTTTTTTTAAATAGAAGTTTTGGACAGATAGGGGGATTTTTAATTTGGACCAATTAATAGACTGCAGAAACAAGCCTTTGTTTTCTCGGCTGAGATCTAGATATGACTTGTCAACCTCTGCTGAATGGTAATATTTACAACTTCAACATCTGCTGGTATCTAAATATGGCTGTGTTTCAGAAACTCCCTTACTCTTGGAAACTCTCACTGAATCCATGCAGAAAATGAAACCCACAGTATAAATATTTGATGTCAATGAATAAATATGACATGCAAGATTCTCAGAACTGAATGGAATAAGGTGCTAGATCAGGGTTGGTCAAACTTTCTTAACGCAAGAACCACAGAGGATAAGTGTCAGATGTTTGAGAGACACACGGCATGAATGTCAGACATCTGAGAGCTGCAAGAAAGGGAGGAAAGGTTGAAAGAAAGTAATAGATGAGGGAGGGAGAGGTGGAAAGAGAGCAACTTTAACTTTAAATACATTCTCTACGTCCCCGGCTGATTTGGTTTGGAGAAGTGATTTAAAGAGACAAATGCCTTCTCCAAGTCAACCAACAGGGCAATGGGGGCTTCAAGAGCCACACAGTATGTGTAAAAGAGCCACATGTGGCTCTTGAGCCACAGTTTGGCCACCCCTGAGCTAAATCATTCCATTTTGCCAGAGCAATGGGATATGGTCCTTAATTTTATACCTGTTGTTTCTATGGACCTTCAACCGCAACTTATCCAGTTAAAAAATGTATTTTGGATAAACTGGATACCACAGCACACTTTTAAATAAATAACTAAGCGAAGTGTCTAACTGCTGGTGCTGTAATTCACAGGATGCGTCTCTAAAACATCTGCTTTAGGCCTGTCCAGTTATTCTGTCTTTTTGGGAGAAATTACTTATATTGATTTTGCAACAGAATATTAATTGACCTTTTATGGAGACTCACCGATGATCAACAGAAATGGATCCTCCGTGTCGCTAGAAGAATTACGTTACAATGTTAGAAAGATTAATGCCCACCTCCAGTAATCCAATGGATTAAGGACTTTACAGCCTTATCAGTATTTGAATATATGGCATATAGACAGCAATTCCACACGAACATGGTTTTAGATACTTGAAAATCTTTCAAAGATGCTTATCGGAGACTTGCCACCACTATTGTTATATTTTGGTTATATTTTTTTTCTGGTTTTGGGGGGGGGGGTGGCAATTATTTTTTAATTTAAAAAATCATTCAATAAGCAACCCCTTGGTGCTCTTACTCTTAGGTGTGTTTACTCAAACAAGGAACTGCTAAGAAAATGAGGCTAGCCACAAGTAATGAGGCCCAGAATGACTGGGGGGCTCTTGATTTAGCTTTGATTCCTGCCCGCAAAAGAAAAAGAATAACTTTGTGATAATTGCACATGTGTGAGAGGGGATTCGGGTCTTGCTTTCTCCTCTCTTTGCTCTGGTCTGTAGTTGACCTCTGTCTCTCTGGTGAGTTGTACATATTGCATTTGAATTGATTTTGATATTATTGCCATTCACCACCTACTTCACCAGTCAAATGTTAAATGAATCGACTAAAAATTAATAAGTATTTTACATCAATTGACTAAAAATCAATAAGCATTTTCTCTTTATCTCAGTAATCAGGTTTGGATCTAGCCAGTTTTTTTTATTCAGTCTTACATAATTCCTTGGTACAACTCCTGCCTCATTGTCTTTTGCCCATGCAGACCACTCACTCACAGCTTTTTGGGTTTCCCATTTTTCACCAACCGAAAACCCAGTTGTTGGTTCCAACCCAAAGCTAATATTTCCCATTTTAGAGATTGCAAACAGATGTGATGTCTCCATTGAAGTAAGGTCTCCTGAACCATAAATAACCAAAGGCAACGAACTATATTATCTCAGATATGAAGACATCTCGTAAAACCTCAGTGGCTTTTGATGCCATCAATCATAGTATACCCTTCCGAACTACCTTTCTGGGCAGCGATTGAAAAACACTGTCTTGTTGAGGTTCTGGCTCTACCTGGAAGGTACGTTTCAGAAGGTGGTGCGGGGATGCTGTTGCTCAGTCCCTCAGTCTTTGGGCTATGGGATCACCAAGGTTCCATCTTATCCACTGTGCTCTTTAACAATTACATGAAACAACTGCGTGAGGACCTCCAATGACAGTATGTGGACACTGTAGATGACAGTATGTGGACACGCTCCAGATGATCCAGGGAGGCTGTAGAAACCCTGAATCAATGCCAGGAGGCAATTCTGGAGTGGATGTGGGCTAATAAACTGCAGCTTAATTCCAGCAAGATGGAAGTGCTACTGGTAGGAAGGCCTGACCCAGGATTTAAGGTGTCACACATTCTGGATGGGTGGGGTTGCACCCCCTTTGAAGGAACGGATATATAGTCTGAGGGTGTTCTTGACCCTGGCCTATTGCTGGATAAGCAGATGGCAGTCTGTAGCCAAAAGTACCTTTTACCAGCTTTGCCTTTCCTAGGGGAGAAAACATTGGGTTTTGTGGTGCATGCCCTCGTTACATCTGGATTACATCTACCAAGATCTGCCACATAACAAGCCAGTGCAGAAGTCAGAGACCTAAACAATTCAGCGATAGGCTTGCTTGAATAAAGTGGTCTTGCACAACATGAAAAAAAAAAAAATCTGGTGAAGGGTGGTGTGCTCTTCACGCCTCCTTTGCAAGGCAAGACCAAAAGGAGGGTGGTGCCACTCCTTGAAAACATCTTGTTTGTCCCACAACCAAGTCAAGAGCCTCAGGAAAATGGATCGAGGGAAGAAATCACCTTCTCAGCATGCCCATGTTAATGCCAAATTTAAAGAACCAACTGGAAACCCAAGCTGTTTACGTATTCAAAATTCTGCACACACCTTTCCTTAGCTACACAATAGCAAAGCATCTCTTTTACCTGATTTTTTTTTCCCTGACAATCATCCAAATTTACCAGGAGGCAGGAAAGCCTCCAATTGTCAGGAAGAGATTCATAAGAGGCCGCAGTGCTCTCGGCCAAGCTACAGTAGAAGGGGTTGAAAACACAGTTCACACACAAGTGCTTTCCAGCGCGCTCCCTTCAACAAAGAACAGGCTACCTTTCCACTTTAAACCCTGAAACGCAAGATGTTGCTAAGGAAGCGCCAGAAGTGTCATTCAGAATGTTGATATGGGATCTTTGAAAAAAAAAATTCTAACTGGCAGTTGCCTCCTACGGCTTTACAGTTAAATAAAAAAGCGGACAGATAGATGCATTTGCAGAGCCGCTATTCTAGAAACTGGAATCAAGACCTTGAACATTTTTTCACCCAGAAGCATTAAAAAATCTTCAATGCCAAGTTTTAAGGCTTCAGATACCTTACCTGCCAAGATGCAAAGGCTAAAAAAAGAGTTCAACTTCATCGTTCAGCAGGGATTTTGCTACTGAGACCTTCTTATTTGCCCCATCATATAACACAAAATGCCTGTCGCTGATCTTAAAACTCTTTATTCATTTCCTTTTGCTTTGTTGATGGGTACATGTCTGTAGAATGTATGCAACCATGCCCCTGTAACCTCTATGAGACATAATGGTGAACCAGCGCGAGCATGAGCGGAAAAACTGAACCTGAAAGGGAAAGCAGGGTGGGGGGAGAATTGCTTTTTCACCTTATTTCACCATGTTCGTAAAGGAATGCAAGAAAAACACTGAAAGCAGCTTCTGAAATTATGCATTCCAACTGCTCCCTCTGGTGGCAAACACAATTACACCCTAGTAGTTTTCTTCAGCTGAAAATGAACAATGAAATAAAGGCTGAACATGGGCACGCACACTGAAATTCTGGGAACGTATGAAAGACACGAGAAGTGGGGAAAGAACTATATACAATTAACACAACAGAATTCCGCATTTTGCTTTGCATTATATCTTTCAGTGAGGTTAAAACTACTGTATAATATTATTAAATAGATACACTGAATATTGTATTGTAGCCCAAGCTCCCCATACCAGACTAGCATATTAACAGAGCATAAACAGGAGCACTATCATGGAGTCAAATATCATGAGGATACTACTAGCCATAGGGGTCAGACAGATCCAACCAGTTTTCTTACAAGTGAAAAAGGAGAACATACTCTTTAATCACTAAAAATGACTATGCTGGGATGACAGGACCTGCATGGACAAAAGCCACATGGGATGGGGGCTGTAATAAAGGTGGGTGATTGACCTTTTGCTCAGTCTCGAGCCAGTTTGCTGTAGTGGTTAAGTGTGTGAACTCTTATCTGGGAGAACCAGGTTTGATTCCCTACTCCTCCACCTGCATCTGCTGGAATGGCCTTGGGTTAGCCATAGCTCTGGCAGAGGTTGTCCTTGAAAGGGCAGCTGCTGGGAGAGCCCTCTCCAGCCCCACCCACCTCACAGGGTGTCTGTTGTGGGGGAGGAAGATAAAGGAGATTGTAAGCTGCTCTGAGATTCTGAGTGGAGGGCAGGATATAAATCCAATAATCATCAAAAAGCTAGCTGGATCCAAGCCACAATTATGAATTCTGTGTTGTCTGAAGAACTTCTGGGACGTTGGAGAGGTATGTGGACTCAGGCCTCACCTACAGGCACAAAACTAGAAGGGAATGCTGGAAATACCAAGTTGCAAAGCGCAGAGTCAAGCAACAACTTGATGTGCCACCCTTGGAGGTGGCTCTGCTGCCCCTCTAAACTGAAGAAGAGCTGCTTCTATTTAGTACAGGGGTGGCCAAACTGTCGCTCGGGAGCCACATGTGGCTCTTTCACACATATTGTGTGGCTCTCAAAGTCCCCACTGCCCTGTTGGCCAACTTGGAAAAGACACTTCCCTCTTTAAAACACTTCACCAAGCCAAGCCAGTGGCTTGGAGAATGCATTTAAAGTTGCTTTCTTTCAACCTCTCTCCCCCACCTCTATTTGCTTTCTTTCCACCTTTATTTCAATCATTCCTTCCTTCCAGCTCTCAAGATACCTGACATTCTTGTTTTGCAGCTCTCAAACATCTGATGTTTATTCTATGTGGCTCTTATGTTAAGCAAGTTTGGCCACCCCTGATTTAGTAGATGCCCTTATCTCAAACTTCAGAGTTGTATTTGGATCGAGGTGGCTCGGCGGTACTGATGCTGCATTCGATATGGTCAACCATCAATTACTGACCCGCCGCCTTGCTGACGCGGGGATTCAAGGGTCGCCTTGCAATGGCTTTCCTCTTTCCTTGATGGTTGGGGACAAAGGGTGGCAACTGGGAGAGACCTGTCCCGGAAACACCCGCTTAATTGTGGGGTGCCACAGGGGCCGGTGCTCTCCCCAATGTTGTTCAACATCTACATGTGCCCCCTTGCCCGGATTGCCCGGGGGTATGAACTGGGTTGTCACCAATATGCTGAGGACACCCAACTCTTATCTACTAATGGACAGCTGGCCTGACTGTGTCCCAGAAAATCTAGACCTGGGGCTGCAGGCTGTGGCACGGTGGCTCAGGCTGAGTAGGCTGAAGCTGAATCCAGCGAAGACAGAAGTCCTTTGCCTGAGTCGGGGCGGTCTGGGAAGGGAAATCCCCCTACCAGCATTTGACGGTGCGCCATTAAAAATGGCGCGCAAGGTCAAGAGCTTGGGGGTGCTACTGGAGCTGGCCCTGTCAATGGAGGCCCAGATAGCAGCCACTGCTAAATTCGCTTTTTTTCATCTTAGGCGGGCAAAGCAGTTGGTCCCCTTCCTGGACCACGACGACCCGGCAACAGTGGTCCATGCAACGGTCACCTCGAGGTCAGACTACAGTAATGTCCTCTACATGGGGCTGCCCCTGTGCTGAACCCAGAAACTACAGCTAGTGCAGAACGCAGCAGCCAGGCTGTTATTGGGACTCCCTAGATGGGAGCACATACAGCTGGGGCTGCAGAAACTGCACTGGCTGCCAATAATGTACCGAATTCGTGTTGGTTATTACCTTTAAAGCCCTATATGGCCAAGGACCTGCCTACCTTAGGGACCGTCTCTCCCCATATATTCCCCAGAGGATACTAAGATCTGGGTCGCAAAATCTATTGGTAATCCCCGGGCCAAGGGAGGCCAAACTGAAAGTCACCAGAGATAGGGCCTTCTCGATTGTGGCCCCTCACTGGTGGAATCAATTGCCAGAGGAGGTGTGGGCCTTGCGGACCCTTGCCCAGTTCTGCAGAGCCTGCAAGACGACTCTTTTCCAGCTGGCCTATACTTAAGAATCTACTGTAGAAGAATACCATCGCCACGGAAAAACTGTAAACTGTGTAACATCAAGATTTTAGCTCTAAACCAATTTAAATGGTTTTAATGTTTGATTTGTAATATATGGTTTTAATGTATGATTTATAATATTTATGTACGATCTATTATATGTATTGTGATTGTTGAAGTTTTTATGCTGTGAGCCGCCCTGAGCCTGCTACAACGGGGAGGGTGGGATATAAATTAAATATATTATTATTATTATTATTAATCAACAAGGCTTTTAATAGTAAGAGCGGAGGGGGGAGTATCCTAGGTTCATTTTGCATGAGTATGATAAAAGTTTTGGTGCAATGTACCCAAGTATTCATCGTGAGTGTAGTTTGCAATTATTTATATAAAATACCCTACATTGTTAGCATGCAATTGGACAGAATGGGGAGGGGAAAGAGAGGTTCTTTCAACTTAACTCAAGTTATATTGACACAACAAATGATTCCGTTCCAACCTGGAAAAAGCACAGATCCTTCATTGCTGCTTTTCATTTGAACCAATATTAAGGCCTGCAAAGTGCGTTGCCGCCCTCTGCTGGGCATTTCAGTTCCAAAAGAACAAAGTTTTGAGTCCACCAGCGGCACCTTTTCAGACCAACAGTTTTCTTCAAGGTACAAGCTTTCATGTGTACTCGAAGAAATGTGCTTGTACACGAAAGCTTATACCTTGAAGAAAACTTTGTTGGTCTGAAAGGTGCCACTGGTGGGACTCAAACTTTGTTCTGCTGCTTCAGACCAACACAGCTTACCTGCCTGAATCTAATTTCAGTTCCAAGTCACGCCACTATTGTTTCACTGCACAAAGAATGCGTAGATCTATCACAGGCATCTGCAATTGGAAACTTCCTTATGCTGCGCAAGTGGAAAGTGTCTTTTGTGCTCCAAGATGAACTGTGTCTCCGTGAGTCCGTTAAATGATTTACAGCCGTTTATATTTGCCAGTCCCCAAGGCTTTAAGCTAATGCCTCTTAAAACGATTACAGGGGAGGCAACAGTCCTTGCAGCAAACAGGGGGAAGCACGGATGGAAAGAGAGACACAGTTGGCGCTCACTTTGCCAGGTGCAGTTAAACGCATTCAAAATTACTTAATTACAGTGGACAACCAGCGCCTGGAGGCTTGATCCAGGATGCGTCGAAACTCACAAAGCAAAATTTATTTATTTTTGAGAGCCGTACTATAAGAGCCTGGTGCCAAAGCGAAGGAAGCCACTCCACTGTCTTTCACGTCAACCAACTAGGCGCTACTGCTCTATCATGGGATTAGAAACTAACATTTACAGTTCATCCCCACCCAGCAGCAATTAAAATAAAAAGCAGCAGCTGCTGCTTGGCCAGGTAAATTAAAGCAGACAGAGTTTTTAAAAACCGGAAGTAATTAGAAATCTAGGGCAGAATCTAGCCCTTGCTACTACATGCAACGCTGGGTACATTGACTATGTCCCGCATGTTCATAAAGTGTCACAAAACCGCTAGATTAAAGAAAGAGAAGAAGAACAAACACTGGGAAGACCAAGTTATCAGCATTACCTAGAATACAACGGATCAAAGTAAATGCATACTACATCAACTCTAGAAGCACTCATAAAAGGAGTCTTCCTTAGTAGAACTAAAGCCTAGTTCAAGGCATTTACAGTTAATGCAAAAAGAAGTATCTTCTGTGAAACCAATAGCCAAAAACCAGTTTCGGAAATGACAGTAACCGTACGAAGCATACAAAAGCATTTTTGCTTTGCAATGCAGAACTAATGTTAAATTTTTCATAACACTCTTCAGTATGAGTTGACTAAAGATAATTACATCCTTTGCTCACAACTGCTGAGTCCTACCCTACAGCACTAGATTCCCGGTCTTATTAATGTGCAATGTTTTAACCAGTGCCTGGACCACAGAACTCTTGACAGGAAAGCCTTGAACCTGAACAGGTCAGGAGGACACAGGCTAACGGGTTTTTTTCAATGGGATATCCACCCACTGAATGTGTAGTAAACCTCCAAACAAGTGTTTTCTGACAGCATTCCCATGGCCCCATCAGATTTACACTGGCCAGTGGGAACTAAAGTACAAAGACCAGGTTTGAGGCAGGAAAGCAAACTCCAATCTTCGTGTACGGTTGCTCAGCCTGGAAAATTGGGGAGGTGGGGGTTTTGCCTGGAGAGGGCAGCGCCTGAGGAGTAGGGATGTGATCCCATGGAGTTTGCTCCCTGAAGCCGCCATTTCCACTAAGGAAACGGTTCTCTGCAGTCTGGAGGGCAGATGAAATCCCAAGAGAATGCCAGGCCCCAACCAGAGGCTACTGTGACCCAAAATTACAAAAAAAAACCCTTACCAAAATATTATCTTAATGATTCAATTGAAAATACACAATCCATTCCAAATACACTTGGTTGTTCCAACTGACGTTGAATAATTCCAGTCAATGTTCATACATATTCACAGTAGATAGTCCATTCTTAATCCCATGAATAGTGACAGGGCCATTAACATCCACTTCCTGTTTCAGTAATTTCCTCAGGCACAGGATTAACAGAAATTTCAAAAGTCAACGAAGACATAAATTTACAACATTCCCATGGGACAAAGATGTCTCCTGCATTACTTTCTAACAGGCATCTTCTCAGAACGCTATTCAGCGTCAGCTGGAACAACTGAGTATATTTGGAATGAATTGTTGTGTTACTTTCATTTGTATGTCTGTTCTCTTATAACACCAACAATTCAAACTAGAATATTTGGGTAATTTTGGGTCAGAGTAGCTTTTTTTTTTTTTTTTAGGTCCCGGTTTGTCCCAACCAGAGGCTGGCAACTCAACCTCCCTGAGATATTCTCAGCATAGCTGGTTCTAGTCCACAGGACATCCAGCAAAGTATAAAAAGAAGGCTGCATTAGGCTAAAGTATCTGGGGGAGGCAACATTAGAGGATACTGACTGAACTACCATTTGCACAAATAGTGATGAGAGTGTCAAGGCTAGGAATGAGGGGAACCAGGTTTAAATCCCCCCGTCTGCCACTGAGTGACCTTGGACCAATTCCCTCTCAGCCTAACCTATCTCACAGGATTGCTCTAAGGACAAAATAGAGAAGAACTATGTACACCACCTCGAGCTTCAGGGAGAAAGGGCATGTTGAGTTGCTCTTGGAATGAGCAACTCAACATGCGGACACTGGGAAGAGCTACATCACTCTAAGAGTGTGTGGGCACTGTCTCCTTGAATAGGATGCCTCTCTTTTCTTAACCTGGGAACTGCCGCCCTCTAGCTCCCCTCACTTTGTCCTCTCAATTCCTCAACATGGCCACTCATGGAGACACATGTCTCTTTAGGTCACTCCTGCAGATACAATGCCCTCATCCTCCCACAGACATGATGCCAAACTGGTCATTTCTGGCCTTGAATGAGCAAGAGTGATCTTGTCAGATCTCAGAAGGGTTGACTCTGGCAAGTATTTAGATGGGAGACCTCCTTGAAATACCAGAACAGGGAAGGTAGGGGCAGGCTTTATTCAGCCACCTCTCTGAATATCCTCCAGGCCCCCAGTAGAGGTCAGTCACCAGAGGTCACCATGACTTCCAGGGGCGCACATATACACACACACACACACACACACAGAAAGAAAGAAAGAAATTAAAAAGCTGGCCATTTCTGGTTGTGGGAATACTCTTTAGATTAGGTCTTTCTCTCTTCTTTTGACTGTAACCTCAATGTGAACTGAATCAACTTGAATAAATGTAAGATTACTTTTTTTTTTTTTGCAATAGATTTATTTACCACACTCAATATCATGCTTCTATGACTGGACAAACTTGAGGATATTAACCAAATATCCCAATAAAAAAATATGATAAGAGAAAAGCAAAGGCACGTCACATTTCAGTCTCCAAGAAAAGAAGTGGATACTCTGAAACATACTCATAAGAAGGGACACAGAATTCTCCTCTGGATTTTCAGCACTTGAAAGAAATGAGAACCAACCAATAACACCAGATAGCTAGTTTCTTTCACAGGCCTGAAGAGTCTGCTCCATTGGGGCCATTATCTCCTGGACTTTATACATACAGTCCCCGTGGGACTGCTGCATACAACATTTCTATTTACTTTCCAGTGAGATTACTTTCCAACAGAAGGGAAAAAAGGCTCACAGAGCTTCTAAGCATCACACACTCACATACACAGAGTGCATGTGAGAAATCCTAAATAAAATCTAGACATTTACAGCTTCATTTACGTTTTTTAATAGCTGGAAATGTTTTTTTCCTTCCAATTAAGACTGCACTTAGCAAACGTTTAAGCAATTTGCCCAGTTTTTATAGCACTCAGAGCTCCAAACACAAGCCTGCCTAATTTAGACAAAGAAAGAACACACTTGAGGGTTGTGGCTTTTTAATTTCAGGAGTAAGTCATACCTGAAAAGCACTAGTAGTTCATTCACAAGAATGAAGTAGATCGAGTTTCTGGGGGCTCCTGAAAAAAACCTCTCCACCAGGTGAAACGCTGCTACAGCCATCAGCTTACTTATTTTCATACTTCTATTTAAAGGCGTCAGTCTCTTATCAGTGCAAGAATATCCCCGCTGGATCTGACTCCCAACTTTTCAGTGCCTGTGGATACCTCTGCAATTCTGACACAGGATGGTGGGTCCAACAACAAAATGGCCACTTCAGGATGTGGAGACAATCACAATTGGTGCAACAATTTGTACCAAATCAGGTTAAAGGTTCTGGCTTTGACCTGTAAGGCCTTGAGTGGTCTGGGACCAACGTATCTGCGGGACCGTCTCCTCCAATATGTCCCTGAAAGAGTATTATGCTCCACACACAACAACTTACTGGTGATCTCTGGCCCTAAAGAGGTCTGACAGTCCTCAATCAGGGCCAGGGCCTTTTCAGTCCCGGCCCTGACCTGGTGGAACTCACTGCTGAATGACAACAGGGCCCTGCAGAATCTTATGTAATTCCACAGGGCCTGTAAGGCGGAGATGTTCTGCCAGGCTTTAGGGTGAGGGCAGCAACAGTTGGTCATCAGCTGGCACCTTCTTTTTCCTACTCTCCCCAACACTTTGTAAGTTTTCTCCCCACCTCCCATGTGACACCCTCATTGTCCAGAACATGAACAAAAATGTGTCATTAGGACACCATCTGGGACTTCTGGAATAGTTTCAATTTAAATTATTGTGTCATTTTAACTTGTGATTTGTATATTGTTTTTTTATGATATACTTTTGTACATCACTCAGAGCCCGGCTTGTGCTGGGATGGGGCTATTAATATATCTAATAAATAATAACATCTCAGGCCTAAGTTCTGCTTAATAGGATGCCTTTTCATCTGCACAGCCAACCAGAGCTCCAGTGGCCAATCAGAAGTCCTGCTGGGCAAAAGCTTCACATGGCCCCACCCACTTACTAAAAATGCTTGGCAGGAACCAGGAATGGTGTCAGCAGGCACCATGGCGCCCACAAGTAATGCGTGGGGGCCCCTGCTCTATCTAGTTCAGCATCTTGTTTCTTGCACAAGCCAGCTGGATGCCTCAAAGATGGCCATAAGCAGAGCCTGAAGACATCACATCTCCCTCATCTCCTCAGCAACTGGCCTGTCACTGCTCACCTGAAGAGGTTCCATTGAGCTATCAAGACTAATAACTCACCAATTGGCTTATCTTCCACAGATGTAGCTAAAATTTATTTTAAAGTAATCTAAACCAGTAGCTATTGTCACACCTCCTGGCAATAAATTGCTATAGCTATATGTTGTAGCAGCTAGAGTGAAGTATTTCTTTTCATACATCAACCTCACTGAGTGACTAAGTTTTAACATCACGAGGGAGAAAAAAATCCTAAATAATATGTTCTCCACCAAACTGATTGTCCTAGCTGCTCACTTCCTACTCCATTATTAATTTAGCAGTAGGCACAATACAAACTCCTGAGGACCCCCACTGGTTGCCTCTCTCCGTTGTGATAACAAGCCTCTGCTGTTGTTCAGTCCCACAGTCGAGTCCGACTCTTTGCGACCCCATGGACAAATTCATGCCAGGCCATCCTGTCTTCTACCATCCTCCGAAGACTGCTCAAAAGCCTCTGTTTAAAAACCTCCAAAGAAGGGAAGTCCACCACCTCCCAAGGAACCAGTCCATACATATGTAGAGGATGAGCAGTAAATTTGTATACAATATAATGAAGATGTTTAACAGGTTCAAGGACCAAACAGGAATACCAGGCTAGTTTATATGGTTGCCATTTGTTTTTGGTTGAATTTCGAGTGGAAAGTGGGAATTGTGAAGGGAATAAATATGTCAAATTGATGGATATTGATGGGCAGATGTATCCTTAATTGTGGAATGCTGAGAGCAATTGAGATTCTTCCATTACACTCCATCCATCTCCTCTCAAGCATGAAGGCGACCTTACAACATCTTCTTATTTGAAGTGGGGCAACTGGCTTGTAGAGTTATGTCTCCTGTTCCCAGGGCAGAGAAATACATTCCAGTCTACCATTCCAAATTACATTACATTCTACTATTCATTACATTACAATCTACTATTCTAATCTATTATTTCAAATAAGAAATAGAGGACATATGGCCCTTCTGGAGGATTGGTGAGAATACAGATGTAAGGGCTGAATGAGGTTAGCATATCCCTGAGGTTAGAAACCAATATCCCTGTTAAGCCCTGGAGATCTCATTGTTCTGAGTGTTATAATAATTTGCAACTCAGCAATCTCCCTTTCTAGTCTGTTCCTTTGCAATAAACAGCTACTGTGAGGTCACCCATTGAATGTCCTGGAAGGCTGAAGTGTTCTCCTACAGGTTTCTTAGTACTGTGATTCTTGATGCCAGATTTGTGTTCATTTATCCTTTGATGTAAGGTTTGACCTCTTTAACCTATGTAGAGAACTGAAGGGCACTGTCGGCATTTAATGGCATATCCAGTGTTAGAACATGAGTATATCAATAACCCTGAGATGGTGTAGTTCAGGGGTGTTAAACATGTGGCCTGGGGGCCAAATTAGGCCCATGGAGGGCTCTTATCAGGTCCCTGACCAATTGGCTGTCATCTGCTTCCTTCTCCCTATCTCATGCTCCTTCTGCATAACAGCTTGATTTACAAGGTTTGCTCAATCACATGGGAACTACAGAGCAAAACCTCCATATTTTCCACTGGCTAAGCCTCCTTCCTTGGGGAGAAAGGGGGGGAAGGCAGAACTTGTTTTTCCAGGTTCTCTCAATTGCACAGCAGAGCTACTGAGCCAAGTCTCTCTTCCTTCTATCGGTTGTGGCTCCTTCCACTCCCGGGGAAGGAAGGAAAGAGCCAGAGCTTCCTTTGCCCAGTTCCCTGGACCCCATGGGAGAAATACAAAGAAAGCACCTTTAAGACTAATGAGTGCTAACGTTTTACATTTTTTTAAAAAAAAATATTTAATGTGTTTGTGTTCTTTGTAAAGTTTATATCTCTCCTCCCTAATCTTAAATAGGTATACACATGGCTGGCCTGATATGGCCTGGCACAGCAAGTTCTCATTTATATCAGATTCGGCCCTCATAACAAATGAGTTAGACACCCCTGGCATTGATGCTGTTAGATCCAAGTGATCGTGCTGTTTGGGTACGTAGCAGCAAAGTTGGCATCTAGGTTTGTAGCAAGCTCTGGTAACAGTGTCCATGTTCAAATTAGATGTTGTATTACTGCGGGTGAGCTGTTTGAAACTGGGGGGGGCTGTCTGTGCACAATAAAAGGTTTTCCCCCAGTACCTGAGAAAGAGAACTGCCATTATCCAGTAGAGGTAGTAAGTCGCTGATGATATGCTGAACTGTTTTGAGAGCTGTATGTGACTACTAGGAGTATTCTATTATTGTCTCTTTCTATTATCGTCTTGCAACACAGTACCATTTCTCTGGATGCCATTCTGGCTTTGTTAATTTGTTCCTTGACTTCATCAGGTGGATACTTTAGTTCCAAAAAGGTACTGTAGTTCCAAAACTAACATTATAAACGAACAAGCAATTTCAGGAGCAGCCGCTAGAGGGATCTGTAAAGGCCTACTAGGAAAGGAGTGAGGGAAAATAGGGAAGAAAATCATCTAATGCTAGTATGGTCGATTATACATAGCCTTTCCCCCAAAGTACCGCTATAACAATATTTGTATAGTTTTACATAAAAACATTAAGATGTCAAAATTCTTTTCCTCTCTCAAAATTTACTTGCCAACTAACCAATATACTCCTGAACATTACAACTCTGTTTTCTTTCCTCAGTACGCCAGGCTTTTCACTTTTTGCCACACACACACACAACTTTGCAGAAGGAATAAGCAAATGCAGCATTTCCCTAGTAAGCAGAATCCCAGAACACATACACCGTGTCTGTCTCTCTTTCTGTCTCTCTTTCAGCAGTGGATCAAGCAGAAACTTGATTCTGGGTTGCCTACTCCTCGTTCTCCATGCTGCCTGCCTGAATTAGCTGATAACCCAATCCAAGCCAGCCCACACCAGCACTGTGACAGCAGCCATAGCTGTTGAGGTGCTGCTACTAAAAGACTGAACTTTTCCTTCCTTCCCTTGTCTTGCCTGGTCCTGTAACCAGCAGGCCTGCTCTTAGGGGCCGCACTGACCTGTTAATGGAATTGGCTGGATAGTGGCCCAGTCCTCTCCCCGCCCCCAGCCCCAACAACCCTCCAATGGCCTTTAGGTAATACCTGCTATGTACTTAACACACTGAATTCCAAACTACAATTACAGTAAACCTGAATATGACCCACATGCTGAGCATAACTTGCTACTGTATTCCTCATTGCCTACTGCAACTAAACAGTACAAGGAACCTTACCTTTTTTGCTCTTTGGCCTATGTCAGGGGTCTTTGTAAGAAGCTTTTCAATCAAGTATTCTCTAGTCTGTAAAACCAATGTCATAATTAAAGCCAGCCTCAAGAAAGTAGGAGGAAAATATACAAGCATAAGATAATTCAGGAAGAATATCTGCTTTAAGTATTTTACCTTGGCTTTCTGGAAAAACTTGCATTTTAAAAGTTCTGCTGCCGTGGGCCTGAAATATCAGGAAGAAGTTATAAGAGCAGACAGAAAAAGACAAGTCCTCATTCATACAATTCAGGACACTGTGATTCTCCAGCGTTTTTCACTTTGTCCTTTCAAAAGCTGCTTGAATGGCTAGCATCAGCATTTCTGCATTTCAGCTGACATCTAGTCGCTAAAAATGTATTCCTTGTGGAAGCTGAACATCCAGAATGAGGGTTTATAAACCAGAATACTACTATTTATATTAGGAGCAGGGCTTATGCGTGCAAACAGTAGCACACCAGAATATATTACTGAGGCAATGGTTTATGCCAGTCATTGCCTCCCAGACCTACACAGCTACCAGCTAAGTCCAAAGCAAACCCCTCAGATATTGGCAGTGCCACTGTGGCTTGGCTTACTCCAGGTGTGATTGGCTGAATACAACCCTCATCTTCTCCATCCAGGCTTGCTTGCTGGCACAGCAGCATCTTCACAGGTAGATGTTTTTTCCCCAGCACTTAGGTCAAAAAAGGCTGCCTATCTTTAGTTTATACAGAGGATCAGAAACTGCTGTGGTTATGGCCAAGATAAACTCTTTGAGTACAACGCAAACACACCTACTTGAATTTGATAGATATGGAAAATGTGGTTGACCTATTCTGTAAATAGGCTCCCAAACTTTTACAATAAAAAGGTATGTAGGACAGACAGTTACTAGGGAAGAGCAAACATCTATGTGTCTCCAAGAGCTTGCAAAAGAATGCGGCATAAGATCCCCTGAAGGAACAAAGACAGAACAGGAACTCGGGACCTGCCTGACAAAAAAACCCACCATCTGGGGTACAGTGTACTGGTCGACCTGATCTGACTCACCTCACTTAATCCATTTTAAAGTTGTAATTCTTAGTAGTTCTTAAAGTAAGCCATATGCATAAAGCTACTCTGCTAGATGAGCAACTATTGCTGAAGAAGTTAAAAACTGGTCTATGGAGACCTTTGAAAGAACTTGTGACTGACTCAAGGTCACATCAGCAGGTGCATGTGGAGGATTGGGGAGTCAAACACTATTCTTCCAGATCAGCGTTTGCACTCCTAATCACTACACTAAACTGGCAACTATGTGAAAAATTGAGAGGGAAGGTGTGCATAATTATAGGATATCAGTTTATAAACACTAAGAAACCAGTACAATATGTATTAAAGAAGCAAGTAGAAATATACTCTCACTCCACAGAAAGGATCAAAATAACTTTTAAAAAAATAGTTTGTAGCTTAAGAATTGATTATACCAATCATTTGTAAAATTCATATTTGTAAAATTACATAACATTACAAATGATTAGCCCATTTATTACCAAAATGTTCACTGAGCAATACACCTGCCTGCCTTGAAATATCTGCTTAAATCCATTTCTCTTAGCACAGAAAAGCAGCTTTGTTTGAAAAACCAGGTTTCATCTCAGATACACCCTGTTTTGTGACTACCAAAAGCCACAACACCCCTCAACCACTGGCACCTTCCGAAGGTACAAAAGGTATTCTGAACAACTAAGGCGAGGAGCTCCAAGGTCTAGCAGGGTTTGCATACCTGAAGTACTGCAATGTTCAGGGAGAACAATATTAAGCAGATAAAGGCAGCCCAGAGACTGTGACCACACCACGCAAGCAAAATGAGAATGGGGGCCATTTTGTGGCTAGGCTTGACATAAGAGGGGATCACACTGGATGTTTAAAGGGTCAAACAAAAGGAAAAAAGGCATCCAGGTTTCAAGAATGACCTAACACACAGCTGTCCACCCCCTTGAGACTATAACACGTGCAGTAGGCTTGAACATATGAAGCTGCCTTACACTGAATCAGACCCTCAGTCCATCAAAGTCAGTATTGTCTACTCAGATGGGCAGCAGCTCTCTAGGGTCTCAAGCTGAGGTTTTTCATGCCTATTTGCCTGGACCCTTTTTACTTGGAGATGCTGGGGATTGAGAACCTGGGACTTTCTGCTTACCAAGCAGGTGCTCTACCACTGAGCCACCATCCCTTCCCTAAGAACTGCAAGAACCATAAGGCTTGTAAGACCTGTAGCAGTGATGGTGTTTCCTGGAAAATAACTGCTCATCTGCTTTAGTTTAATCCAATCACAGAACAGTAGACTGCTCATAATCAGTATTCAGCTTTACTAAAACATGTTCTCAAAACATTTCAAACTAAAGGACACAGGGTTTTAAAAAAATAAATAAAAAATTCTGCTTCGCTGTAGACTTTTGTTTAAAGCATGTGTGCCTTGGGGACTTAAGCATTAATGAAAAAGGAATTTGTTTATAATTATCTTGAAGCAAATCACAGAAGGGGCAGAGAAGCAGTCAAAGAGATTCACAAGGTTAATTTAATTGCATGCATTCATGTTTCAACTGTCAATTTTCAGCATGAAATCCTGGTCTCTCAGCTGTGATGGCAACTGCTTCATATCGACTGCAGAAAAAGAAATGGTTCGTGGATTGCTTCATTAGTTTCACCGATCTTCCCAACTTCACCACTCTGCTGCAGATTTCCGACTCCTCCTCATGCCCCGTCTCTCAGAAGCAACATTTTGGGGTACTTCTGGGACAGCAGTATGAGGGGAGAGGCAGGGCAGACATTTTCCATGGAAATAAAGGTAAAGGTAGTCCCCTGTGCAAGCAATGTGTCTTTACTGACCCATCATGATGGTTTTTTGGCAGTTTTTTACAGGGTGGTTTGCCATTGCCTTCCCCAGTCATCTACACTTCCCCCCAGCAAGCTGGGTACTCATTTTACCGACCCCGGAGGGATGGAAGGCTGAGTCAACTTTGAGCCGGCTACCTGAACCCAGCTCCCGACGGGATTGAACTCAGGTCATGAGCAGAGCTTGTACTGCAGCTTACCACTGGGCTCCTCTCCATGGAAATAGCTTCCCTTATTTCTAGATTCAACCTATCATAAAACATCAACTGAATATTAAATCTGAACTAGTAGAAAAAGGCCAACAGATGATGCCACCCTTCTTCTGCAGAGTGGTTAGGTGCTGATAGAGAAACATGCACAAGTTAGGCCAACATTCCCAATTAGTTTAATGTTTCCTCAAAACTAATCATCTTAATAAAAATCTCTTTTAAAAAGCACACACCTTTTAGAAGGGTCTTTTTGAAGACATAATGAAATTAGTTTCCTAAAGGACTTGCCGTACTTCTTTGTCATTTCTTTATCTTCCACGCCCGTTTCCAATGTTGGAGGGTCATTTTGCAATGTCAGCATTAACACCTACATAGAAACCAAACAAGAGACATAAAAAAAAAACAATTTTAGTCAAATAAATCAAATACTAATTCACCCCTTAATAAACACATCATGAACAATTACTATCAATTTTGAACATATAGAATGCGGGTGCAAAGTTAGGAACCTGATATATGGATCTTTTGAGCATGAAGGATAACTTCAGAAGTCCACAATGAGCCAGAGAACCTTAGTGTATCACGACATTCCCTTTGCGCAGGAGAATTTACTGCTGGATAAAGCACCATCCCCAAAAATGCATTATTTGCCAGACCTTGGCTACTGCAGACAACCATAATTGCTGCTCACCACAGTTTGCTGTTATAGAAGAAGAAGAAGAAGATATTGGATTAATATCCCGCCCTCCACTCCGAAGAGTCTCAGAGCGGCTCACAATCTCCTTTACCTTCCTCCCCCACAACAAACACCCTGTGAGGTAGGTGGGGCTCAGAGGGCTCTCCCAGCAGCTGCCCTTTCAAGGACAACCTCTGCCAGAGCTATGACTGACCCAAGGCCATTCCAGCAGCTGCAAGTGAAGGAGGGGGGAATCAAACCCGGTTCTCCCAGATAAGAGTCCGCACACTTAACCACTACACCAAACTGGCTCTCCTTATACAGCATTCTGAATCAGACTTCAAAACCTGAGCTGATGACATCAGCCTTAACACATGCCAGCAGAGGGCAAAAAAGCCACCCTAGAAAAGGAAGAAGAGGGTGGGGCAAAGGGAATATGCAGGGCTTCTTTTTTTTGTAGCATGAACTCCTTTGCATATTAGACCACTCCCCTCTGATATAGCCAATCCTCCAAGAGCTTACAAGGCTCCCAGTACAGGGCCTACTGTAAGCTCTTGGACGATTAGCTACATCAGGGATGTGTGGCCTAATGTGCAAAGGAGTTCCTGCTGCAAAAAAAGCCCTAGGAATATGCAGTCTCACAAGCCACTGAGTGAATCTGACCAGCACCAGGTCAGTGCCATGTTTACTTGTCTTAGCAGAGCGCTGTTAATATAACACATTTATCACCCTACGGGACCGCCTCCTCTGCTATGTCCCTAGAAGAGCATTACACTCTAATGGTCGAAACTTGCTGGTGGGTCCCTGGCCCTAAAGAGGTCTGGCTGTCCTTGACAGGGGCCAGCACTTTTTCGGTCCTGCCCCTGACCTGGTGGAACTCTGTCAGAGGACACCAAGGCCCTGCGGGACCTTCTATAATTCAGCAGGGCCTGAAAAGCAGAGATGTTCCGCCAGGCTTTCGACTAAAGACAGCAATTGTTGCCGAGCTGACACCTCAATGTCCAGCCATCTAGACCAGAAGAATATTAGTAGGACACCACTGGGGTTTATAATCTGTCTTTAGCTTAATTGTTTTTATTAGTTTTATATGTATCTATTGTGTTATTGCCCAGAGCCTGGCACCAGCTGGGATGGGGCTATTCATTAAATTGAAGAAATAACAACGACAACAACATAATAATCATAAAATCTACTATAAATCTTCAACACCTCTACAGCAATATTTTTTATTCTGCCATTATTACTACAAAATGAGGAAGAAGGAGCAACCCTTCTGAAAAAAATGAAACATCAATATAGGAGTCAGACTATATTAATGCCCGTGGCGCAGAGTGTTAAAGCTGCAGTACTGCAGTCCTAAGCTCTGCTCACAACCTGAGTTCGATCCCCAGCAGTAGCTGGGTTTTCAGGTAGCCGGCTCAAGGCTGACTCAGCCTTCGATCCTTCTGAGGTCAGTAACATGAGTACCCAGCTTGCTGGGGGGAAAGTGTAGATGACTGAGGAAGGCGATGGCAAACCACCCCGTGAAAAAGTCTGCCGTGAAAACGTTGTGAAAGCAACGTCACCCCAGAGTCCGAAACGACTAGTGTTTGCACAGGGGACCTTTCCTTTCCTTTCCAGATTTAGAAGATTAAAGACAGACATCTCGGGGGTGGGGGGGGGATGACAGGTCAGGCACCTGATTATTTAAAGCTGTGGTCTCAGAACTCAAATTATTGTATTTCAGCTGTGTACCATGCTTAATCCTAGTTATCCAAAGAATGCATGTGACTGTCCTGCGAAACACATTGGAGAATGCAGCACCTGTTTCAATTTTCTCCTTTCTTTAAAGAATTGGTCCAATAGAATATAAACAACAGAATTCATAAAATAGATATCTATAGGTCTCTAGCCGCCCTGAGCCTGCCTTGGCGGGGAGGGCGGGGTATAAATAAAAAATTATTATTATTATTAGACTTACTGCAGTACATAAACATGGAACTTTCTATATATTAACAGCACCTTGCCCTGACCTGGATAGCCCAGGCAAGCTCCATCTCAGAAGCTAAACAGGGTAGACTCTGGCAAGTCTAATCTGGCAAGCAGGGTAGACTTTGCTTGGATGGTAGACCTTCTTGAAATGCTAGAGGTGGAAGGCAGGGGCAGGCTTTATTCAGTCACCTCTCTGACTATCGTCCAGGCCCCCCGTAGGGGTCTGTCATCAGAGACTGCCATAACTTGCAGGTACACACGCATGCGAGAACCCATACACTAGTATATACATACAACAGCCTCTTTACAGTAAGGGAATTAATATTCTGAAATTACTGTAATTTATAACTACCAACTATTTTTCAATTTATGCTTCACAGACCTCTGTCATCATCTGCCTTTCAAGTAATAACAAAGAATGCAAAAAACGTGTTGTTAGTCCACTTGATCATTCAGTTCTGTACAGAAATCCTCCTCACATTGATTAAAAATGTGTTCCAATTAACACTTCAGTTGTACACTGAGAATAACATTTTCGGTTTTAACTCTTTTACAATTCAAAAGCTCAGATGACTCAACAGTGCGAAGTTTAAAAAAAAAAAAAGCCCTCCAAAAAAAACTCCCAAACCTATTTTCTAAGTATGACTTGCATTTTTGGTAACAAAGAAGAAGAAGAATTGCAGATTTATACCCCGCCCTTCTCTCTGAATCAGAGACTCAGAGCGGCTTACAATCTCCTATATCTTCTCCCCCCACAACAGACACCCTGTGAGGTGGGTGGGGCTGAGAGGGCTCTCACAGAAGCTGCCCTTTCAAGGACAACCTCTGCCAGAGCTATGGCTGACCCAAGGCCATTCCAGCAGCTGCAAGTGGAGGAGTGGGGAATCAAACCCGGTTCTCCCAGGTAAGAGTCCGCACACTTCACCACTACACCAAACTGGCTCTACTACTACACCACTACACCAAAATGGAAATCTAGGATCCACATAAGAGTGTGTACCTCTGAAATTGGTAACTTCCAAAATTCTGGAACTCTCTCTCCAGATAGTCCTCTATCCCCTTCCATTACTGCTTTTCACTGGCAAATGAAGCCTGGTTTGCCTCAATGACCTCTATTTCCTGCCCTATGTTTCAGTTGCTGGGGGTTTTTTAATACATATTTTACTTTTTGGTTTACCTGATTTTATGGTTTTGAAAAAAACATTTTGCTTTTAATAGTTAGCTGCCTTGATGGCCCTGTTTGGCCATAAAGGTGGGATATAAATTCTGTAAATAAACAAGTACATGTGCATCCACACAAGATACTCTATAAATGACTGGCTGCAGGTTTTTAAAGGCCGCTGAGCTCAGGGTATCCATGGGCTTCTCTACTTCAGCTCCTTTCCTTGTCCCTCCAATTGCAACTTGGACCATGGCCAATTTGCATCCTTTTAGCCCCAACTGTACCAGAGCATTAAAATAAGGCACAAGAGAGCCCAGCCCCATTCCTTCTAGCACTGCTCCTACCAAGATGTGTGCCTGTTTGAGAAGAGAACAGAGCGCAAGATTCTTTTGTGCTCTGCTTTCTCCACTGCGATAAGGCTGTACAAAATGCTTGTACAGAGTGTATTAACCTTTCCGGGCAGTAACAGTCCACCCAATAGACTGAGGGGGAAAACACAAGAACAGAGCACTTGCCGTGTAATCAACAACTCCAGTGTTGCCTCCAGAAGGAAATCAGGGGAGGAAGGGGGTGATAAGAGCATCCTCATCAAACCAACAGTGTAGGAAGCTACTTGGCAAGTATAGTCTAAAAGCCATTTTTAATCTGAGCAAACAGATTCAAAGAACACATGGGCTACTCTGGAGACATCGTTCTCTGAAAACTGTGCCAGGCTTTTAGACTCCCACTAGGTCCAGAGTCAAAATACACACCAGGTTGGCACACCAGTAGGCTTGGCAGTCACACATGTCCCAGAAGACAATAAACTAGCAAAGCTGTACAATCCAGATATACATAGCTCAAGCTTCACATTCTGTGTTTTTAACCTGGAAGGGTAGTGTTTTACTTGGGAACTTGACAAGATGTGTTGCAAGACTAGTGTACTTTATTTTTGCAATCTACTTTCCAAAATGAAGCTCATGTTCTTCAACTTTTTTGGGGGTGGGGGGGGGGAAGATCTCCAATTAGGTAGAAATCCATAAACCTTTATCTTTCTCATGGTTTTTCCACTAGCACTCCCTTGTCATGCAGTTTATCCTAAATTTCAACAGTTTAAAAAAAAAAATTAGAAAGCCAGTCCTATATTGTTTGAAGACAAACAGAGAAGACATTTAATGTAACATTAGATTATAGGCTTATGTTCTAAGTATAATTACTTTCATTGGAGGATATTTGTGGTAAGGTGCAGCTCCTGTCGCCAGTTCAATGGCTGTTATTCCAAAGCTCCAAATATCAGCCTTGAAGTCATAGCCTCTAACCTATCTCACAGAAAAGAGAGGGGGAAAGAAAGTTAAATTAGCACTGATGTGTTTTAACTCAATGGAAAATACAAGAAACATAAATCGACTCTCCGTGTACCTGTTCCATGACTTCAGGTGCCATCCAACATGGTGTACCGACAAATGTCTTCCTTACTTTGTTACGGGTAACGTCTCCTCCTGTGGCTAAAAATGCACTAACACCAAAATCTAAGAACCAGAGGAAATACAAGAGGAACAGAAACCATTTTTAGCACTCAATCAGTGTACTGAGGTAACTACGATAATTTTAACTCAGACACTACATAAAAATATGACATTTCTATTTAAGTAAAGCTGCGAATGTAACATTCAGTAGGTGTAACACTGCAGTTTATAGAAGACTTACAAGTCATAAGCTGCTCCTCCTCATGAATCATGCTTTTAAGAGAAAGCAATATTTGCTCTCGTCTATTAAAAACACAAATATACTCAAAGACGCTGAACAAGAGGCCTTTTTTTCTTTTCATCTGGCATCACAAGTTGGCATTTCTATGCACTTCATAGGGAACTTAAAGAACGCTTTTAAAATATATGTATCCAAGAAAGTTTGAGCAAAAAAGGAGCAATTTTTTCAGTTATTCTGCTTTGAGTTACTTTAAGTTTGTAAGAGACAACTACCTGTAGTACAAAGGTTATGGTGAAAGTAATTAAAATACTGGGGGGGGGGGGAGAACGGTGTGTGTCTGTCATGATCTGAGGCCTAGCGCGGTTTAGAGGGCATGGAGAAGCCTGCCTAAGAGTAGATACAGGGGTCTACATCTCCCAGGATCCCTGCTGTCCCTCTGATTGGGTGAAGAAGTTTTGGAGGGAAACTAGCCCAAGAGGGGTGGGACATGGAAGGAAAACTTAAATAGTCATGGCTGCAAAGGAGGTTTGTTCTCTCTGGAAAAGGCTGCAGGAGAGAAAGCAGCAGGAGAGATCCCTTGCCCGAGGGGTGAGGAGTTTTTGGTATTAGGGAAGGGAGCATTCTTGTTTTGCACCTACTTTTACTGTTTATACATTTCACTGTTGCACCAAAAGTTTTTATTACCGACTTATTGTTTGAGCACTGTAAATAAACTGTTATTGTTACACTGCCTGGGTCCTCACGTTTTGCTAAAAAGGAAGAAATAGGGGTGGGCTGGGTGCTCTGGGCCTTACCAGAATGGTGGCAGCAGCAGAAGGCCCTTTCGGGTCCCCTTCTGTATGACAGTGCCAATGAAGTGTCAATTGCGAGGAAGCATGCAAATTTCACCACAGATTAATTCATATTCCACTACTGTAACTGTGTAAAAAAACCTTACTGGTATTTTTGGAAGCTGATATTTACTTGTGTGTCAAAGGCAAACCAAGCACAGATTCACAGATGCATGTTAATCACAAGTAATGATGTACATGTGTGGAAACTGTCTGAGATTAATCACAGAAAGGAGCTTTCAGATCAACTCCGCATACTTCAGACAAAGCCTTTGCAATGGAGCCAGTTCACACATGCATCTCCTGATTTACCCAGATATTTAGGGCTTCTTTTGTAGCAGGAACTTCTTTGCATACTAGGCTGCACCCCCTGATGTAGCCAATCCTCCTTGAGCTTACAGTAGGCCCTGTAAGAAGAGCCCTGTAAGCTCTTGGAGGACTGGCTACATCAGGGGGTGTGGCCTAATATGCAAAGGAGTTCCTACT
Source organism: Heteronotia binoei (assembly GCF_032191835.1). Lineage (NCBI taxonomy): Eukaryota > Metazoa > Chordata > Lepidosauria > Squamata > Gekkonidae > Heteronotia > Heteronotia binoei. The sequence goes on from NC_083238.1 coordinate 29,079,501, forward strand.
GCAAAAAAAGCTCTGCAGATATTTATGTACATGCATGTGTAAAATCAGTACCAAATCTACAGGCATGATTGTTTACTTTCCTACCGGGGATCTGATGGCATGATTAGTGTTTTCATGTTTGAGGGGCAGCGATTTGCAGACTCACTTTCCCCCCTGCACTGTTAAAAACAGAAGAGTAAGGGCCACTTCAAGATATTTTGTTCTCCAACAGAAACCCATGAACAAAATATGTATGTACAGAATCAAGTTGTGTATTTCCAGATATGACAAATGGAGGGAGACTGGAATTTGCTTTCACTTAAAGTAAAATCCATAAATGAAACAATGGGTGTTACACATATTTTGAAGGGGGGAAAAACCCAGGATGCTATACATGTTTTGTACTCTTAAAAAAACTTCTTGAGAGGATTCCAGAGGGATCATTTGTCCTGTAGCACTTCTTTTATGAGCCTTTCTCGTAAAAGCTATGGGCTGGATGCAGAGTTGCCAACTTGCAGGTGGGGCCTGGAGATCTCCTGATATTACAACTGATCTCCAGAGACAGAGATCACTTTCCCTGAAGAAACAGCATTGTGCTCTGCTAAGATTCCTCCTCCCCACAAACCCTGCCTTCTCTAGTCTTCCCACCCCCCCCCCCAAGAATTTCCTGAGCCCCCCCCAATACCCCCTTCCCCCCCAGCAGCATTTCAGACTGCACTGGGAAGGAGAAAGTACAAAAGAACTCCTCCTCCCAGCCTTATACACACATGCACAAATTTACAGTTCAGCAAATAAAACCCTTGACAATTTCTGCGGGTTTTGAAATTTCATAACATTTCACAACTCTCTATTGAGAGCTGTGCATGTCAATACACACTTTGCTGTTAAAGCTTACGACAAGGAAGTAATAAAGCTGTCCATCTCAACAAGCCATTCATTCTCCCCCAAGAGCTGTTCTGAGCCAGTAATTCTTAAATAGTATTCAGAAGCAATTACTTTTTAATGAATAGAGCACGGTAGATAAATTCACATGCTTTTTTTTTTTAAGGTAACAAAAAAAGTATGCATACTTCATCTCACTTTCTCTTTCCTGCTAGAATAGGGGTCCCCAACCCCTGGGCCGTGGCCTCTTAGCAACTGGTCCATGAGTTGTATAATTATTTCATTATATATTACAACGTAGTAATAATAATAATAAGACGACGACATTGGATTTATATCCTGCCCTCTACTCCGAATTTCAGAGTCTGAGTGGCTCACAATCTTCTTTACCTCCCCCCCCCATAACAGACACCATGAGGTAGGTGGGGCTGAGAGAGCTCTCCCAGAAGCTGCCCTTTCAAGGACAACTCTGCGAGAGCTATGGCTGACCCAAGGCCATTCCAGCAGGTGCAAGTGGAGGAGTGGGAAAGCAAACCCAGTTCTCCCAGATAAGAGCCTGCACACTTAACCACCACACCAAACTAATAAAAATAAAGTGCACAGTTGTATCATCTTGAAACCATTTTCACCCGCCCCTCCCTAGTCCGTGGAAAAACTGCCTTCCACAGAACCGGTCCCTGGTGCCAAAAAGGTTGGGGACCGCTATGCTAGAAGAATTGTATCAAACTACAGGGGAGGAAATCCTCATCAAAGCAAAAAAAAAATTAGCTATCAACAGATAAGTATACCACTGGCTCCAGTGACACAGTCATGATTTTAAGTTATTAAAACAGACCAAAACAAAGTATTGAACCAAGATTGTTTCACTCAAGTCTACTGGTGGGCCTTTTCTGAAGGAACTCTTCCATCTTACAACCACGCCTTTATAACAGTTTCCAGCCTTCCCTGGCCTACAGTTTTTCATTCTGGCTACTAAGCCAGAAGAGCAGACAGGGGATCTAGTGGGAAACCCAAGTGCTCTGAGATTTCTTGAAGGTACAGTTCTCACCAGAATTTTAAGGACATGTAATATTAAAAGGACAATGCACACACATTTTCTAAATGACATGTCCTGAAGAGCCACGTAAGACAACAGTCAAAAGAGAAGTCATTTTAGAGGAAAATTTCAGCTAAAACTCTCATTCTCTGGTACTCTGAGTGCTTGCAGGTATCAGCTAACTCCCCCAGAGACTGACAGTTACTTGCCAAGGTCATCTTGAGAGCTTGTTTATTAGTTTGCAGTTCAGCTGTATCTGATATGAGGGAAGGGGGACTTGCTTTCACCCCAGAAAACTCCATGGAGACAACACTGTGATTGGTTGGGAAAGTCAGGAGGTAATAGCTGGCATTATCTGTACTACAGACCATAGCATGGGGGGCGGGAGAGAGAATTCTCTTCTTATCCCCTTTTCTCTACCCACATTCTGGTTGTGCTCTATGTAAGCTCTGGAACATCATGCATCAGTTGTCACAACCAGTAACGCTGCTGTTAAAGTATATAAGTAGTGCAATCAATTAGTCGTTATTATCTAATGTACATTATGACTCTAGTGAACTATATTCCTTGCTTTTGATAACTTTTCTTGAATTTCTTCAAGAAACCTGTGATGGACTGTCAAGGGTTAATACTCTAGCAAAGTCTGAGAACCTCTGAGTGACAGGCTGTTCAAACAGAGTTCTGAGGAGAGTATCAGTTAAAGCATGACAGTTGGGAACTGACAGTTGAAGAAGAGACAGTTCAGCGCTGATCAAGGACTGGGAAGGAGGCAAGAGGAGTGGGAGGAGTTATCATTGAAGATCCCCATTCAAGCAAAAGAGAGACAGAGCTTCTAGTCTAGAGAAGTAATCCTTTCCCAGTAAAAACAGAGATCGCTCTTAAGAGAGGAGTGATCTCTGTTCTCATGGTCTGTGCACAGAGAAGGATTTTGGGAACTTGGTTGTGTGTGTCTGCCTTCAAAACCTGAAGTATCAGTGAAACTCAAGAACTTATACTTGAGTGTTTAAGTGGACAATGAAAAGAAAACCTCTCTCCTCAAAGTTTCAAAGACGTGAAAAAACAGAAACACCTACTTGTTGGCAACAAATTATCTTGAATTTAGTGTGATTACAAAATTACCTCAATTACCATAATCTGTTCACCTCATACACCCTGCACTTGATTCCAAATAACATTTTCTCCTGGAAGTTAAATAAAACGTTTCATTTATTTTAAAATTACAAAAGCCTCTTGTGAGCCATTTCAGAAGCAGATTACATGAAGGTGATTTTGTCTCTTCCCTCAATTCCCTGGGCTGGGCCACCATCAAAATATATCATTTTTAAAAGGATAGGACTAGCAGCAAAGGGAAAATGCTGTGTGTGAGGGAGGGAAGAGGGCGAGATCGGCATAAAAGCGTTTTTGCTTCATTTCTGTGTGTGTTACTAGGGCCAGAGTTTGGCTATGTTATCACACCAAGGCAAGGTCAGCAGGACCGGATTAACAATTAGGCCAAGTAGGCACTGGACTATGGGCCCCTTTAGAGGCCCCGGGTTGACTTTTCCCCATTTTCCCCCCTGCTTGCAATGCTTGGAGCCTGCACATGCAGCCAGCAACTGAGCTGCTCTTTGCCCAACCTGCCTGGTGTAGCTTCTCCTGGTGTCGCCAAGTTTGCCTCTCTCTGCCTCTCCCCCATGGCTTTGTCAAAGGGGCTGTTGAGAAGGTGCCTGAAGGCTGCAGCGGGAGCCATGGGCGGTGGGGTGGGTGCTCCGACTCGGAGATAATTTGCAGGGGGCCCCCCCAAGATTTTGACTGCCTAGGGGCTTCCAAAGGGTGGTAATTACCTAAGAGTAATTTTTTTAAATAACCTGCCTAGTAGGTATAGAATATATTTAGGCAGTTAGGAATTATTATATATGACATAATTTTTTTTAATAATATAAGTATTTTTTTGGATTGATTGCATCTGGATACTCATCTTGACCTCTCTTCTTGAATAGAGTATGGTAAGCACGTCTAGTTACATTTATGTAACTTAATATCCTTCCTCGATATTTATTATATGCATTTAAGAATTTGTGCTAGTTTATAACTTGCTTTTAATAAGATTAATTAATTGTATACACATATTAATATTGATATTTACTTGTTAACTTCAAAAATTAATTTTAAAAAGTTAATAATAATCTGGCACTGAGGGTCAGCCTCCTTGACAACAACCTATTTAGGACTAAAATGGAGTACCTATCACATCTGCACACCAGCTCACCTGGGAGAAAGGCTAAAACAGAAAGACTCTCCAGATATGCAAGATTTCCCTATGCCGAAGGGTTTTTATGCAAGTCACGTAAGGGAGCAAATATGCAAGCCCCCACCTGAACTTTGAAGAAATGTACCCGTAAACCTTAAGAAATGTACCCATGAAATATCGCTTGCAAGCAAATTTCAAAGACTGTTTAGAAACAGCACTTGAAGCTCCTTTCTGCTGAGTCAGCCCATTTCTCCATAAACGTTGGTATTGTCTACTCTGACTGGCAGGAGCTCTCCCTGAAGTCTTTCATGTCACCTACCACCAAATCCTCTTAGTGGGAGATGCCAGAGATTGAACTTGTGGCAACCTCCTGAAGGCAAAGCAGGTGCTCTGCTGCTCAGCCACGGCCATACCATGCTTGCTTCTGGCTCCATGTACGGAAAAGATGGACCAAGGATTGTTTCGGCAACCACATAGTACTTTGGAGGTGTCTGATGAAACAACTCACTGCAGTGCCAGAAGCAAGACCCACTCCTGCCTCAAACTGGTCATGGCAACCGTACCTTTTTTGCACGCTACCAATTTGTGGAGCCCTGGGCAAGAAACTATTAACACTACACCATGTAATATTAGCCACTATGGGGAACAGGGTTGTGGGTGTGTGTGTGCTTTACAATCTCTGTCTACACAGTGTACATAAACCTGCTGCCTGCCATTCAAAGAGTACACTTCTAAAAATATGGATTCCCAAGGATATACTACGTTCATAGACACGGGCATGCCTTGTTTTTAGCTGGCCAGCCTAGATGTAGCCAAAGGATTTTGTATCAAGAAGCAGCCTTCAAGCAGAACTGAAACTGGAGAGTGCATGAATTCCAAGCATACGATAAAAGAAAAACACAACCCCCTAGAAGATAAAAAGCAGTTTCATCAAGAGATTCTTTGTGAGCCCTTGATCAAAAAGAACACAACTCACTTTCACTGGGTGCAGAGAATCTTTATCAGTTTCTGCTTCTTTCCAGATTCTACCAATGAAACTGCTCTGCTTTAACCATAACCAAGCTCATGGATTCTCCAAACAAATGCTATCAGGAGTTTTTTTTTTCTTTTAAAGTTACTTTCAACTTTGCTAGAGCAAGCCTCTCGTTTATTCCTAACAATTTTTTTTAATTTTTTTTTTTTGCAACAACAAAAAAGGAAACATAAGCATTAAAAATTAGGACTTAATAGGAGAAACACACACACACCATTTCTACCCTGGTCACGAACACATTTTCCATTATCAGAACTACAACTGAGCAATTAAGACTCTGTAGCTCCACAGATTCAATGTAGCTCAGTGTTAAACTTCTATTCAAGCTTCAAGTTCCTAACAATTTATTTCACTGGACGGGGTTGGATCCAGGGCTTTTTTTGTAGCAGGAACTTCTTTGCATATTAGGCCACACACTCCTGCTAGCCGCCCTGAGCCTGCTTCGGTGGGAAGGACGGGATATAAATCAAATAAACTAAACTAAACAATCCTCCAAGAGTTTACAGGGCTCTTAGTACAGGGCCTACTGTAAGCTCCAGGAGGATTGGCTACATCAGGGGGTGTGGCCTAATATGCAAAGGAGTTCCTACTACAAAGAAAGCCCTGATTGGATCCAAAGCAACACCATAGAGACAAGATGTCAGAATGGGACTTCCCTGCATTCCACGCCTTCAGCTGCAGCCCAATGGGACTGCACCTGCCAAATTCTGATCTCATGGAATAATGGATCTTTAGAAATGGGGGGGGGGGGGGAGTGAGGAGTCTGCAGTAGAAGAGGGGAATTGGCAAAAATCACCCATCCTTCCTCCATCAACACAAATGCTGTTGTTCTGCCAAACAGCTTGAGATCTAACCCCCAGAATTCTGAAAGTTTCTACACTTTCTGCAATAGCAAATCCATGGACTCAAAGAATTTTAAAAATTGTGTTTACTGTGGGAAGTGTAGAAAGGTACCTCAAATACTAGCAAGGCTTTGTTTTACATTTATTTTAAACCATAGTCATCTGGTATTTTAATTCAGTCAAATCTGCAATAAGAGAGAACACACTACCCTTTATGCAGATCCACCAAAGTTGCTTGTTGTCACAGGAGTTCGACGTTACTACACACAGGCAAAAACTGGTCCTCTTTCAGTGCTACAAAAATGCTTTCATTTTCTTTAACAAATACATACATGCAGGGCTTTTTTGTAGCTAAGTCTGATTTATGTGTGGACTAAGCCTTTTGGGTGAATCTTAATGATTATAAACAGGGCTTTTTTGTAGCAGGAACTCCTTTGCATATTAGGCCACACACCCCTGATGCAGCCAATCCTACAAGAGCTTACAGGCCTCTTAGTACAGGGCCTTCTATAAGCTCCAGGAGGATTGGCTACATCAGGGGGGTGCGGCCTAATATGCAAAGGAGTTCCTGCTACAAAAAAAGCTGTGCATACATGTTTCAAGAAGTTTACACTATAAAAAGTAATAGTGAGGCAACACATGACTTATGCTCAGATCAGAGACAGAATGCAGAATTTCACTGTAGAGCATAGGTTATAGTGACTTGCTGAACTTTTCAACAACCATCACGGAAAAATCATTGAACTAAAGCACATTTTTGGCCATATGCGTCATTTTTAAAAGTTGTGACATTCTTGTTCCCTGGCACAGAACTTGGTTTTATTTGCAAGTATACATAGCTTTCTTATTTTTGAACAGAATTAAGTCATGAGATGTACTAGCAGCTATGCAAAGTTAACTTTATAGAAACTTTTGACAATGAAGCCACTTTCGTAAGTTACAAAACAACAAAAAACTAAAAAAGGAGAATGCTGTTATCCCCACATTGCAAAAGAGGGTTAGAGAACAGTTTGTCTTAAGTCTACTTAGTGAGTTCAGGACAAGTGAAATTGAATGGAGGACTTGTGAGCTCATATTTTTAGCCACTACAACACAAAGGGTTGGATGCCACAGATCAGTTCTGCTTGCGCAACAGCTCTTGAACAAGTAAAAGCACTGAAACCACCCCTCGTGCTGAGTCAACTGAACCTTGTCCTGTTTTGCATTTCTGCTTGCACAAAAAACACTGCAAGGTATACTTCAGCACCTCCAACCCATTATGAACTTCTCCCATCAAGCCTTATAATACCTCAAAATCAGACTCTAATGACAGGATCAAATAGCCTTTTGATTGTTTATCACAGCAGTACTGAAGGGAAATGAAAAAAAATCAGTGCTTGAACTTGCGGCAGCTCTTCTGCTATCACATGGTGGGATCCAGCTCAAAGTCTACGCCATGCAAAGTTAAGTGACACATATTTCAGAAATGTTCTTCTGAGTACTTTGAATGCATGATCAATGAACAGTCTTGCTTTTTTTTAAGCAGCCTTTTCAAATGTTAAAATTCAACTGGATTTCAACATACTTCAGATTCTCTCCCACACCCCACGGACAAAATGTTCAAAGCTCTAATTGTTTTTAATTTTTATTACCTGCTATTTGTACTGAACCATCTTCACCCAAAAGAATATTACCGGCTTTTAAATCCCTGCAAAAATGAACAAATGGAAAACATGTAAATTTAAGTAGCAAAGATACCATCCCGCTCAATGGAATTTTCTTTACTGAGAAACATGCTATGGGATAAATTAAACGCCACTCCACACATGCAGATTACACAATTGTCTCATTAAAAGGATAAATTATCACTTTAAAAAGAAACCGGGGGGGTGCAGAATTGGCATTCTTCCACTCTAAAAAAGCTGATCATTTAGACAAGAGATTGTCTCTCTAAGACTGCAGACCTGAGCCCTCAGTCACATCAAATCCCATGTGGAATGCCAGCTCTCTTCATGCTGCATCCAGCCAATCAGAGCAAGTCAAAAGCTGAAGCAGGCCCATGACATTCTCCATTTTGAGAGAACGTAAGAAACCTAAGTGACCACCTGGAGAAGAAACTTCAATCCTTCTTAGCACTGCCCCACCCATCAACAAAAAACCCATTAAATTTGGGGGAACTATCAGGAAAAAAAGAGCTAAAGTGTAAAAGAAATTGGGTGGTGGCTCTTTCCACATGTTCCTACCTATGAATTTGTCCATTCCTGTGTAGATAATCTAAGCCTTCCAAAACCTCTTTAAGAATTGTTGCTATTATTGATTCTTCAAGGACACCATTCTTGTGTTCTCCTCTGTTGACGATGTACTTTATTATATCCAGCATTGATCCTAGAATTTAAGATTCAAGGTTACAGAAGACTCTCCTTCAGAATCATCTTGCAAAATGTTGGGCCCAACTCAGAAATAAGGAGCTTTTCTTGTGCTCAATCTATGCACATGTTTGCAGAGATCTGCAAAAATCCAGATTGTACCCAAACTTCTCCCAAAGACATCTTCGGCATGAAAGACTCATTGATTTCTGAAAAAACCTTGGTTACCCAAATGGCTGGCTCGCTTCCGAGGAAGAAAACACACAGTGCACAAACAGCAGCCAGAGAATTCAGGACCATGCATAAGGGATGTTGCAACACTACACTGCCTGATTTGGCTATGTTACAATACCACAAAGCTTGTAGTGGCTATGGGGAGGGAGAGACTTTGAGGCAACTACCCACTGGAGTGAAGAATTTTCAGTCCCCCACTCTGACCAGTCTTACAGATTCTTTAAATCCCCAACCACGCACAATCAAATAAAAAAAAAGGGGGGGGGGGTTGCCATGATTTCCATGTGCACACACTCACAAGCACATATAAAAAATAGAGGAGGAGGCAAAGTAGTAGTAGTAGAGGACTGGTAGTGTGTAAGCTATGTTTTTCTAAAAGATTTCATATGGGTATCTGCTAGACTTGGCTAGACAGACAAGACATAGATGGAGATGAACAACAAAGGTTTATTTTATAGGGTAGATATAGCTGGTTTCAACATATAAAGTAAAACTGGCTCTTGATTTCAACCCCAAAGGTAACAAACTTTCCCCCAGTGAAAGTAACTACGTTGTAGTTGAGCCTTAGGTAAAGAAAACAAGCCCTGAAGGGAGATACGATTCTCCCTTTTTCTCAGGTTACCTCAGCAGGTTCAAGGATGCTCTTTTTATACACAGAGCTCCTGTCCACAGAATCCATATGCAAAAGTTAGGAATAATGGGCCCTTTAAAAAAGGTAAAGGTAGTCCCCTGTGCAAGCACCAGTCATTTCCAACTCTGGGGTGACTGCTTATTTGTCTCACTGAAACAAAACTTTCCTCTCTATGCTGACCCCAGGTCCTAACTAAAAGCCAAATAAAAGCCTACCTAAGCTTTTTCTTAAGCAAAGGCTGCCTCACCCCCTCCTGTCCAATGGAGTTCCAGGGGCTCTGACTGGTCAACAATCACTTGGATTGGCTCAAAGCCCCAGAGATGGGGGATGATTGGCACACAATTGATTCAGAGTTAAGGTGATTTTAGGGCAATCTGAAGCAAGAAGATTTTCCCAACAAATTTAACACCCCGCCCACCACCCACCAAAAAAAGCAAACTGAGGGAAGAATGTGTTTTAGCAACTACCAGTGCTTTTGTAAAAAATCCACCCTTCAATTTAACTTCAGAAATAAGCAGTATCTTTCTAATTTCAAAACAGCTTCAAGCACTGGAAATAAACACCACACAGTGTGAGTTGGCAGTATTACTGCAGATTCAGATAATGTGCTACACCAGCATAACAGCAACCTTGAAGAAAATGACAGACAGAAGAGAGACAGAGGAAACCCAATACTTCATTAGGAGATACTTGAGGGACACCCTAAGATGGCATATTGATTAGGTAAGATAATATAGAGATAGGGCTGCATCATATCACAAAGTGAGAAAAAACTTACCTCCACTTAACAGCTTCATGACCAACCAAAGCTCATCCTTGACCACAAAAGATGTATAATACGTGACTATGTTGGGATGGCTGCATTGACTCATGGCTTGAATTTCTTTCTATAAGGAATGCAAATACGACATAGGTATTCTGGCACGGGAACAACAAGGGAACAACAACAGTCTATCAAAGACAGTCAATGATTCAACCTAAGGGAAGTTGTATGTTTGGATATCATGCCTACCCTCCCCAAGTCTACAATGGATATAGCTTTAAAACTAGTACTTCTAATTTGCATAATACATACCTTTATGTACATACAGACCAATACTCCCTCTAAGCAGTGGAGTCTTGTGAGCAAAAATTCTACTTTGTGAGCTACTAGCATTAAAGTTGTGAGCTACTGCATAAATTACGTAGTTTGCTCTGGGGCCATTTTTCCTGAACTAAGACAAAAATATATGAGTCGGAGGCTTAAAAACTGTGAGCTAGCTTACATTGACTCAGCTAAGCAGGACACTGTTACACACCTCTGTTTTAAAAAAAGAACGGATTGTATCTCATTAAAGATTTTTGCACACACGAAGTGGGAAGTGATTTTCATCAACCCCCCTCCCCCCTTCCATGGCAGACTTCCCCTCCCCAGCTGTCCTAGGGGTCCCTCATCCATCAGGAGCAACATTTTTGGAGGCATTTTGGACTGCGGCAGAGTGGGAGGCAGGGAAGTATGCTTCTGTAGATGGAAATCCTTGCCTCTGTAGAAAGCTTTGGCAAGATGCAATCTATGGTTCTGAGAAGGTGACCGGACACTGGAAACCAAAAGCTTCTCCAGCTTGAAGAATAAGACCTCTCTCAAAATTATAAATGAGGAAAAATAAATGAAGACATACAGACTGATTCATGACTGCATCATTTGATGAAAGATTTTGGATGGGCTATACATTTAAAATATTCTGTTTTTAAAAAGAAAGATACTTGAACACATCAACACAGGGATTTCTTTTTCCAAACTCATGTGAAGGATTCTAAGAAAAGCACGATCCTTTTATGCTTCCTTTAAGAGACACAAGCTTTTTGTTCTGAAGCAATTTCTGCAGGACTAGCAATGCGCATTCTAAGCAGCCCCGTGCTGCAGAGTGGTAAAGCTGCAGTACAGGTCTGCTCACGACCTGAGTTCGATCCCAGGGGAAGCTGGTTCAGGTATCCGGCTCAGGTTGACTCAGCCTTCCAATCCTTCCGAGGTCAGTAAAATGAGTACCCAGCTTGCTGGGGGGGAAAGTGTAGATGACTGGGGAAGGCAACGGCAAACCACCCCATAAAAAGTCCGCCGTGAAAACGTTGTGAAACCAACGTCACCCCAGAGTCGAAAACGACTGGTGCTTGCACAGGGGACTACCTTTAACTTTTTTAGCAATGCATTCTATAAATTATGTGTCAGTGTGGCTCAAAAAATAAATTTGTACTCAAGATAGACTATAATAAATTAGGATGAAATTAAGATACAAAAACAAATTCCAGTTTTGTTCTAGGTGTGAAGATTCAAGGTACCCCTAAAGACAATGACTCAACACACAGAATCTCCATTTTAATACATCTGGATTTCTGCTTACACCCCAGAACTGGATTCTCCCCACCCCCGCCCCTTCCCCTTGCACATCTAAAGGCCCATTTGAAGCTCACACCCCCTCACTTGTAAAAATAATATCCTCTGTGAAAGAGATGGAAGGGAGAATGCCTCTAGAGAAGAAGGCAGCCAAAATATTTACCAAGCAGTGGAGCCAGTTTGCACGTGGCTTTTACTTGGAATGTATAGTTTTACATTCAGAGACACGTTTTCATCTCCTGAGTAAAGCTCTGAAAAATAAGCTCTTCTCACATTTACAAATACAGGCTGCCTGTACAGTGTTGATACCTCTCCCACCCACCCCCACACACCTCTCGGGTTCAGATTCCTCTCACTCAAAAATGTTTTTTTTCCCGGATAGTATAGTTTTTATTTTATATAAATGATACAAACATTGAGAAAGGCAAGATAAGATAGAAATACCACAATGATTCATTTATACATACACTGTCATATTTTGGTCGACAAAAGCATAAGAATCAGAGAGAAGCAATCATTTCAAATCATCAATATTGTCTAATAAATTGTAACTAATAATAATTTTTCATCTATAAAGTAGTTGAACAGATCTAAGTTTCTTAGTACAAATTACTTATATACTTTTGGGGATGGGACGGTGGCTCAGTGGTAGAGCATCTGCTTGGGAAGCAGAAGGTCCCAGGTTCAATCCCTGGCATCTCCAAAAAAGGGTCCAGGCAAATAGGTGTGAAAAGCCTCAGCTTGAGACCCTGGAGAGCCGCTGCCAGTCTGAGAAGACAAGACTGACTTTGATGGACCAAAGGTCTGATTCAGTATAAGGCAGCTTCATATGTGCATAAGTAATTTGTACATAACAAAAATGGGTTTTTTAAGGTTTTGCTGTTAAAACAAGGGGGAAAGAGCAATACAAAACATAATTGAGTCTCAACGGTTAGGAGACAAGACTGACGGTTGAACCAGAATTTCATTAGATAGTTTCTACTTTTATAATTCAGATGGCAAAACCGGAAGGAAGCTGGGCTCATTGTGTGGGCAAAAGGACTGACTTTTTAATGTTAGGTCTGCCTTCAGTCTAAGATGGTACACCAGCCATTTGCGTGAGGCACTTGAGTTAAAAATAAACCTAAGAAATGACTGCATGACACAAGAGGGAATTCCTCCTTAGAAACGAGAATGTTTTCATCAATCAATTTCATTGCAGGCCTAAAGACAGCAGTACAACAGGCCAGTAGTTGGGACCCCAAACATGGGTTATTAATTCACCTTTAACAGAATTGTGGCGGGGGGGAGAGAGAGGAGGAACAGGGAGGGTAACCTTTGGGAAGCTACATGGCCAAGTAAGATTTGCCTCTGCATAAAGTACAGTCAAGACATATAGCAGGGGTGGCCAAACAGCAGCTCAGGAGCTGTATGTGGCTCTTTCATACATACTGTGAGGTTCCCAGAGGTCAAGGATATGAACATATGAAGATATGAAGCTGCCTTATACTGAATCAGACCCTCGGTCCATCAAAGTCAGTATTGTCTTCTCAGACTGGCAGCGGCTCTCCAGGGTCTCAAGATGAGGATTTTAACACCTACTTGCCTGGACCCTTTTTGGAGATGCCAGGGATTGAACCTGGGACCTTCTGCTTACCAAGCAGATGCTCTACCACTGAGCCACCATCCCTCCCTATGTAGACTTAATGCAGGCTTACTCTCGAGTAAGCATGCTTCGAATCACGAGTTCAAGACCTAAGTCAGCCTCTGAGCACTGACCCATAGGTAGGCAACTATTTCTACCTGTGTGAAGTGGGGAAGGAGGGAGAAATAGGCAGGCTTACAAGCCCTTCTCCTCCACCACAGAGGTCACTTAAGAGTGGGGGAAAGGAGCGCAAGAGCCAAGGGAGAAAGCGAGTACGCAGGGGAGGGAAGCTGCACCACCAAGTCCAGCTGGGTGCACCACAGAGTTCAGTATTAAGAAAATTAATTTTAAAATGTGTAGTATTTGTTCATGTCTTTCAGCTCTCAAACATCTGACATTTATTCTATGCGGCTCTTAATCAAAGTTTGGCTATTCCTGACATATAGCCTGTTCTACTAGCTTCAGAGGAAACTGTATTTGGAACTGTTAGCACCTTACAGCCCGTCAAGATTTTCTGGGCATAAGCTTTCAAGAATCAAAGCTTTGGTGTCTGATGATTTTACTCTTGAAAGCTTATATCCAGGGCTTTTTTTTGTAGCAGGAGCTCCTTTGCATATTAGGCCACACACACCTGTTTGTACACCTGGCCTACTGTAAGCTTCAGGAGGATTGGCTACATCAGGGGGATGTGGCCTAATATGCAAAGGAGTTCCTGCTACAAAAAAAGCCCTGCTTCTACCAAAAAATTTTGTTGGTCTCTATGGTTTTAGCTACTGGACTCCAATCTAAATTGTTAATACATACTAAAACTGAAACGATAAAGTATAAACTTGTTTGGCAGATCAGATTATGTGAAGTTCTTGTGCTTTGTGTTGGGGAGGTGAAAAGGGCCCTTTGAAAAAAGGGCAGTGAAGAGTATAGTAAGTTTACAAGCAGTTCTTACTTCAAAACATTTGAGACATACTGAAATGGGCATTAAGTACCTATGTGGGCAAAGTCCTGTGTGAATGGAGCCTTGTGTTCAACTACTCCCTTCTCTGTGCCCCCAGAAGTCAATGAACTATTTCCACAAATTGTACTTGGCCATTACACCTGAACTGATCATTTATTATTTGCTTCTCCCACAGAAAACAGGAATCCTAAGCCAAGATTTAAAACTGGTCTACAATCTTGACATGGAATTTGCCCGTTCAGATGTAGTGGCAAACTACATTCCTTAATTGACTCTTGCCACGCAAAGGGAAGAAGGAGCATAGGACTCATTCTTGTGGGACTGAACCATGTTGTGCCTTTGTTATCCTGTAGTGGCATTCCTACAGTAAAATCTTTCATCTTTTCTTTATGATGGAAAGCACAGTGGGCTTGGGCCCTGCAGCAGTTTCCACTGATGAAGGCATCACCTCTTCTGTCCTGCTGCATCCTGGAATATTCCCAAAATGCTGCTCTCAAGCAACAGGGAACTCCTAAGAAAAGCATGAATGTGAGGCACGTCCTGTGCCAGTCCCAAACCTCCACCCTCTGCCATTATTTCAGCTCCTTCAAGGTCACATTCCTAGGACTCAAAAATGGATGCTGGAGCAAAAATTCCACTGCTTCCCCTAGCTGGCTGGTTCCTGTACCAGCAAACCCTCCAGCCACCTTCCCTCCAGAGAACACTATCTTAGCCACCATGGATGTGGAATCTTTATATACCAACATCCCACATCAAGATGGATTACAAGCTGTAAGTAATATAATATCTCAAAAACACAGCTGACTTTGCCACCAAACTGTGCCATTTTGTTCTCACCCATAACTACTTCAGTTCTGGCAATGAACTTTTCCTACAGGTCAATGGTACAGCCATGGGCACCCGCATGGCCCCACAATATGCTATCATCTTTATGGCTGACTTGGAGCAACGCTTCCTAGACTCCCACCCACTCCTACCTACCTTATACCTGCGTTACATTGATGACATTTTCATGGTCTGGACACATGGTAAAGAAGCCCTGCATACATTTCACCAGGCGTTCAATGACTTCCACCCCACCATCAACCTGACAATGAACCAGTCTACGCAAGAAATACATTTTCTGGACACCACTGTTAAAATACACAATGGATGCATAGACACTACCTTATACCGGAAACCTACTGATCAACAAACATACCTGCATGCCTCCAGCTACCATCCCAAACTTACCAAACGATCCATTGTATACAGCCAGGCTCTACACTACAGCCACATTTGCTCCAATCCTGCTGACAGAGATTCTCACCAGAGGGATCTACAACAAACCTTTTGGGAACTAAACTACCCACCTGATGAAGTCAAGAAACAGATTAACAAAGCCAGACTACCCAGAGAAAACCTGTTACAAGACAGGCCCCAAAGAGACAATAACAAAACACCACTTGTGGTCACACACTGAAAACAGTTCAACATATCATCAACAACTTTCTATTGGACAGTAACAACTTACTATTAGACAACTTACTATTGGACAGTGACAGCTCTCTTTCAAAAGTACTGGGGGGGGGTGTAAACCTTTCCTTGCACACAGACAGTCCCCCAATCTCAAACAACTCTTCACCCACAACAATACAACATCGCATCTGAGCAGGAACACCGGTACCAGAGCTTGCAATAAACCCAAGTGCCAACTTTGCTGCCACATACACCCAGACAACACAGTCACTGGACCTAACAGCATTAACTACACCGTCTCAGGCTCATTCACTTGCTCATCTTCCAACATTATATATGGCATTAAATGCCAACAATGCCCTTCAGTTCTCTACATAGGGCAAACAGGACAAACCCTCCGCCAAAGGATAAATGGACACAAATCTGACATCAGGAATTACAGAACTGAGAAACCTGTGGGGGAACACTTTAACCTTCCAAAGCATTCAATGGGTGACCTCAAAGTAGCTGTTTTACTGCAAGGGAACTTCAAGAACAGAATGGAGAAAGAAACTGCTGAATTACAAATTATTATGAAACTTGGAACAAACACCTCCCCAGGACTGAACAGGGATATTGGTTTTTTATCTCATTACATATGCTAAACCCACTCTCAGAACTTCAAGAACAGAATGGACAGGGGAACTGCTGAATTACAAACTATTATGAAACTTGGAACAAACACCTCCCCAGGACTGAGCAGAGATGTTGTTTTGTTTTTTTATCTCATTACATATGCTAAACCCACTTTCGCCAAGTATGGCGATATATCCACAGTATTCCAAAGTACTTCTATTTTAGGATAGTGTTATCAAAATAATGCATTTGTACTGACATACTCAAACAAAGAGTATTGGCTGTTTATCTCATTACATATAGTAAACCCATCTTCCACTATATTTTAATGTATTTTTTTTTCCTAATGGCAAACTAGAATGATGTATATATTTATGTTACTTGTTAAAAGGTAAATTAGTTGGACAGGAAAAACCTCTGGGAAAGAAATACCTTCTTTTTTGACCCAGGTTTATTAGCAACAGAATAATTAACAGGCATTCTCACATGTTACTGTTTTATGGTTTCCCACGCTAATGCAACCCAGATCAAAGGTTTTCTGCATTTGTTAATTTTACTATTCTGCTATTGGATTTTAACTTTGTACCACTTGGCATTCCAAACCCCACCAGCTATATGTGGCTCTGCTTACTGTACCTCATTCCTCGTCTGAAGAAGTGTACATGAACACAAAAGCTTACGTTCTGAATAAAACTAAATTGATCTTAAAGCTGCAATTGACTCCTATTTTGTTCTACTTCTATAGGGTGGTTACTCCACCCCCTGTTCCCTCATTATCCAACATGATCTGCCCTGCCCCTGTCCTCCCTAACTCCACCCTTCCTTCTTTACAATAATACATAATCTTTACAAGGTTATGCATGGGATAGAGAAGGTAGAGAAAAAAGTACTTTTCTCCCTTTCTCACAATACAAGAACTCATAGACACCCAATGAAATTGCTGAGCAGTTGGGTTAGAAGGGATAAAAAGAAGTCCTTCACCCAAAGGGTGATTAACACATGGAATTCACTGCCACAGGTGGTGGTGGCAGCTACATGCATAGATAGCTTCAAGAGGGGATTGGATAAACATATGGAGCAGAGTTCCATCAGTTGCTATTAGCCACAGGGTATAGATGGAACTCTCTGGTGCAAGTGATGCTCTGTATTCTTGGTGCTTGGGCAACAGTGGGTTTCTGGCATTCTGGCCCCACCTGGGGCACATGACCCACCCATTGGCCTTGTCTCTCCTTTTCCCACACTCATGCCACAGCCATTCTCCCAGCTGAAAACCGTTCCCCTTGACTGTGCCTGGGAAGATCAGGGCATTCAGCCGCACTCTTCTCCCTCCAAGCTGCTTTAATTAACATTGGCTCGCTAAGGCATGTATATTTCCCGGCTCCCACTGATCAGGCAAGTCATCCTTGTCGGTGCTCAGGGTTGCACCAAAGCAGCACTAAGTGGGTGCTGTTTCCTTCCCTTGGGCCTTGCTTCTCCTGAACTCCCAGGCAGGAGGGAGGTCAGTCCCACTGGGAGGTTTGGGGAGCTGGGCAACCCCGAACCATGAAGGGTGAAGCTGCAGATCTGAAGTAGAGAGTGAGAGATTGGCAGAATCCCCGCCCCACCTACTGTTAGTGGATCCAATGCTGGATCCAATGGAGTGTGATACGTGGTTCCAGTGTAAACTTAATGTCACTCCAAGCAAGAATGTTTACACTGCAGCAACAATAAGAGCTGTCAAACTGATTATACCTCTGCTTAGCAATGCTGCCATGTAGCAGGCATACAAAGGTAATGCCAATTAATTAATTTGGCAAGACACTCAAATGTCAAAGAGAACTCTGAAAGAGACAGGATCAAATTAAAAACAAGTCCTGCTGAAAGAACCGTGAAGCAGTTATGGTTTCCAATTCATTTATGAGACAGGTCGTACAAAGAAAGGCATTTTTCTAAAATCTGAGGTTACTGGTGTTGATAAGCATATGAAGTATTTTTTAAAACACACACACACACACAGCTCAGGCAGATGAAGGGAGTAGGATCTTGGAAATGACACTGTATACTGCTCAAAGTTCCTTAGAGGACAGGTGGGATAAGATATGTAAAAAATAAATATACTTTTATCCTACCACATAGGACCATTTCAGCTCCTATTAATAGTTTTGCAAGATTTAAACATGGAAAATTAAATTCTGCATATTCAACATACTTACCAGCAATTCATCCATACTGGTCTGACATTTTTCTAAATTGATTCTTTTTATTGCTACCCGTTCTTGTCTGGGTTTGCATAGCGCTGCCTGGACAACAGCTGTAGCGCCACTACCTGAAAGAGACAGAAGAAATGAAAGTATTCAAAGTGGCATAAGGTTGTGGTGCTGAGCCAGTGTGGGGTGATGGTTAAGAGCAGGGCATTATCTGTACACACCATGAGAAAGGGGAAAAGACAAAAAAAAATCTTAAATTCCCCTGACAGTATTGGGGGGGGGGGGAACACACCCCAATTTGTAAACTGCCCGAGTTAAAAATCACAGATATAGATGGACTATGTTGTTCGACTTCCTATGTTCATGTGTAATTCATGACTAACAGACATCCACCATTGGCCAATTTCACCAGTTGGCGGAATGTTTGCAAATCATGCTGTATGAAGTGAATCCTTGCATTCGCAAGAAGGCATATCCAGGAATTCTCAACACAGAGTTGCTATGCATTTAAGCAATCAATTACAGACTCAATTTTTAAATTTATGGACATAAGCAAATGTGGTGGACTACAGGAACCACAGAAAACAAAAAGACTTCACACAGGTCTTAAGTCAACCTAGGATGCCCCTTTGGTTCAACATGGGCAGTAAAGAGGATTCTACAGGGCTGGACAGCTCTTTGTGTGGACAATATTCTCTAGAACTTTCTAGAACTGCTAAAAGATGCAGAGGTTCCATGGCAGACAAGCTGATGTGGAAAGAGCTCAGAACTTCATACAAATATACTATGGAGAGAGCAACTTGGTTTTCAGACACAAATATTACTACTGCGCATCTCTGGACACTGTCATTAAGGTATTTCCTTTCAAAAAAGACAGTCTGTGGAATTTCTACAATCTGGATGCTGCTATGTCAGTTCATCACACACACACACACAAATGCTACATTTTTAATCTCACAGTTCTTCACTCCTCTTCCATTAAAAAGAAGATATCAAAGAATGACATCTAAAGCAATATCAAATAGCTCAACTGAAAAGTTTACAGTGAGCAAGCTTATTTTGGTAAACTCTAATCTCCACGGCAGTTTGCTAGGCTCTCACGAAAACTTTACCAGGTTAACCTGAGTGAGAGGGGATGTTTTCAGAGTTAGACAGCTTCTAACTCTTTGGCTGCATCTCTCTCACCTGTGGTTTTACTGACATCCATGGCTACACATCTGATTTTAAACACAAGGCCAGCAAATAAGAGAGTACCGTATTTTAGCTTTTCAATCATCTGAGAGGTGACAGGCCAAGAGTTTCTCTGTTTCTTTGTCAAAACTGAAGCGCTGATCAGTTTCCAGTCTCAGAAATATGGGTGATATTCTGAAAATCATCTGGTGCCAAAATTCAGAGCCTGCCTGTTAGCAAACCACTGTTACTCCATTTCATTTGCCCTGAAAGCAGGGCCCTTCTGGACAGAATAAATGGATGCCTTTGAGATAATAATTCATAAAGGCAGACTGGAATTTCTATTCCCACTTGAAATCCTCAGCCTCCTCTGTGAATAA
Organism: Heteronotia binoei; assembly: GCF_032191835.1. Lineage (NCBI taxonomy): Eukaryota > Metazoa > Chordata > Lepidosauria > Squamata > Gekkonidae > Heteronotia > Heteronotia binoei. The sequence goes on from NC_083238.1 coordinate 29,099,469, forward strand.
ACCCAACTCTAAACCACAATAAAAGCTCTTCAGTACGCCTACACACAACCACTTGGTTCTTCCATGTGGTTCAGAACGAAGTTTTGGTGTTTTCAGCGTGCCCCCTCCCCCCGCAATCAATCTTTCTGCAATTTTAAAGACAAACTGAAGTTCTACCAATGAGAACGTCATTTATAGTGTATTCCAATTATAGTGTACTTGGGTATATCCTAGTTGGTCTTCTCAAACAATAGGCATCCAATCTGTCCTTAAATCTGGCATGCCCCAGTCCCAACACAACCAGCACACACACAAAAAAGGCCTTTTGTTATAAAGCTTTACAATGGGAATTCAGTTACATGGCTAATCCTGAACAAAAGGCTGCTCTCTTCCCTCCCATCTGACAACAGAACTGACACAATACCCCATGACTGGAAGTGATTGTCTGCATTTTAATTGATGTGTGCTTACTTATTTAGAAGTAGGGTGTTTTTGTGTGCAATTTTCGCCCTGCAGTGCTTTAAGGACAAAGCTTTTAGTTCAATTATATATTACCATGATCATACAGACAAGCCCCCACAGCACAACACAGCAACAAGTGCTTCAATTATACCACACAATTTCGTTCCCCGCAATCTTTAGTTAAAGAAATCCATGTAAGAAACACAGACCAATCATGCCCTTCACAAAGATTCTTTCCATCCCAGTCGTACCCGAGGCTGACAGGTCCACGGATCAGTAACACATGTCAACATTTGAGATCTCAAACCAAAGGCCTCTTAAAGTCTCTTAACAGGAAACATTTTAAATTTCAGTACGTGTACCCAACATCTCATTCAGAAACAAGGATAGCTCAGTAGGCAGAACACACCTACATCAAATATAGGCCACAGACTTTATAAAGGGTAGATGTAAGCAGTGTTCCCTCTAAGCTGAATTAGTGTGAGCTAGCTCACAGATTTTTAGCCTCTGGCTCACACATTCTTGTCTTAGCAAAGGAAAAAATGGCCTCAGAGCAACTAATTTGTGCAGTAGCCAAATTATTTGCTCACCACTTTAATGCCAGTTGCTCACAAAGTAGAATTTTTGCTCACCAGATTCCATAGTTTAGAGGAAGCACTGGATGTAAGTATCTTTTGTTTTCTGCCACAGTAATAGCAGAGGTTCAGGCACCTTCCTCTTACTATTACGCACCTAAGTCACTGTCTTTGCAGTCAGGCATGTTGGGCTCCACACCAAACAGGGAACTCTATGGTTGTTGGTGATCGTTTTTAGCTTGTCAACTGCCACATCATCCTGCCTCTCTTGCTCAATCGCTAGTAAAGCATGCTCCCCTTTTCCTTCCTCAGTCTGGAACCAATTTCCCACTCTCCTTACGCCTCTCTCACGCTCTTCTTCTCAGTGGGGCTTCCGTCCAAATTCACACTATCTGCCCTAGGGCCGCAGCTAGCTTCGCCTTTTTCACACGGCAAACAGAAACTGGTTTTTAGAGGTTTCTGTTTGCCGCGCGAAAAAGGCGAAGCTAGTTGCAGCCCCAGGGCAGATAGTGTGAAATCGGATGGAAGCCCTGCTGAGAAGAGGAGTGGGAGAGTGGCATAAGGCGAGTGGGAAATTGGTCTGGCTCTTTTAAGCTCCTCACAGCTGCCATTCAACTTGTAACGTTGAAATCGTAAAGCACTTTTCAGTGAGACCCAGCGTGGTGGTGTCGTAGTTAGGAGTCGTACTCTGATCTGGAGAATGGGGTTTGATTCCCCACTTCTCCTCCACATGAAGTCCGTTGGGTGACCTTGAGCCAGTCACAGTTCTCTCAGAACTCTCTCAGCCCCACCTACCTCACAAGGTGTCTGTTGTTGGGAGAGGGATTGAAAGTCACTTTTAAGTCTCCTTGAGGTAGAGTTGCCAACATCCAGGTGGAGGCTGGAAATCTCCTGGGATTACAACAGATCTCCAGGCAACAGAGATCAATTCACCTGGAGAAAAGTAGCCTCTCTTTCTTACCTCCTGTCCCTTGAGGGCCAGCTAGATGAAAGTCATGTTCACAGGGTTGAATTCCCCATTTTTTTTGGGGGGGGGAATTAAGCCAGAACTGGTACTGAGCTTAATATACCCTGATTTAATGGTTAATCATGTCAGAATATGGGTGCAGGATACATAAGCATCCCAGTGAAAACAACAAGCACTATTCAATACTGGAATAGGTTTTAAAATGCATCTAAATTAGGTCCATGTGTTTTCTTGCCAAGAGTGGGGTGATAATACAGCAGAGTGATAAACTGATGAGGGCTGACAACTATTTCACTTGCTCAGTAGCTGTGCCATTCTTAGCAGCTTGATATTGCTAGATAGTGAAGATCAAGCTCTGTGTATAGGCAACATAACAGAAGCACTGCAGCTTTTTTGGGGGGGGGAGCTTAAATGGATTTCAATGCACTGATGCACATGAATGCACAACTAAGAACTATACACAAAACTGTGTGTAAATTGCTTTCAGTAACTTACAAGCATATATAGGGGTGAGGGGGGGGAAGCACTCAGTCTGTGCCTTCAAGATTCACATTTGATTAAAGAAAAACATCAACCTGGATTACAGAAGTAGTAGTAATAGGGCAGAATTCTTCTTAAGTTAAATTTCAGAACTTCCCATACTAAATATCGAATCATTAAGTCTTTAGTTCTGAATGAACACACAGATTTTACAAATAACCAAGTAGTGCAGATTTTAGGCAGAACTGTTGGTTGGATCCAATGATCAATCAATATGAGGGGTTGATGGAAGAGCAAGCAATTTTGCCCCCTTCTTCCTCCTAACTGGAGCCCACTAAAGGATTATGGGGGAAGGCAAAACCTATGATTCATGTACAGACAGATAGCTAGATACTGGCCATTAGTCTAGCCTACTGCTATTCTGTTTTTAAAGTCAGAAAGTGGAATAGAAGGGAATCAGGGAATCTGCTCAAACAAAGAAAGAATCAAATCCCCAGGTCCCAGCAGGGGAAAAGCCCCACCCCAACAGCCATAATGTGCCTTTCCACTTCGGAAGGCTTAAAATGATGCTTGGAAAGGCTTACTTTTTAGACAATGCGTCTGTGCCTTTAAATCTAGGAGCATGCTAAATGGGGGGCAGGGTGAGCTGGCAGAACAACGTGGCTGCTCCCAGTAGCTGTTAAAGCAACCCAGACCCTCCATTTGTTTTACAATCTTTTCAGAGGTCATTTGCGTAGTAAAGGGTAAATGAGAACCTTTGGTTTCCCCGTGTTAGTCTGAAGAAGTTGAAGCTTCAGCAACTCGTGAGTAAATTGCCCCAGTGAGACCACACAAGTATGGGATTGCAAACTGTTTATTTTGGCTGCTCTCTCTGTGAGTGTGAGTGTGTGTGAGGGGGGAGAGAGAGAGCGCATGCTGGGGGATGAGCAAATGAAGACTGTATTCAGGGGAACTGCACTGCTGTATTTTTACTTATTTATTTTAGGAAATGTGAAAGCCTCCTGGCTCCACCTCCAAAGTCTCCAGATTTTTTTCTGAATTGGCAACCCTACCCCCAGGCCCCTTGGATTTGTTTCTGAATTCTGTAAAACTTTTACTTATGTTCCAATTCCAAACAAAAAGTAATAATTTAGTATCTTTAAGGCTTGAATATATTCCATATCTTGGAAGCAAGCCAGGATAGCGTTAGTTCTAAAAGTAGGAAAGGAGCCTATGGCGGAAGGTTTATAAAGACTTAGCTCTTTAGCAAACATGGATTACAAAATTCTGACAGATTTTGTTAGGAACAGACTGAATGAGATCTTGATAAAATATATGAATGCAAACCAAAAAGGTTTTTTATTAAAGGAGGATATTCAACATATTAAGGAAAGCAATCAGTATTCAAATATTCAAGCATCAGATTTCCTATATTGCTTATTTTTCTTGATGCCACTTAGGGTTGCCAAGTCCAATTCAAGAAATATCTGGGGACTTTGGGGGTGCAGCCAGGAGACTTTGGGGGTGGAGCCAAGATCAAGGCTGTGACAAGCATAACTGAACTCCAAAGGGAGTTCTGGCCATCACATTTAAAGGGCCAGCACACCTTTTCAATACCTTCCTTCCATAGGAAATAATGAAGGATAGGGACACCTTCTTTTGGACCCCCTGGTCCAAACTTTTTGAAACTTGGTAGGTATTTTGGGGAGAGGCACTAGACGCTATACTGAAAATTTGGTGCCTCTACCCCAAAAAACAGCCCCCCCAGAGCCCCAGATACCCGCGGATCAATTCTCCATGATTTTCTATGGGAATAAATCTCCATAGGGAATAACAGTTTCCACCAGACATTTCCCTCCCCTCCCCCCGCTTTCTGACGACCCTGAAGCGTGGGGGAGGGCCTCCAAACCGGGGGATCCCCTGCCCCTACCTGGGGATTGGCAACCCTAATGCCAATGGCATTAGTATGGTGGTATGGTGGACAGGCAGTATCTCTTGAAGACATTAGCCAGTGTAGTATAGTGGTTACAGTGTTGGACTATGATTTAGGGCAGTGGTTTTCAACAAGAGTCATATGGCCGCCAAGGGGGCCATGACATATTTCTAGGGGAAGCCACAATAAGTGCCATATTTCTACGTGGGCCACAATAACTTTCTGATGGAGCCACCAAACTTAACTACTAACCTGTCATGATCTTGGACCTAGGCCGAGGCACAATAAGGCATGGAAAGCCTCAGCTACATTAGGCTGTGGACCTACAGTTCCCAACGCATGCACCCTCTTGCGATTTGGCAAGGGATAAATGGAGGGAAAACTGAAGCCAATCACAGGTGGAGAGATTGTGCCTGGGCAAAAAAACATAAAAGATCCTTGCAATAGGAGGGACTGTATTCACTCTTGGGAGGCAAAACTGGAGAGAAAATGCTGCAAGCAGAATGATCCCTCACCCAGAGTTGGGTGACTGTGGCCTTGAGCATAGTGTAATGGGAAGTAAAAAGGTAGACACATTAGGGATTTTTGTTGTTTTGTGGCCAGCTCCTGTTCATTGCCTTGTTTTCCCTAGTCCAATTTAATCCATCCCTGTTATTACCAAATCTGTTTAATAATAAATCATTTTTGTTAGCTACTACAAATGCTTTGTCTTTATGACACAGTTTATATTATTAATAAAGAGTGCAGAAAGTATAGTACCTTTTTTCCAACTAACAGCAACTATGAGGGGGGGGACACCGAGGTAAGGGGGGACATGAGCAGAAAGAGTTGAGAACTTCTGATCTAGATAGGGTTGCCAAGTCCAATTCAAGAAATATCTGGGGACTTTGGGGGTGGAGCCAGGAGACTTTGGGGGTGGAGCCAGGAGACATTAGGGGTGGAGCCAAGATCAAGGCTGTGACAAGCATAATTGAACTCTAAGGGAGTTCTGGCCATCACATTTAAAGGGACGGCACACCTTTTCAATTCCTTCCTTCCATAGGAAATAATGAAGGATAAGGGCACCTTCTTTTGGGGCTCATAGAATTGGACCCCCTGGTCCAATCTTTTTGAAACTTGGTGGGTATTTTGGGGAGAGGCACTAGATGCTATACTGAAAATTTGGTGCCTCTACCCCAAAAAACAGCCCCCCCCCGGAGCCCCAGATACCTGCGGATCAATTCTCCATGATTTTCTATGGGGATATATCTCCATAGGGAATAACAGAGTTCCCAGCAGACATTTCTCTCCCCTCTCCCCGCTTTCTGATGACCCTGAAGCGGGGGGAGGGCCTCCAAACCGAGGGATCCCCTGCCCCCACCTGGGGATTGGCAACCCTAGATCTAGAAGATTTAGCTTTGAATCCTTGCTCTGCCATGGAATCTTGCTGGGAAACCCTGGGCCAGTGACATGCTCTTCCCTACCTCACGGGGTTGTTCTAAGGATACAATGAAGAAGAGAAGAATGATGCAAGTCAGCCTAAACTCCTTGGATGATGGACAGAGTAAAAATGCACTACTATAATTTAAAACACTGAAGAAGAAGAAAAACCAATCAAAACAGGACACTTCTGACGTCATTCATTCATAGACTGTGGCGAGTCAGAAGTGATTTGATAGAGCTTCACACACAGAGTTTCATAAATATGCATCAACAATAGTTAGTGGTGGATACAAACAATATATCAAAGATTTCAGGTTTTCACAGCTGGTAACATCATTAGGGTTTGTAGAATCTTTCGGGATCAAGTGCCATGTTCTACTGGAGAAAGTTTTCCTCAGAGAACAAAACATCTGGAAGGAAAACTTTCTCCAGTAGAACACGGCACTTGATCCCGAAAGATTCTACAAACCCTAACAAACAATATACTTTTGCTATCAGATCAAGATTTTAGTTAAATTCTGATTTAAAAATAAAAATCTCACACTATTGCCACGTCACACGATAGAGATAGCCTCTTCCTCCTTTAAAATTTGTTTTAGCTACTGAGATATCAGCCACTGCAACGAGATCTGATTTTCAAATAAAATTGGCTCAGAGAGCTGTCAGGTAATTATACTCCATGCCAGTGACAGTGTTACTATTGAACACTCAAATCCTTTTCTATCAGTTAATTAAAAGAACAAGGTGGGCAGCCGTGTTGGTCTGAAGCAACAGAACAAAGTAGGAGTCGAGAAGCACCTTTAAGACCAACAAAGTTTTATTCAGAATGTAAGCTTTCGTATGCGCAGCTGTGGAAACAGAGAAAAATACCAGAGAAATGGGATTGGATTGTGAAAGTTTTATCCTGGAGTGAGATGGACAAATTAACTAAAACTTTAAGAAACTATGATTTAGATATATTCACAAAGGAGTGGAAGAAATTTAAAGGATATATGGAGAAAGAGTGGAATGTAAAAAGACATTGGACAATTTTTTAGTATTAATGAGAGAAGAAAAATATTGAACTTTGATTGGTTAGCGGTGCCTTTATAATTGAATTTAAATTTATAACTTCGGGGAAGTCAAATACTGGAGGAAGAAGGGGTTGAAATATCATATGGGTTAGTATAGAAAAGAGACAACTAAATATTGTAACCATATGTTATTAATAAATTGTTAAAACACAAAAGAATGTAAGCTTTTGTATGCATGCACACTTCTTCAGACAATGGAATGGGGTACAGTGAGCAGAGTTACATATAGCTGGTGGTCAGTGGTTAAGAATGCAAAGTGGTACAAAGTTAGAATCCAATGTTAGAATATTTTGCCATTGGATTCTAACTTTGTACCACTTTGCATTCTTAACCACTGGCCACCAGCTATATGTAACTCTGCTCACTGTACCCCATTCCATTGTCTGAAGAAGTGTGCATGCATACGAAAGCTTACATTCTGAATAAAATTGTGTTGGTCTTAAAGGTGCTACTCGACTCCTACTTTGTTAAAAGAACAAAGTTTGATTCCAACGACACCTTTAAGACCAACAAAATTTAATTCTGGGCATAAACTTCCATGTGCATGTACATTTCTTCAGATACACTGAATCAGACTTTCTCAAACCTTACATATAGGAGGGGGTTAGTTGCCAAGATGGGCTAGTTAGAGTCAAGATGCATAAGTAACTGAGCAAAGGTAAGGCTAAGATTGGATCAAAGCAGTTGATAAGACCAGAGAATAGCAGCAAATTAACTTACAAATAAAAGAGTGAAACAGATGTGAGAACTAAGCTTTGAGTTCAGTTAATTAAAAATTAGTCCTTCTGGACTGGACAGCAATATAGTAGCAATTTAAAATATCTGATTAATTCACAGTCTGGTTTTAACAAAAAGGGACATTTGATACTTAAGAGGAAAGATTCATGGCACAAAAGACTTAAGATGAAATATTTATTTGCTTGAACTATTAATGCATAAGACCTGAATAGTCTTTGTTGACTTTGTTTACAGGCTGAAGAAAAAATACAGAGTTAACAGATGGTTGCTAAATGACTTTTATGGCTTAAGTAAATATTTGCCATTATATGCTAGCATTAAACAGAAAGCAATTAATTAAGGGTATTTCTCAACTTGATGTTTTAGTATAAAGACATCCACTTCCATAATCATTAGAAAAGCCAAGGCAAAAAAATTAATGGGTATCAACTGAAACAAAGGTTTGTTCCATGTCCAATGTATTTAATCGCCTGAATACACAGGAAGGTAGTAAATAGATGCTTGAGTGAAAGGCCATTCCTTATCCGTTATTAAATCACTTGAGGAAAGAACAGAAAGGAGTTTAGCCCTCCTATCCTAATCAAGTGGCAGTTTGGAGGTTTTTCTGAATGGGAAACGTGCTCTATATATTTATAACGTATCATAAGTACAATCTTATAAAACCAGTCTCTCCAAAGCCACTAAAATTTCCAGCCTAGGCAATTCTGTACAATTCAAAATCAGCAGTCTATTTAAAATTCAACAGCATAGGAAAACAGGGCTTTTTTTGAGCAGGAACACCGTTCCAGCCGGCTTGGTGTCAAGAGGTGTGGCCTAATATGCAAATGAGTTCCTGCTGAGCTTTTTCTACAAAAAAAAAGTCCTGGGAAGAAATAATGATTCTAGAAGAACTATGTGGTCCCTCATTGTAAATACAAACTTTTATTAGACTTTGCTGCTATCCTCTGTTGGGAAGGGGACCTAAGCTTGGCAAGTTCTTGACGAAAACCAGTCCAAGGCCCATAGTTTGATTCCAGTTCATCAGTTTGGCTCACTCTACAGGAAGCAGAACACAAGTTAATGTTTCACTGGCATTTAAGCCCAGTATATGAAACAAGATATTTTATCAGGCAGAGTTCAATGGTAGCAGTGTTCACTGGGTCATGCTATCTCATTTTCCTGCTTGGTAGACTTGCGGCTATGCTCCAATATCTTGGTCTTGGATACTGTCTGTAGACATTCAAAGAACTCATGTTAATGTTGGGCTAGACTCAAGTAGTCGTTTATCAAAGCTTATGGAGAATTATCAGATGCCTTCTAGATTGTTTATGCCCATGATGAGAGAATTAAGGTAGTGGAATCTGCCGAAACCAAGAAGATCATTAATTATATGCATTGTAAAAATGGTTTAAAGCTTACTGTTTGAATGAAAAGATGTGCATTTTCTCAGTGCCTTCACAAGAGCCCTATTTAGCAGTTTCTCCATTATGTTATGCTAAACATACATAGTTGGAACAAGGACCATTTTACGCAATGACAGAAAGATAGCATATAAATGTTTTCAAATAAATAGATCATTCCTATTGGCTCCCCTAACACACCTTCAGCAGATCTGTATAGCATATCACTTCCTTCCTTCTCTGTGTTTACCATACAAATGTAAAACCACATGGGGGGGAAAAGAGAGTTTATGCAGAACAATAAAATAGAGCTAAAGAAATAACCACAGCTAGGAAAGGGAAGACAGCCATGGTCTCCTGTTACAGTACAGTCAATATACATTTTGAAATAATGAAATTGACCATGAGGTGAGCTCACCATCTGTATTCACCCCCAGTCCAAACTGCAAGGTGAGCTCTGTTGTTGCCTTATTGCTTTGTTTCCTAGTATTTCTGGGCAGGAAGGTTTTATTCGTGTGTTCTCATTTCAACCCCTTTCATCTCCAGTACTCCACCTCTTTCTAGCAACTGTCTCAAGCCTCTTCCTCCTCCACTATCAGGTCCCATTTTAGCAGAAGCTAAAAGTACTACCTAGACACTTGTGTGTGTGGCTACAGGGGGATCAGAATCCAAATGCATTATTGGGTTTACATTACCTAGACAGGCCAGCCTGTGAATGTACAAATTGTAAAGGACAGTTCTTATTATCACGACTGCTCCAGCAGTATCCCTTCTCATACCATTTCATGCCTCTACTCTCTAGCATACAGGACGGTGTGAGGAGAGCCAATTTAGGATTCCATTATTGAATGAGCAATACCTTCTCATTGGGACACAGGCAGGCCTCTTGTCTGGAGAGTCCATAAAACACTTAGGGTGTTTTCGCACAGGGCTTACCCCGGAGCGACGTCCCTCTTCACCGCGCAGCGTCTGTGCGGATTTCCCACCAACTGCTCCGCAGAACCAGGAAGAGCGCGAAGTGCCGCGGCTTTTGCGTCGCAAATGTAAACCGCCAAAAACCAGTTTACATTTATTTATTTATTTATATTAAGATTTATACCCCGCCCTTCTCACCTAAGTGTCTCAGGGCGGCTTACAACATGATAATTCAACAACTTCAGCTTAAAACATTTAAAAATACAATCAAACCATAAATTAATAAAGACAAGATAAAATAAGATAAAATAGAACCGGCGGCCTATAAATACATTTTGTTCCATCGAAGATGTTTCCATTGTCAGTTGATGTCATAGGCCTGCCGGAAGAGGACTGTCTTACAGGCCCTGCGGAATTGCCCTAGATCCCGCAGGGCCCGCACCTCTTCCGGCAGCTGGTTCCACCAATAAGGTGCCGTTGTTGAGAAGGCCCGGTCCCTGGTGGATTTTAGGTGGGCCTCCTTTGGCCCGGGGACTACCAACAGGTTTTGTGAACCTGAGCGTAGTACTCTCTGGGGAACGTGTGGGGAGAGACGGTCCCTAAGGTAGGCAGGTCCTAGGCCATATAGGGCTTTAAAGGTAATGACCAACAGCTCTGCGGAGCAGTTGGTGCGAAATCCGCGCAGACGCTGCGCGGTGAAGAGGAACGTCACTCCGGGGTAAGACCTGTGCGAAAACGCCCTTAGAGTCAACCCAGTTAAAGACCGGCATGTTGGTATGGATGGGGTCAAAACCTTTCACCTGGGCAGGTCCGAGTTCCATTTATCATCCAGCAAACAAAATAACAAGTCTGGCTTGGAACATGGTTTTCAAACCAGCTTGATATACTTTCTCAACGTATACCTCCCACTCTAAGCTACTGAACTATGTACTGACCTGAAAGAACTCACACATACAAACGCCCAATTCTTAAGAGGCAGGTGCAACAAGAGGATTAACTGGCTACATATTCCACCTCGTAAAGTACAAAAAGAACTGTGCTGGCACCTCATCAGAATCAGCAAGGAATCTGGTCATTATATAAACAAACCACAATAGGTTACTGTTCATCAAACCTCTGACAATTAAGTCTCACTTGACAAGGAAATTCCCAGAAAAGAAGAGAGCTATATCATTTGTGTCTGCCTTTCAGCAAACTAAAAACAACAACTATTCTTTGTTCATGGTATGGGTGGACACAGCTGTTTTGCCACACGTTTGCACCCAATGTGTAGCAAAAATCCTCCTTTATATTTGCCAGGATGACACAGCAGACCAAACTACCTATAATACAGTAAGCTACACAGGTGGCCATTTCAAAAGGAGACTTGAATACGTGTGAACATGAGTATGACTCTTTTCTGTTTAAAGCGCCCATCACCTTTAATCTCCACATACCCGATAACCCACTTGACTTGAATAGGTGTGAGCGTGAGTGAGATTCTTTTCCATTCAAAGCACCCATCACCTTTAATCTCCACACACCCAATAACCCACTTGAGATGCACATATTTATATAGCAGTAAACTGGATTTTTTTTTCATGCTCCACGATCATCAATACTGATGAAGCATAGCTAAGTTGAAATGAACTGTGGTTTAAGGGTTCAGTGATGCACACAAGCAGATTCTGAGTATAAGGCCCAAAAACCCTTGGCTCAGTTTACTACATAGTTTAATTAATATGAATTACACTCTAGGAACTTTTCCCTGACAAATTACTGCCTTTATACAGGTGTTGTGAAAGGAAGAGGAAAAATAGCTATGTGTCTGACCCTCTCCCACACACAAGTATGGTCCTTGCTTGGATTGGTAACCAGTGTCCCCTCTAACCTGAGTTAGCGTGAGCTAGCTCACAGATTTTTAGCCTCCAGCTCACACATTTTTGTCTTCGCTCAGAAAGGATGATGCCAGAGCACAATAATTTATGCATTTGCTCACGTTAATGCCAGTAGCTCACACCTTTAATACCAGTAGTTCACAAAGTAGAATTTTTGCTCACAAGACTCTGCAGCTTAGAGGGAACATAATCTAATATTATTCCAGTTTGGAGGTTTTTCTGAATGGGAAACGTGCTCTATATATTTATAACGTATCATAAGTACAATCTTATAAAACCAGTCTCTCCGAAGCCACTAAAATTTCCAGCCTAGGCAATTCTGTACAATTCAAAATCAGCAATCTATTTAAAATTCAACAGCATAGGAAAACAGGGCTTTTTTTGAGCAGGAACACAGTCCCAGCCAGCAAGTTAAGAGGGGATTCTGGTGGTACCCTAGAATACCTGTTCTATACACAGGAATGGTAAAAGGGTATACCTATAGGATTTATAACCTTTGTTCCCATCACAGCAAGCAGGGGCATGTGTGCATGTATGAAGGAGCTCCCCATTTTTTTCTCTCTTCCCACCAAGCATTTCGGGTCACCACCACCCAAGCGGATCTGCCCTTCTCTCATTTACCAGTGGCTTAGGACACTGGTTGTGCTCCCACCCCCCACCCCTCTCCTGTTTGCTCTCCAGCCAGCCTAGACAGGAGACTGTAGCTTATGTATTGACAACACAGCCAGATGTGCTGGTGATGCTCTTTGAACACAATCTGAGTTCCTAAAAGAGAAAGATCGTTCTTACCTGTAAGTTATAACACAGCAATACGCTCAGCAGCACATATGGAAAAAGTCTATCACAGAACTAAAGGATATCGCAAAACTAAGAAAGAAAATTAAGATGTGAGGCTAGTCAAAGTTTTAGGGACACAGATGTGGCCTTGCCGTTCCTTCCCTGGAACAAGCCTGGTGGAATTTATGAAACAGAGGCAGTGTCCAAGTCTTTTAACCCTTCCTGCTCTAGCTGGGTGGGTTTCCCTTCACCCAGTTCTGAGTATGGGAAGTGATGTCCCTTGTGGGTCACTTAGCATTCTTTTGTCCAATCAACTCTTTTGTCCAATCACCCTTTGGTCCAATGCAGCACACATCTTCCTCCTTTACTGCTCCACTTAGGTCATCCAAACAGCCACCCCTCTTGCCCATTTCTGGCAGTTTATTACTCCCTTCCCTCAGATTCCGGTCCCCTGGGTGTAACTCAAAGCATCTTACACATCCCTGTCACAGATTCAGGTGGGCAGCCCTGTTGGTCTGAAGCAGTAGAACAAAATCCGGAAGCACCTTTAAGATCAACAAAGTTTTATTTAGAATGTAGGCTTTCAAATAAATGCATGCGTCATCAGATGATGGAATGGGGTACAGTGAGCAGAACTATATATAGCTTGTAGGCAGCAGTTTAGAATGCCAAATGGTATAAAGTTAAGAGTCCAATGGCAAAATAGTGAAATTAACAAATTGAAAGAACATTTGGTCTGGATAGCATTTGTGTGTGTCATGATAATGCCACCAGGATCTCTTTGTTTATACCATATAATTCCTGCTACTTTACAAAGAACCTGTACCACTCTGTGCTTTCCTGGGATGTTAACAGCATCAAGCAAGAAAGACAAATGCTTCAGTGATTTGCTGCTACTGTCAGTTTAGCCGGCCTTATCTGGTGCACACTGCCAAACCTTAGGAGAAGGAAATGACTTGGGTAGCTTTTAAGTGCAAAAAAAAAAAAATCTCCAGTCTGTTTGCCAATATGCAGGCAAGTCCCACAATAAGCAATGAAACAAATATTTATTCAGATAAAGAGCTAAGCACTTTATCTTCTGTCTTGCATAGGGATACACTAGCTTTATATTTTTTAAAAAAAAAATGTATAGCAGACACAGGAAGTTTGCTTGCTAGAATGTCTAATTCTTTTGTCCCCAGATTGTCTAATTCTTTTGTCCCCCCACTCAAAATCGCAAAAACAAAATCAAAACAAAAAAGGGAGGGGTACTCAACCCTTCCAAATAAGAGATGTGTCCCAAAACAGCTGCTTTTTAAATTTTGTTATTTACTTAAAATATTTATACACAACCTTTCTACCCAAAAGATCCCCAAAATAAAAGCATCAGACATTTACACAGAATTTAAAATATAGTTATAAATAAAACAATATGGTAAAAACGTACAGATAGCAATATATACTATCAGGGAGGAGAGCCAGTAAGAATTTACTAGGGGTAATAAACTGGCAAAAGAAAATGACAAAGGAAGTTCTATACCCCCAGAGATGGTATTCTTAAGTTTTGGTGCCACAACCAAAAAGGCCCTTTTCTTGGACTGTGTCCCTTCTAACCTTAGATGGCAGGGGCACATAAAGCAAGACCCCTGAAGATGACTGGAGTGTGGGGGAAGGTTCATCTGGGAGCAGATGGGCTTGAAGTGTGCTGGCCCCATACTGTTTAGGGCTATAAAAGTCAGCACTAGCACCTTGAGTTCGGCCTAGAACAGGGGTGGCCAAACTGCGGTTTGGGAGCCACATGTGACTCACACATATTGAGTGGCTCTTGAAGCCCACCCCCCCCTTGGCCAGCTTGGAGAAGGCACTTAGTCTCTTTAAATCACTTCTCCAAGCCAAGCCAGCAGAATGCATGCTTGGAGAATGCATTTAAAGTTAAAGCTGCTTTCTTTCCACCTCTCTCTCCCTCATCCAATCTATTTCCCTGCCTGCCTTGCTAATCAGAATTTTAATCAAACTTTTATTATTGAAGAATTAAAAAAAAAAGACATTTAACTCTTATTTTTGACAGACTTGTGGATACAGCCAGTGACAGTTTCCAAGGTTTCCCTTGTTTCTAAGCCATTCCCGTTTGCTGATCCTGGTATTACTTCAACTGTGGCTAAATTTCTGGCAACAGTGGCTTCTAAGTAAGGATGGATACAGGCGGTGGTATTTTTAAGAAATTTAAGTCTACAAGAACTTAATGGATCCCTGCACAGCAAACCTCTTCCCAGTTATATCTTCCCTTTCGATGCCTAGACTGAAGAGCACTGTGACAGAAACCACATATGGACTGCCACATAGCAATAATTGTTTTGCTGCAATCACATCTAAGCCAACCCATAGCGTTCAAGGCAAAATAGGCTCTGATGGCTTGTCATTGTCTGTCTTTGCGCAGCACCCATGGTATTCCTTGGTAGTCTCCCATCCAAATACTGACCAGGGCTAACCCTATTAGCTTCTGAAATCCGACGAGATCAGGCTAGCCTGGGTTATCCAGGTTAGGGTACCATGTAGTTTGCCCTAATCCTGGGCTGGGAAGGAGGTGTTTTCCACCCAGGGACAGGCTTGAGTGTTTCCCTGTCACTGCTACAGCTGCTGACACAATGAAGTAGCAAAGGGGTTTCCAAAAAACACATACTCGAACCCAAACACTACCAAACCTACTCCAACATCTTAGCTACTAAACCACACAGATTATCCCAGGGTACTAAAATGTCTGGCAAACACTTCGGGTTTTTGCTGTAGTACAGAAATAAGGCACACTATCCTACACAGTGGTCTCCTTGGTACAGATGACTCAATCCCCACCCCAACCCCATCAGCTATTTACTTCTACTAGAGGACTTCTGCTCTGTCCCAAATGCAAACCCTTGCCAGGACACATCTGTAGAAGATCCCCTCAAAAGCCCAAAGAGAGAGACATTATGTACAGGCTTGTTTGCTGGCAATTCTGAGACACGGAGGTTTGTTGTGCAGTGATCCATTAGTAAAATACTTCCATAATGTTCATGTCACGTTCTTGAAGTTTCACTTAAGAAGCAAACATCCGGCACACAATGTTTGCTTTCTACTATTTGCTTCCAAGATTAAGTGACACAGGATCTCCCCCACCTCCACCCCTTCCCTTTAGAAAATTGGACAGAAGAGCATGCAAAGTACAGTAAAGTCCTTTCTACACTAGACTTTAATCCTGGTTCAAAACCCTGTCCCCAAACTGACACTCTTCACTACACTCAAGTTCACCCTTGTTCTTATTTTGGGTTTTATTCTCATTTCTATAGATTTGAGTTCATTCCTGTTTTCTTAGGGGGTTTTCCCATTTCTACACTACACTGAGTTCACCCCAGTTTTGCCCCATAATAGTCTTGGGATATATGAATGCTGTTTTGTCCAGGGTTTTCCTGTAAGGTAAATGAATGTGAATCAAACTTAAGAGAAACCCGGGTGGAGGTCCAAGCATAGAAAGGGCCTGAGAGAAGTTCTGCACCCCTTTTCCTGCCCTGTACAAGCTATCAAAGGTACAAGAGTTATCCTCTCAATTGTAACACCAACATTTGGGTGAATTGTTTCAATCTCAGTGGCAGTCTCTCCAACCAGCCTACATGAAACTTGGCACTGCTATGCCCACAAACCACCAGTGTGCAGTGAAACTGGTTGGACTAGTGGACAAAAGATCCCACAGACCACAAGAGCTCACCTTGATCAGAAAACTGAAGCCAACAGATAAACAAAATGGTTTGGCACATTACTATTTGGCAGAAGTCATGGTGGTTGCCTGCCCTAGCTTACACTACAGCCTAAGTACTGCAAGGTACTAGGAAGTTCCCCACACTATGCAGCATATTAGACCTTTGTGTTTCCTTTGAATTCTGGCAAATAAAATGGAAATCCAACATGTTCAAGAAGGAAGTCACAGAAGACATAGATGCCTTTCTGCCCAAGGGCAAACAGCTGGACATCACATCCAATAAGCTAACAGTCCACCAGAGTTTAATTGTTGCATTGCCATGCCTTTCAGGGCCCCATTCTGCAACAGTTTCCCCATCGCATGATCCCATTTCAGGGATGTAATTAATGAAACACCTTTCCACAAAAGCTTTTTGCGAGTATACATCTGTTAATCTCTAAGGGGCTATCAGACTCACGTCTGTGATATTATAACTGTGGTTGCAGTAATTAATATTCTTACTAATCTATTATAATTTATTATCACCTCTAAAAGCACATTGAGCATCTGCCTGATGTGAGCATGAAGCCTGCTCCCTTCCTTTATTTTATCTCTCAAATAATTTTTTGTGCTTCCTCTCTTTCACTTCTACCTTTTGGTTACAACACTGGCAATGCCCACCAAATGTTTTTAGGATGCTAGTAGAGCCTGGCGGGGGGGGGGGGCTTGTTGTCCAGCAGGGCTTCTGACTAGCTGTGCAGACTAAAATAATGTTTCAACAGCAGCTCCCATCAGTGTTTGTTTTATTCTCTCTCACCCTTCTTTACCAGTATATATTTCAAACTAACTCTCTTCTCTCTCGCACTTGGGCTTCCTCTGTGTGGTTGGCTCTGTCCCCTGCAGCAGCCATTTTGTCAGAACATAAGAGAAGCCATGTTAGATCAGGCCAATGGCCCATCCAGTCCAACACTCTGTGTCGCACAGTGGCAAAAACACACACACACTGTGGCTAATAGCCACTGATGGACCTGTGCTCCATATTTTTATCTAAACCCCTCTTGAAGGTGGCTATGCTTGTGGCCGCCACCACCTCCTGTGGCAGTGAATTCCACATGTTAATCACCCTTTGTGTGAAGAAGTACTTCCTTTTATCCGTTTTAACCTGTCTGCTCAGCAATTTCATCGAATGCCCACGAGTTCTTGTATTGTGGGAAAGGGAGAAAAGTACTTCTTTCTCTACTTTCTCCATCCCATGCATTATCTTGTAAACCTCTATCATATCACCCCGCAGTCGACATTTCTCCAAGCTAAAGAGTCCCAAGCGTTTCAACCTTTCTTCATAGGGAAAGTGCTCCAGCCCTTTAATCATTCTAGTTGCCCTTTTCTGGACTTTCTCCAATGCTATAATATCCTTTTTGAGGTGCGGCGACCAGAACTTTTTGAGATGCGGTGAACCAGTATTTGGATGGAAGACCACCAAGAGAAACCAGCAGGCCTCAGATTCAGTGGGAGCTCACAGGAGCACAGCTCCTGAACCTTTCTGAGAGTTCCACCTCCTTGTCCATTGAATAGTAGGTGCAGCTGCATAACAATCCCTGGATGACCTCCACCACCTATTTTTCTACAAAACCCCTGGATACCAGAGTAGCCACACAGAGTCAGAGAACTGCAAACCACCTCTGAATGTTGCTTGCCTTGGAAACCCTATGGGGTTGCCATAAGGTAGCTGCCCCTTGATGTCAACCCCGTCCCTGAAAAGGCACTCATCCCTTGCTCTTCTTGATTACACTGCCTTTTCCCTGCTTTCACTGGGATACTATCATGTGCATTGGACATAGCACTTTGAAATGAGCAGCTATAATATTTCCAACCTTTAACAGCCAATGACCTCTGCTGAAGACCCTATTAGATGCCACTCAACATAGGTAAACAGTCAAATAGTGTGAATTGTTATAGGCCAGGGGTGGCCAACGATAGCTCTCCAGATGTTGTTTGCCTACAACTCACATCAGGCCCAGCCATTGGCCATGCTGACTGGGGCTGAGGGGAGTTGTAGGCAAAAAACATCTGGAGAGCTACCGTTGGCCACCTCTGTTATAGGCAGTAGTTCACCCTATTAAAATTTCTTCTAACACACAGAATTATTCTTCGGTACTCTCCAGTGTCTGGTTGTTCATAAACAGGGTGGGTTAAACAAGACAGGGGGTTTTGCATTAAAAATGAAACTCTTGCAAGATGCCCCTGTCTTATATTCCAGGCGGCAGAGCCAAGAATGACTCTGGGATATTCCTATGAAAATTCACTATTGACGTTCCTCAGGGTGGGTGGGGGGGGGCTTTATATACTCCAATTCTTAAGACATATGATAAGAGCACAGAAGTAAGGCATGCCCTCCCGAAACAGATCCTAACAATCTTTCACTTATGCTGATGACGCCAATCCGGTCCTGGTGAGAGCTTTCACTCAGTCCAGAAAAACACTGACATGGCTTATTAGACAAAGCCAGGACATGAAGCTTTGAAGTTCTAAGGGCGAAAGGGAGCTCGATGCTCACATTCCGTCACATTCTGTTCTTTCCATTCGACAGCTAGCACACAAAGCCCATTTGTCTTTAACAGTAACTGTTCTTGGAAGGAAAAAATAAAAAGTAGTTCTAAATAGGCTGCTTTATTAATTTTGGGAAGAGAAAAACCACCAACACGTACAGTTACAACGTGTTTTGAGTTCCTCGAAGCCTGCCTCTCTGCTCTGGCAATATCTCTTCTTCTCCCATCTTTCAACCCAGACCTTAGTCTTTAATGTTTAATCAGACAGGAGGATTCAGGCAAGGTAGGACCTGGACACTGTCCACTGCAGCTCAGGGCAGCTGGTATTCCATGTGAAGCAAATGGATACCAGAAGAACTTAGCTTTGGTTGAAGAGGCAGGTTCCATGTTGCCTAGAAAGCTGCAGCTACCCCTAACTTCAGGAAGTTTTCATAGACCATAACACATGTAGGGTTACCAACTCCTGATAAGGCCTGGAGATCTCCCAGGTTTAGAACCGATCTCCAGAATACAGAGGGTGGACTCTGTGATATTATATCCCACTAAGTTCCCAAGCCCCACCCTCCCCCAGGCTCTACACCCAAAACTCCAGGAATTTTGTAACTCAGAGTTGACAGCTCTATGCAGAGGTACAGCAAGAGCTAGCTCAGAATGACAGCATCTTTTTCTTATAAAAAAAAAGTAACGTAACAGTACATGAAGGCCAAAAGGAAAAGGCAGTTCTAAAAAACAGTTAAGATTACAAATCATTCTTGTAAATCTAATACTGAAAATAAACATGGTTGAACATTATCTTAGTATTTATTGTTCCAGCACACCATCGAAATACGGGCAATATGTACCCTTGTATGTACTGTGGGTCACCCCAGAGTCAGAAACGACTGGTGCTTGTACAGGGGACTACCTTTTTATGTACTGTGAAAAGCTCATTTTGACATTAAAGCAACATCCCATGTCCTTCTAGACTACTCAAGTGTAGCAGAGGATCTGATTTTGCTTTAGTAGTACATAACACACATTCTCGGAGCCACAAGAAGATACAAGTTCAAGAACCATTACCCCAGCTTGCTAGATAAAATCTACCACCTCAGCTTTACTGGGGTGCTTGAAAAGTAGTGTGGTCTTTATAGCCTTCATTAATTCGATCACCACTCCAACAATCTCAGACATGTCTAGAAGACATGTAAACACTCTTATTCCCTTGATATCTAATGCTGGGTTATAAACTAAGTTCTATACATATATATGGCTTTCACTAAGATATATATGGTTTTCACATTTCTACCTTTTGTAGGTGTTTTCCTAAAAAAGGTGGGCTGCAGCAGCCACACACCTGGCCTCTTTTCCTACTTCACAACAAACCAAGTAGTTCAGATGGAACACTGGAAAGGAAGAGAACATGTACAGTTAAGCCATTCAAACGAGTTGGAGAAGACTTGCTGCTAGCAACGATATTAACTTGTGTGATACATCATGCCCATAGCAAGCACCTGTCTATCACCCTGATAAGGACCACATGGATTATGTGCCAATCAGCCAACATGATCTTCCAAGCACGGAGAGGAAAACGTATCATAAGCAATGTAAGAAGTCATTTGTAGTTATATGGCAGAAGTTTAATACATTGGTCACAAAACCCCTAAGAACATATTGGTGAGGAAAACCGTAGTGTTGATAGCAGCCATGTCTCAGAAACAGCCATGCCCCAGAAACAAATTGCCCAAAGGCATGGGATGTTTGTGAAGTGCACCTATGGGGTCTGGAGAAAAGGCAGATGGAGGAAGGGTTATCATATTCACTATGGAGTAAAAGAAACAGACGCTTAAAAGGGTAAGGTTGAAGAAAGGGGGTAGCTGGGCACAAAAGAAGGAATACCAAGGATGCCCGACCTGGTCACAAAATAGCTGAAAAAATATGACAAATGTACACAGCAAGCTGAAAAGAAAGGTACTTGACACATCAGTTTGAACCAAACAACCGGTTAGTTTACTCAGCAGTCAGATAGAGACACTTTTATACCATCAGTGCCATCTTCAGTGCATTTTAAAAAAAACTATATTAGCAATATATAAAGCATAAACATTAGAGAAAACTCAAATAAAAAAACCTGGAACAAATTTCCTATTCCAGTTGTGAAGAGACCTTGCTTCACTTTACAGAACCATTTGAGATTGTTTTTCATACTGTGTATCTCAAACATTGATGAAGTATCAATATTTCAATAACAAAACATTCTAGCAAACTTCCCAAAAAGATGAAACCCCATTCTAAGCCTTGCATTCATACTTCATGAACATATGAAGCTGCCTTATACTGAATCAGATCCTTGGTCCATCAAAGTCAGTATTGTCTTCTCAGACTGGCAGCGGCTCTCCAGGGTCTCAAGCTGAGGATTTTCACGCCTACTTGCCTGGACCCTTTTTGGAGATGCCAGAGATTGAACCTGGGACCTTCTGCTTACCAAGCAGATGCTCTACCACTGAGCCACTGTCCCTCCCGATACTTCACATGGCAGTTAACAGATTTTAAGACATTCCAGCTTTCATTCCCCTCCTGCTTGTGTCAGAAATTAGCATTTCTGCTTCCTGTATTGCCCCTTGCATTTTATCTGTTCCACCGTGGTTATTTTCAGATAGGTCTCGTCACAGCACCATATTACCGTAAGTATACTTCCTAGTAGTTCCTATATCCTAGAGATGCAAGAGGACAACAGGACCCTAATAATCACATGTACCAGAATTCTTGCACAACAAGAACAACAGTGGCTGCAAAAAGACGACACCTGTAAACATATGGAAGGATTCACCAACCTTGCAAATAAATCTACAAGAGTTGTGTGTGAAAAATACCAACAAGATACAGCTGACTCATGATGGTGACCCCAACGTATTTCCAAGGCGAGAGACATTCAGAGAGAGTTAGCCATTGTTAGCCTTTGCGTAGCAACCCTTGACTTCTGTGGTAGTCTCGCATAGGCTCCCATGATGGTCTCCCATTCAAGTACTAACCAGGGCCAGCACTGCTTAACTTTCAAGATCTGGAAAGATTGGGCTAGCCTGGGCCATCCAGGTCACAGTCTACAAGAGTTACAGCCTACCGGGGGGCGGGGGGGGGGATTAACAGCCCACCTGTCTACCCAAAGACAATATTCAGGGTACAGCAACAAACAAACACAAGCCAAAATTTCAACTCAACAGCAACATTTTAAAGCTGCCAGAAGCAATCCTTACTTAGCTAGCTATTTAATTCCTGGGGGACAAGACCAGTACTCCCAGTGTGAAAAGGCCACAAGAAAACAGCAGAGTCAACGGAGAAATTAAAGCAAGATGGAATAAAACTGATGTAGGACACAACAAAGCAAGCCCATGAAAAATAGGACTTCACAGAGAACATGCAAAAATTCCCTTGAGTTGTGAAGTTCACATACTGCCTACAGCCAGCCTACAGACTGAGAAGCCAATTGTGAAGGTGAATTGGCTTGAAATCAGACAGTCTCTCCCATGCTCCATTTCAATCATTTAGCAATTCTTGACAGGTTCTGTAAATGGAAGCATGTTGGTTAGACTATCTGAAATGCCTGCACAATAAAGAGTTGCCACAGGAGAGCCACACCAAGACTAAAAGGCAAGCTATCCACCAATGGTTTGCTTCCAGCACTTGCTTTTCCAGACGGCACGTTCTTTGGAGCAAAGATCTGCTTGTTTTAGATATTAGTGGACAGAACTAAACTCTCACTTCCAATCCTATGTTTCGGTCAATACAAGTACAGCAGAAACTCCAAACATTTAGTCCTTTAGAAGGTCACAAGTAAGATGGAAATAATGTTCAGAATACTTCTATATTATTAAGAACATAAGAACAAAAGAGAAGGCATGTTGGATCAGGCCACTGGCCCATCCAGTCCAACATTCTGGCCCCGTTCACACAGTGTGTTGAGTCCATGTTCAACTGACCCGGTTCTGTTCCAAATATCTTTGTTCCGGATATTATCGATCAGACTGCCATACTGCAATTCGAATCACTCCGTGGTGAAACAGTCTTCTGCCATCCACACAACGGCACCATGCATGGCTCTTTTTTTGGTTCCCCCCCACTATTATGTGCATGCGCATGATGCGCATAATCACATTGTATGCATGTGCACGTAAGCACATTGTGCGCATGGGGCAGAAAATATGTGGTTATGTGCATATCACTAAGCAGCTTTTTTTAAATAGCAACCGTAAACCAGATGTCTGAGGCTCCTTTTGCTCTGGGACAGCCTTCAGACATCTGGAAGTTTAGACATCTGGAACTTCTGACATCGCAGCAGAACTATCCAGATGGAGAAAACTATGAGGTGAAACCGGACAACTCAAAAAACACCACAAAGGACAGGTAACAAAATAATCCGGTTTGAAGACGGATTTTTTTTTGGGGGGGGTGACAACAATTGAGTACCGGGAGGCAAATGTTGCTGTCTAATCAGTCACTTTTAATTCCGGTAGGAAACAGCAACAACAACTGATTAAACTGTGCGTCTGAACAGGCCCTCTATGTCACACAGTGGCCAAAACCCAGGTGCCATCAGGAAGTCAACCAGTCAGTCCAGTAGGGTTGCCAATCCCCAGGTGGCACAGGGAATCCCCTAGTTTTGGAGGGCCTCCCCACGCTTCAGGGTTAGCAGATGCGGGGTGGGGGGAAGGTTCACTGGGCACTCTGTTATACCCTATGGAGACCGGTCCCTATAGGGTATAATGGAGAATCAATTTGTAGACCTCTGGGGAGGCTTCAAAAAGATTGAACTAAGGGGTCCAATTCTATGAGCCCCAAAATAAGGTGCCCCCATCCTTTATTATTTCCAATAGAGGGAAGGCATTGAAAAGGAGTATGGTCCCTTTTAGTGTGATGGCCAGAACTCCCTTCAGAGTGCAACCTTGCTCCTGCCTCCACCCCCAAAGTCCCCAGATATTTTCTGAGTTGGAACTGGTAACCCTAGGGACTAGTGATTACTGATCACCTGCTGAGTCCCTGTTAGGGCTGCCAACTCCAGGTTCAGAAACGTCTGGGTATTTAAGGGTGGAGCTTGAGAGAATGGGGTTTAGGGACCTTGGCAGGGTATAATGCCATGCAGTCCACCTTTCAAAGCAGCCATATTTTCCAGGATAAATGAAATAAATGTTTAAAGTAAATAAATTATAAATACTTTATGTAGCCTGAAGATCAGTTGTAATTCCAGGCGACCTCCAGCCCCAACCTGGAAGCTGGCACCCCTAGCACTGTCTTGCTGTGCCTTAACTCACAAAATAATAAAGGCACAAGAATTTAACAGGGGCAGAAAAGCAGGGGACAAAGTTATTAAGTCTTTAACACCTGTTGATAGTATAATATATTAAAGATGATATTCTGTATTAAAAGGAGGAATGTACGTTGAGCTAAGCTACAGACCATGCACAATGCGGGAAAGAGCAGATCTGCATTTTGCAGACCAAATTAGAGATGGGTTTTTCCATTTGCCTTTGATCTAATGGTTATCACGTCATCCTTGTTGCAAAGTGCTCTTCCTGTTTAAGCCAGGCCACACGCGCAACTGCTCAGTTTCATGTGCTGCTATCAGCCAGCTGGGTAGGTTCTCATTATCTTTCTCCAGACTTCACTCTTCAGAGGAACTGCTGAATGTATGAAATCAGCTATCTAGGAGCAGATTACACAAGGCTTTACTGCAACAGGAAGCTAATTCAGTTTCTGCCTAGAGAGGAACTACTCATGACTTTCAGAAGTGAAAGTTTTCTGCCGTTCTCAATATATACTGGGTGGGCACTCAGTTTGCTATGAGCAGAATGGTTTATTTTCAACAGCCTCTAATTTTTTGCTGGCCGAGAAAAGTTTGGCCTCTTATTTGAATTGCTTGCTTGTTATCCGCATGGGTAAGTCTGAGTAAATGTATCTGTAGCATGAACAGCTAAGACAACATTGAACACTTTAGGGGGTGGCCAAACTGTGGCTCTTTCACATATGTTGTGGGGCTCTTGAAGCTCCCACCACCCTTTTGGCTTGGAGAATGCATTTAAAGTTAAAGTTGCTTTCTTTCCACCTCTCCCTCTGTCCCCATTTGTCTGCCTCCCTCCCTCCTGGCTCTCAAATATCTGATGCTCATGTCCTGTGACTCTCAAACATCTGGTGTTTATTGTATGTGGCTCTTACATTAAGCAAGTTTGGCCATCCCAGCTTTAGAATAAGATCTTATATGAATAGAGAACCCATTTATATGAAAAAGCAAACCTTGAACAATCAAGGCACAACTCTATTTCTGTGGTTGTGTGAAAATTTTCAAGTTTTTTCCTGGTTGTGCTCCTCCAGGAAAACTTCCTCACATGCACAGAACATTTTACACCTCATCTGAAAGAAGAGGAAGAAGCAACTCTGCATCTTATTCAGAAGGCATTCCAGAGCTATGGGACAACTGCAGTAAAGGCCCTCACTCCTCTCAACTAACTGATGTTCTTAATCACTTAAGAGTAGGGCCTGACCTGCTGAATTTAGGGTTAGCTTAGAGAAAAATGTCTCATCCCTTTAATAGAGGCTTAATGTGAGGTAATGGACAGTTGATTCTTTTTTTTGTTTTGGTGTGAAGGTAAGTAACATCAGCCGGTGTGGTGTGGTGGTTAAGCGTGTCAGATTAGTATCCGAGAGACCAGGGTTTGAACCCCATCTTGTGCCATGGAAGCCCACTGGGTGACCTTGGCCAGTCACAAGCTCTCAGTCTCATCTTATATGGCTATTGTGAGGACATAATTGAAGGAGAACAATGTTAGGGGCTCTGCAACGCTACTGTAGAGAAAACTGGGGTACAAATGAATAAATACCACCCCATTAATCCTTTTCTCCAGGCCACTTGGCAACCCCATTTATAACTTACTTGCTTAATATATGACAGAGGAAAATTTCAATTTGTTATGGATGCCTCTGGGCGCCTTAATTCTGGGGCTGGTTCCTAGTTCCAAAGAAAACTTGCCAAGACTTGCTGTAACTGATGTATAACACAAAGCATGTATTTGAACGGGAAGCATGGAACTATACTCACAACCAGAAGGCGCTGTGATATTTCCTCTTCTATAACTAAAACCTGACTTATATCTCCCTTTACAATCCATTTCACAGACTTAATGCCCAAAATGCAGATTCAGTAGCCTGAAGTGCTTCAGGTGAGCCGAAGTACTTTGACAGCTGATAGGGATCCAGTATGGTTTTTCATTAAATATTACTTCAGTAAAGGACAGGGGAAGGGGGCTAGCGATTTCACCCATCTCCATCTCATCATGATTGTTGCACAGCCACTCCCATGGCAGACAAGAAATGTGGGTTTCCCTTGATCTCTGTACATTTGACCACAACATGGCACACCTTTCCAGCAACCTCACTACTAAAATCAGGCACACCTGGATGTACTCCCAGTAACTCAGGGCAAGGTTCCTCGCCAGACTGAACATTTGTTTAATAAATCAAAGTATCTTCACCAGCAGAAACAATCTGACATATTAACATGAAAAAGGGGCAAGTAAAAACTGGGATTAGGTTAGAGCAGAACAAGCAGCAAAGCTGGATAGCCAGTTTTCCTGTAAACTGTATGAAGCAGAAATAATGGAGTAACTGAGCTATTTGTATAACAAGAGAACTTTCCCCCACAGTATTACACTATAGTCAAGTCAAGTTAGCCTTTATTGGCATAAATATTACACTATAGGACAGACACTAGCTTCAGCTTTCTCCATACCACTCTCCTTTTTCACATGCAAAAAAAGGGAGTCCTGGTTACCTTTGAACATATGAACATGAACATATGAAGCTGCCTTATACTGAATCAGACCCTCGGTCCATCAAAGTCAGTATTGTCTTCTCAGATAATGTATATAGCGGTAACTCATACAGAAAGGAAGATAAGATCATTTCTCCAAGTCTTGCCCATTCATCTATGTATGTTGAATTGAACATGGACATAGAGTACACATTATATAAGAGGAGCCCTGCTGGATCAAACCAGTGCTCCATCTAGTCCAGCACCCTACCTCACACAGTGTCCAACCAGTTCCTCTGGAGGGCCAACAATAGGGCATAGAACCTGAGACCTTCTCCTGATGTTGCCTCTTGGCCCTGGGATTCAGAGGCAGACTGCCTCTGAATGTGCAGGGTTCCTGCAGTCACTATGGCTACTATACACTGATGGACTCTCCAGGGCTTTTTTTGTAGCAGGAACTCCTTTGCATATTAGGCCACAAACCCCTGATGTAGCCAATCCTCCTGGGGCTTACAATAGGCCCTGTACTAAGAGCCCTGTAAGCTCTTGGAGGATTGACTACATCATGGGTGTGTAGCCTAATATGCAAAGGAGTTCCTGCTACAAAAAATGCCCTGGACCTATCCTCCATAATTGTGTTGACTCTGTCCATGCAACTGAGAACCCTTAACAAGCAGCAGTTCCCATGAGGCAAAAAGATCATGCGATAACTACCTGACATTTTTATACAATAAGGAGGTGAATCAGAAGATAAAAATTAGCAGAGGGTAACCTACCGCCCCCAAGCAAGATCAAATGACTCATCCGAGGATGAAAGATAACTAGATACATTAACAATAACAGGGCTCTCTCTTGCTCCCTCTGGCATTGCAGTTTGCAGTTCCACAAAGAAAAACGTGACCTGAGAATGACTCAGGAAAAGTCACTGATGAAGTAAGTGAGGCATCATAAAACTCCTCCACCATTTCTGGAGAAATGGGGTATCAGCTCAGATAAGCAAGCCTCAACTAAGAATCTGTTGCCACTTCTAAAGCATCAAACCTTTGGAAACCTGTACATTAGATATTTCCCCTCCCGGACATACTCTACAATTCTCAACCAAAATAGGAGAACGCTAGAATGATGCCACAATTCAATGTGCAATTTGTAAATACAGAATTTTGTCTTATAAAATTTTACAAACCATGCTGGTCTGCTTCTGTTCCAGCCAGTTCATTAGCAGTGGTTTTTAATCTTTAATCCACTACTCCTCACCACAATGCAACGTTATCACTGAATTACCACCCAAACAAAGAAATTAGGACATGAAAACAAGCGCTCAGAGGTCAAATAAGGCAACCCTATTTATACAGGCAGATTTATGATGTATGCCTATAAAACACAGATCTCAGGAATGAGATCATTGAGAACCATGTAGACAGAGAAGGAATCTGAGGTTTTATCTTCAAGGCAGGACGAGCTTTATAAAACAAATCTTTTTTTCCCCACTGGCTGTCAAAAGCTACTGAAAGTGGGGAAAAGGGACTGCCTGAAACCCCAAATGCCCTCTTAATTCTGAATGCTCCCCAAGATTTGTAGATTATTTCTCCCAGGATAAGTCACATGACCTCTGTAAAGAATCACTGACTTGGAGTTTTATATCCACTAGAGTTGTCAGTGGTAGATGGGACTGATGGGGGGGGGGGGGGTGTCATTCTTACAACAAGGTCAATGAATGCCAATCCCTCCATTTTATTTCTCCTACAGAGTTATCACACAGCCACTGAATTCTGCACTTTTTCCCAAATCACATTTCTTATTGGAAAACAGTCAATTTTGCTTAATCTTTGCTGTTTAAGAGCAGCCGACTTGGTTGTTCATATGGGGCAAAGTCTGACATCTTTTTTCTCTTGGCCTTTACCTCCTTTCTTTCACTCTCTATATACCATTCCTCTATATCAAACTTTGCTAGCATATTCACATCAGGCCCTGCCTCCAGGTATTCTTCCATCACCCCAGAAGACCAAGAGGGTGTTTGTGACAGGAAGCATTTCATGATAGGGATTATCCTTGATAGCCTAATGGGGAGAATATACAACTATCAAGGCTGTTTTTGCATAGCCACATTCAGGGCTTTTTTTGAGCAGGAATGCACAGGAACGCAGTTCCAGTTGGCTTGGCATTAGGGGGTGTGGCCCAACATGCAAATGAATTCCTGCTGGGCTTTTTCTAGAAAAAAGCCCTATGTGAAACAATGGTGGCATCAGGGGGTATGGTCTAATATGCAAATGAGTTCCTGCTGGGCTTTTTCTACCAAAAGAGCCCTGGTCACATTTAAAAGCAGCTATTTTGTACAAGTCTGTTTTGGGTTATTAACCACCTCAAGGGGTTTTTTTTGGGGGGGGGCAGGTAATTACTGCATTTACTAGGTAACAGATTTCAGTTTTGGCACTGTTGGAAGTTCCTCAGAGCAGTCTACAACATAAACATAAAAACCTTGTTTCCATGGGGTTTGTCAGTTCACAACACTTCACTACCTCAAACTCCCAGCATATAGAAGTATTTCTCTTCCCCCAGAGGTTTAGGACCTCTTAGCCACTTCCCAATTTTCATCACTTCAGTACATCACGAAGATCTAGTTCTTCAAGACAATCGATTCCCTGTTGCCAAGTCGCAGCAAATGCTAGCAAAGTTTGATGCATCATCCCAGGGAGAAGGGGGAAATCATCAAAATTCAACCCATCAGGCATTTAGAAATGAGCAGCTAGGTACATGAGCAACTTCAAAATAAGTGCTGAATAAAATGATATGCCAAAAGGATACGAAAGCCAAGTAAGTATCATATACACATTAATAAAGTTTACTGATACTGGCATTTAAAAAAAAAATCTGTGCCTCATTTATTTGCAGTGACGTCCATCCATTAAATGCGAGGAGGAGGAGTTTTATTAGGAAAACATTCTTGAAATAATGTTTCTTTTATAGAAACTCATACTAATGTCATTCTCTCTCCATTCCCCTGACAGGCACTGGAAAAACACTAGCCCCTCCTTCGGTTAATTAGCCTTCCAGGCTGACTGCCAATAGAAACCTCCTGCCTTTCTTTCACCGGCATGGCTTAAAGAGTATAAAGTGTGCAGTTAAAGTGGCAGGGGATAACTTTCCAGAAATGAAAAGTTTTACCCTTCTCTGTTTATCGAAGTAAATAAGAAAAAGCCCACCCTCTCTCCTTCAATTAATTAACAAGGCCATCCCAGTTTCCAGTAGAGAATTCATTGTAGTCCTCAGTCGCCAAGTTATTTCATACAAGGTAGCCCACAGCAGAGGATTTTTTTGTGTGTGAGAAAGTCTGAATGAGCAGAAATTGCCCAAGGGAAAAAAAACCACTTAACCCCAAGAGCTAGACATCGTCCACATCAAAAATATGGGGAAGAGGGAATATGTTTTTAAATATCAGCACAGCTTCGTATTCCTTGTCATCATCAACAGGCACCACGGAACAGGAAGTAACGCAGCCTGCTCGTAATGCCCTCCAGGAAGTGTTGTAGGAAGTTCCCGTCTCTCTGACCAACTACAGGCTGAAGAGCAATTTACAAGAGCAGAACAGACTTCATGGCTCCCAGGCAGACCTGATACCTACCCAGCAGCCCACATTTTAAAATTTATGCTCTGGGTGCAAGCAAAAGGGTTATTCTAAGCGAGGGACATACCTCGCTTCTTATGACCCACCTCCCCACACCTTTATTACCAACTGACCATTCACAGAGCCCTTTGCGCTTCCCAGGAAACCAAGTAAGGTTGGCAGGTCTGTGTAGGAAAATACCTGGAGACTTTTGGGGGTGAAGCCGGGAGAAGGCGGGGTTTGGGGAGGGGAGGGGCCTTAGCAGGGTACAATGCCATAGAGTCCCCCCTTCCAAGCGGTCATTTTCTCCAGGGGAGCTGATCCCTGCCAGCTGGAGATCAGCTGTAAAAGTGGGAGATCTCCAGGCTCAACCTGGAGGCTGGCAGCTCTAAAACCAAGTCAAAATATAGCCAAGGTCATATGCACTTGTAGGCTTTGACTGGAATAACTACACATAGGAACTTTTAAACTCTTTTAAAAGTTGTTTTAATGATGCATGTCTTTATACTTTTTATTGTAACGGCTTTATAATGTATTTTTTTTATTATAATGGTTTGATAATGTAATTTTATCACCTATCTTCTAAATACTTAGCTACTTTGGCAGCCCTTGTAGGAGCAGAAAGGTGAGATATAAATTTTGTAAATAAAATAAATTAGAATTATGTTACTAATGTCTTATGAACAGGAACTGTTGCTTTATAAAACTTTGATACCCAGATTCATACATTACATTGGCCATGGAAAATTACTTCCTATGAACAACGTGGAGGTCTAAAAATATTATATATGGTTCAGATCTAATAGTAATTTCCACTCAGAAAAGGATGTGTTAATGGAGCGTGACTCTCCTGCCATTCCCCAACGCCCACTGCAGCCCCAAATACTGTTCCCAAGGAATGTGAGAGGGGAGTTGTAGGTCTCCTCCAGTGTGTGAAGCGGGGGGGGGGGGGGGGGCGGCGTAGGGATCAGCAAAAATCACTCCGACTGTGAACATTCTCTGCAGGATACAACCCTATGACTCTAAATTGCTTTCAAGCAAAAGGGACTTTTTTCGTTACGAGAAGCAATGAACACCCCAAGATAATTGAAACTGCTGTATTTTCACCCCAGTGTTAAAAGCTCGCAGTAAAGCAGTCAAAGTAAACTTTGACGTCATGCTTTCATTCCATTTAAACTATCAAACTGGGTCAAGGTTAACAACTGTACTACAGTGTTCCAAACACCACCTCTTGAAATCTTCTAGATACTTGGAAGTTTAACTTTAGACAGGCAGCTAAACAATTTTAGCAGCCATGAGAAATTAAAGTGCTGTTGATTCAGAGATCTAAAAAAGTATCCAAGGTTAAACACTCCCCAGGAAAATCCAAGTACTTAAAAGAATGAGAGAGGCAAGACTTCATCTCAAAACACTCAATTTTTTCCAATGTAAGACACAAAAACTATTATTGGCCTAATCTCCTTGCTTCTTAATAAGAGGCAGCCTTATTCTAGTTGAAACCCAGCAGCTTAACAAGTTGTGATGAAAACTACAGGTTGGATCCCACCAATCATTTCTTGTACACAGGGGTGGGGATTTTCACCAATTCCCACCTCCTTTGTCAGACCTTTGACCTCTCCCTCATAGTGTTAATGGCAGTATCCTGTGGCCCCAAGAGAAACATCTGAAGTACATTCCGGAATGTAGCAGGAGGGTGGAAGCGGAAAAGTCACGTTTGCCTGATGGAAACTGCCCCATCAGAGATTTTCTGTGGGATCCAAAATTATTCAGGCCTCATTCTTACGTATGCATAGTTATAAACACTCAGACTTCCAAACTACAAATTTGAAGTTCTCCTACAGACTCCTCACATCCTACGTCGTTACACATGTCTACTATATTGGCAAAACATCCTTCTGACATCATATGTACATACATCAGTGTGTTTAATCCTGTGTATGTCTGTTGTATACCTCACACAATACTGCTATTCAATGGCAACAGTACAAGTACTACAAGCATAGAAAGTTCCTTCCCAGAGGGCCTATATGTATGCCATATCGCCAAGTCAAGGGAGTTGATCCCCACAATGCTATCACATTTTGGTACCCAAGGCAAAAAATCAAACTGACACCTGCCTGTTCTTCTAATCGATGTGGCACATTGTGAGTGGAAAGAGGTAATGTGCGATAGCTTGACGACAAGGCAGCCAGGGAATGAGCCGTGAGAGAATTTAAGCTGGGAAGAGGCGCAGCTGGGTGAGGTGTGAGAGGGGAGAATAGATACCATCCAAAGAGAACGTCTCCATCAAAAGGTGAAGAGAATCTTCCTCATGGATCAACCAACAGAGATCTTTACGATGCCAAGAAACTTAACAGGCAAGCTCCGCAGTCCTAACTACCCACTTTTAGTAAGAGAGACAGTAACAGAATAGTGGCAGTCACGTGGTGGATGAGGGAAACGAGCTACCCCATTGTAAAAGAAAGTGCCTTCCACTAAAGTCACAGCAAAGCATGAGCCAACAGACTCCGGCTTGGTCCTCTGAATCACACACACATTCAATGAAATTTGCTTACCAGAACTTCACATTAGATATTGTCCCACATTTCAGATCTGTCTTTTCCATTCTGCAACCATAGTGGTACCCAAAGATAATGTCTCACATGAATCTGCATCTCCATACCAACCAGATATCATTACAGGTAGCTGGCATGTTTGTTGTGCCAGGGCTGTACTAGCAAATACATAAACCACGACCTTTGGTGTCTTTGTTAGCCGGGATGTTAGGAGTGTGCGTGTTTGTGTGTGTGTATGCTATCAATGTTCCTTCTAAGTTGAGTTAGTGTGAGCTAGCTCACACTTTTAAGCCTCCAGATCACATATTTTTGTCTTAGCTCAGGAATAATGGTCCCAGAGCAAACTAATTTAATGCAGTAGCTCACAACTTTAATACCAGTGGCTCACAAGTAGAATTTTTGCTCACAAAACTCCACAGCTTAGAGGGAACACTGCTATGGGTATATATTTAAGCACACACTAAGACAGAGACCATTTCATTAGTGTCTGGAAAAACCCCTGAAGTAAGCTATCTTCCCAGCAAACACGCTTCTCCCAAATCATCTGGCTTTTGCATCTTATCAGAACGTTCACAAGTCAGCATCTGTCCAAAGAGTATTTGAGATGTAATTAGTTTAATGAGATGATTCACGAGTTGGCATTAATCATGCAACAAGAATAAAACCAATATTAATTCAGTATGCAGGGCACCCTAAGCAGTCAAGTCAGGTCAAATATCTAAAGAATAAAGTATGGCTGTATTAACTCCATAGATGCCATAAATTAATCTGCCACCTAACTGATCAGTCCCTGTTTCATGTCTTCACTCAGGTGTCTTCCCAAACAGGGGGTACTGAAACAAGAAGCCCTCACAGTAAGGAAGTGGCAAATAAGACTGCTAAGCACTTCTCTGCTCCTTTTCCAAAAATTCCAAGTGTCAAGGAGACAGTCTGATTGTTTCGAAGCACAGCAAGATGGCCTACAGAACAGGATTTGATAGCAGTGTTTCAGGTCAGAAAAGTACAGACTGTTGACATGAATACTGTTTCCTGTACACTTCCACCTCCACAAGTCCTACTCTGGCCACTGCTGGCAGTGACTGACAGTAAAGCGACCACACCAAACATTAACAGTGACCAGCATCAGATGTTACTTAGCTTCATATCCAACATCTAGTCAAACATAGGCAAAAGGACATGTACTTTCTACTTCCAACTCTGCAGTGGCCTTTCCCTACCACCATCACTGACTTTCTAACACTACTACCGGCATCTCCCAGTTACAGATTTACTGTTTAACCTTGAGGTAAGTTATTTGCCTCAATTATGTCATCTCAAAGCTATTAGTCGGAAACAGCAACTCCTGCCTACATTAACAGTGACCTCCAGGATAACTCTTGAGTTCTCAGTGACTTTTTAAAAAATTGAAATATGGATACCAAAGTGCAAAACATAACCAGACCTCAGCTTGTATATACATTTCAAGTAATTTCTTTTCTCAGCAAAATGCACAAAAATAGCTATCAGTGATGGAATGGGATGGTCCCCTGCTACTATGCATTTTGCTGAAGAAAGCAAACTGAAACATGTATGGTATTTGCGTATCTTCTGCAGAACTCAAAACAGTGTATCTGGTTCTCATCCAGGTACTGATTATACCCAGATCTGAGTAGCTTTACCAAGCTTGCTGCGACATATACCCTCAAGATAATGCCTTAGGGCCTGGTACTCACCTATGCAAGGAGCCACGGATCTGCATAGCAGAAGAGAGAGACATTAAAAAGTTCAAATTTCACTTCTGTCATAAACTTCTAAAAAGAGCCCTTAGCAAGCCACCCACCTCCAATGTGGGAGTAACCATGTCACCTACCTTTGTAGTTCTAAGAATGAGTGAGAACATTTGTGATGCTCTTTTGAACATTCTACAGTGCTACATAAAACGGTCCAAAGTGAACATATGGGAAGCTAAAGCAAATTCAGAAGGGCTGTGGTCACAGTCATCCTCCCTCTAGCATATCACTGGACATTCACATTTCTACTTCCTTCCAGGTAAAGTCTTTCTTTACCATTCTGCAGGATAATACAAACCACCAAGCTCCTTCCAACAGAAGAGAGGTCACTGGAGGCCAGCCACCTGGATGCAAAACGGAAATAATTCACAGGAAAACTACAAGAGCGATAAAAGAGCTTGATTCCAGAACCCATCTGGCTTCCTCAAACAATAGAAATAGTAACAGAGCTGCAGCTGGTTATTAATGCAGCTGTCCGGAACAAGAATCCTGCCACGCTGTCCAGCACTGGGCCTTGCAAAGCCAAAACTGCTCCAACCAAACAAGACTCATGCTTGAACAGAGGCAGGATTTACAGAAGCTAAAAGCTTGGTGTTTAAATACCCACATTGGAATAGTGTTAACGGCCTACATAAAATACAAATGATGTTATGTTAGTTATGTCAACAATCAGTCAAGGTTGAAAATATAAACCGCTAAATACATTCTGCTGGTCTTCTATACATCGATTGCATATACACTAAGAGCAGGCTTTCTGCCCAGCGGATCTAATCACCTTGCAGAGAGTTTCAGCTAGCATACTTCCATTTCAGTTCACAGAGATTCAAGAGATATGAGGAAGGGGAATGCTGAGTTTTATGTCATCTTCAACCTAGGAGTTATTTTCCTCTAGACAAACCAAGTCTGTAAGAATAACCAAGACACACACAAGACAAGCAGCACAGTCTTCAGAAAGAGAAAGGAACCTCAGACTTCAGTTATCTGGTGAAAGCCTGCAGGAGAAAGACATACTGCATTTTTATACTTAATACTTGAGAAACAGTGTGGTTTAGTGGTTAAAGTGTCAAGACTAGGATACAGAAGACCCAGGTTTGAATTCTCATTCTGCCATGACTGCTTGCAGGATAACACACTCTCAGCCAATTTCATAAATTGTTGTGAAATAAAATAGGAGAGAACAACACAAGCTGCTTTGGATCCCCATTGGAGAGACATGTGGGTATAAATGAACTAAATATCTTCTTAACAAAATAAAGATTTTACATGATTTTGCACATTATCAACTGGCAGGTATCGGCCTTGCTGAACGGGGGGGGGGGGGGGTTAGGGGGGGGGAGGTGTTTTGCATATCCAAAGGCATCACCTGGAAATCGGAAGGGCATTAATCCTATTTTTTTTAAAGTTACACTATACAAAAGTTAGATTTCTCATGAACATTACTGGAAGATTCCAAAAAGGAGGAAAGAAGCCACGGTCAAATATTACAAATTGCCAGCTCTTGGGGACAGAAGACTGGAGTCACACCTTGAACTGCAAACCTGATTCAAGTTCATTTTCCTTCTAATATGCTCTCACACACACACACCACACACACTTTTCATCATCCCACCTCCAAATAGTTTCAGTTATAAACTTAATAGGATTTTGCCCAGGGCAAAGAACAAATGAGTGTCAAACTATACTTGCACCCTCCCAGACATCGCAGCAACATTTCCTCTAGGTGGAGAAAGAAGACTCAGCACAAAGGTAGATGGAGTCATGATTCTCTCTCCTCTCCCTTGTGCATCAGTAGCTTAGGTGAGCAAAGCAGACTGAAGCAGACAGACAACATATAAGCAGGGGTTTTTTGTAGTACTCACCAGCACCGAGTACCAGTATTTTTTCTGGAGGCTCCCCAAAAGTTGCAGCCAACTTATGGAGACCCCAGCAAGGAGCTTTCAAGGCAAAGGAGAAGCAGAGGTGCCTTCCTCTGCAATCTTCCTTGGCGGTCCCCCTTCCAAGTATTAACCCTGCTTAGCTTACGAGATATGATGAGATCAGGCCACACCACCTTCCTTCCTGCAGCCTTATATCCTGGCACTTTAAAAAACAACAACAACCCACTATGTGTAAATATCTGTAGATTGTTTTTTCACAACCTTTATCAAATGCTTCAGAATCGTAAAGAGACGAGCCTTCAATAACTGTACATGTTCATAATGAAGGTACTGCTTTATACTCCTAGATTCACAGTACATGTTCATAACGAAGAGGGTACTGCTTTATCTCAGGTCAAGCCTAGACGTACTTGCTTAATGCTTGGACTGCTGTCAGAAATCGAGCTCAAGGCTCAATCTCATTTTTGAAGAGAAAATGCATACCTCAGCTCTTCAGCTGTTTGCTCTATCCCTATATAACTGGCCCCATTACAAGGCCTAAAACATCCTCTACGGGATCCTCAGAAATCTTCTATACTCAACTGATGAACATAACTGGTTGGGGAAGAGGGGAAGAGGAAACTAAGCCATATAGCCAAAAATGCAATGCATACAGCAAAGCCTAAAGAAAGCCCTTTTGACCTGCTATTTCAAATATATGCAACACTACTTCCTTTTTCCTCATGAACACAATCTTGCCTGTGTATCTGTTCCCCCCCCTCCTCCTCTAAAGAATTCAGACAGGCATACATGGTTCTCTTGTTCTCATTTTATCTTCACAACCTGTTGTGTAGGTTAGGCAGGGAGAGGGGTGGCTGGCCCAAGTTCATCCACAGAGTGAGTGGTCGTCCAAAGGACATGAACACAGACTGTAGTCCAGGGGTGGCCAAACTGTGGCCTGGGAGCCACATGTGGATCTTTCACACATATTGCACGGCTCCTGAAGCCCTCATTGCCCCATCTGCCGACTTGGAAAAGCCATTTCTCTCTTTAAATCACTTCTCCAAGCCAACTGGCAGTTTGGAGAATGCACTTAAAGGCCATTTTCCCACTGAGCTTACCTCGGAGCAACGTCCCTCTTCACTGCGCAGCGTCCGCGCGGATTTCCCACCAACTGCTCCGAGGCTGCTCCGAGTACCCAAGTAAAGTTGCGGCTTTTGCGTCGCTAATGTAAACTGGTTTTTAGCGGTTTCCATTTGCGCCGCAAAAGGTCGGGAACTTCTTGGTTCCTTGGAGCAGCCTCGGAGCAGTTGGTGGGAAATCCACGCAGACGCTGCGCGGTGAAGAGGGACGTCGCTCCGAGGTAAGCTCAGTGGGAAAACGGCCAAAGTTAAAGTTGCTTTCTTTTTACCTCCCCCTTCTTTCCTCCCCATCTATTTGCCTTCCTTCCTTCTTGGCTCTCAAACATCTGACATTCATGTCTTTCAGCTCTCAAACATTTTAACGTTCATTCTAGGTGGCTCTTACATTAAGCAAGTTTGGCCACCCCTGCCCTAGTCCAACATACCAATCCCTACCTTAGCACCTCCACACTACACACAAAGACTGCAAGTTTAATCCATTTTCTGAAAATAAAATAGCAGTATCTTTTTAGTTGTGATTATCCTAAAGTTCACTGAAATCAGCCTCAAATACAAATTGTACCCCATATTGATTGGCCCTGTGCCAGTGTGTCAAACCTAACTGTTGCCTGTACTTCTAATGACAGTTGTCAAGCATGTAGCTTGGAGTGTATCACAACTCATAATACATATTGGTTGACAGGTAATCTTCTAGCCCCAGCTTAAACACAGGTGGCTGAGACAGCTGAATCATTCCTTCCCCCGCCCCCCCCACACACACCCCAGTCACTGCTGTGTGTTTAACCAAAGCCTGAAATAGCAGAGCTGTTGCCTCCTATTTAAGCTGTAAGTAACCTATGAGTCTGCTAACTGTATTAACAGCTCCCTAGGAGACATGGTTTAATCCACAGGAGAAATCACTAACTCTTCAAGTAGCTACAGTGAAACACATAGAAAAGGAATTGTTCCAGCTCAAAAGGGAAACTACTGAAAAGAACTAACCTGAATTTTCTGCAGTTCTTTTCTAGGTTTCAAGGGTGAACCTTACCAGTTCTGGGCTTGGTTAATGGTCTTGAGTTTGAGTCCACTATATACAGACTCCCCACATTTTCAGAAGACCACTAAAAATGAAGTTTGAAAAAATCTCACAAAATTCACTAGAGTCCTGGGTACTGACAGCCCTTTTTGCAATTGTTAAAGCTGTTAGGTAAGAGGCCCAGTGATTGAAATATGGAATTTACTGCCACAGGATGTAGCAATGGCCACAACATGACAGCCATGAAACAGAATAATGGAGGATAAGTATAGCAGCGGCTATCAACAGCCATGCTGACTAAAGGAAACCTCCACATTCAGAGGCAGTCAGCCTCTGAAACCCAGTGCCAGGAGGCAAAATGAGGGGAAGGCCTGTGCCTCTCTATGCCCTATTGTTAACTCTCCAGAGGAACAGGTTGGCCACTGTGTGAGTCCAGATACTGAACAAGATGGACCATTGGTCTGATCCAGCAAGCCTCTTCTTATATTTAGTAAGGACTGGCCTACAGTCTCTTTACTTATATATATATATTATTTATTAAATGTATAGACACCCCCCCACCCACATATCCAGTTATATGGCAATTATTCTGCTTGCTGGAGCAGCCTATAGAATCTTTCCAAGTTTGCTTGCTAGCTACCAAACATACACAGGTATTTACAGGATTAGGAGCTCAGCGATAGTTCCTTCATCTCTGTCCTTTCCTCTGCCACCACCACCCAGCCACAACATTTGCACTAGCACAGTAAACGACAGGTAGAGCTGCACAACCTTCATATAAAGGGTTACCCATGAAAAATACATGGACCCAGAATGAATACTAAAGTTGCCCCTAACTGCCCATGTTGTATACAAACTGCATGCTTATAAGTAACAGATATTTTAGTTCTAATGTTTTATCTCCTAGGTCTGGCCATATACCCACCAACCATTGTGCAACATGGCAAATGAATGCAACATCAGCGCAAATTGTCATAAGTCATTACACAAGTAGCACAGGGAACCACCAGTACGGTATATGCTATCCGGATTACATTTGTATGAATTCCATGCTTCTTGCACATTTATCTGTCAACCATGCTCCCAACAGAATTTCATGATTATTAAAGTAAATTCATGCTACTTTGCCAGGACAAATCACTTCTGTAACACACTGTTAAAGTGACTTGGGACGCACAGGTGTGTGTTAGGAAAATGGCTGTTATCTGGCCAATGCCCTTTACTTAGCTGCAGCACTCCTTCAAAGCAATGCTTTTTTTCTGTACTAAATTAAGAGCCTGCTGGAAGATGCTTTAAAAACACATCTACTGAAGAGATATACGTGGATAAGTTCATGGCAACGCCATTACTGCCAGACATCCTTTCACAAGACACTGCTTCAATTAAGCGCCAATTAAAAATCCACATTTGATCTGCAATTAATGAACTGATTAATCATACCACTTAAAAGCTTTCAACCCCAGCGCCTATCATAACATCAGCATGGTACAAAGCACTCAATGGAGTGTTGAAAAGAAGCATAATAAGAACTCCTGAGTGAAGAGCGATCAACAAGGTCTGATTTATTTAAACAGCTTCAGGATTCCTTGTGCCACACTTCCAGCGCTCTCCTAAGCAGAGTTACACCCTTCTGCAGTGGACTTTAGAAGGGTATGCTTTGCTTAGGATGGCACGGTTCCTCACCCTTTTTTCTAGTTGAAGGTATTCTGCACAAAGAAAACCCTTATGTTGCAAGACGCTGAACAAGGCACACTGAAAGTTAGTTTTCTCTTTTCCTTATCTGTAAGAGCAATCCATCATGGTGAATAAATATGGATTTGCTTGCATTTTTCAAAGAAGCTACACTAAGTGTGTTGAAGTTGATCAGCTGTTCCACTGGTAAAAGAGGAAGGAGCCGGTTGTCTCTGACTACCAAAAAGGCTTTGATGGGGACCAAGGGGCTTGCACAGAAAAAACATGG
This sequence comes from Heteronotia binoei, assembly GCF_032191835.1. NCBI lineage: Eukaryota > Metazoa > Chordata > Lepidosauria > Squamata > Gekkonidae > Heteronotia > Heteronotia binoei. The sequence continues at coordinate 29,139,931 of NC_083238.1, forward strand.
GGGGCAGTGGCTGTAATAAGTCTGGAAACTGGGTGTCATTAAGCAAACAAGCTGGAAGGATCCAACTCATTATCCTTAAAGTGGTGTTATTTAAAACAAAATCTGAATTGAATACAGACAAAAGTCTACATTCATAAAACTGAATCCATTATTTTCTATCAAATACGGAGTTAAAGGTGGCTTTTCTTCTGCAAAAACAAACCATCCCCCCCCCCCCAAGGAAATAATACCTGGCTTTTGACATCATGCATTTTACATACGAAGATGATTCCACGCTGCATTCTATAATGCAATGAAGATTTAAATTTATACTTTCCATCCCATGATGAAACTGTGTTCAACCTAATAACTCCCAATCCTTGCTTCTGGAAAGTTTGGGGCACTTAAGTCTTCAAATAAGTGCTCTCAGCATAGTATCCTCACACAGTGTGCCTAAGAATACAAATAATAATTTTTCAATTGCTCCCACAAAGCCAATATAAACCCTGTAATGCAAAAAAGCATGCATGCTTTTAGGTTATGCTTCTAAGTTGAAGAATGGCCCTATTTAGTCACAAGCTGGCATGCTTTTAACTGTTACAACAATCAATTAATGTACACATCTATCCAAGAAATGAATGAACCAGAAAAATGAGGCCCAACAAAACAAGATGACAGAGATATTCGGCTGGATACAGCTACAGGACACCCCTCACCAATCTGGGCTGGAGCACTTCCATTTCCCCCATCAGCTACACTAAACTACTACTAACCAGAAAAGGGGAAACAAGGGTACTCCTCTAATATTTGTCTTTCTTCCTTGCTTAATAGCATAATGAAAAAAGCTGACATGAAGTAAATTGATTAATCTGAAATGCAATGTTGGAGAAGAGATTTATGGATACCAGGGACCGCAAAAAGACAAATAAGAAGGTTTTAGACCAAATGAATGACTAATTCAGATATCACCTGTGCTGTTGCAAAATTTTTGGCTACCATTCTCCAACACAACTCTGGCTGTGCTTGATTTTATGTTTAACCTAAATTCAATTCTGATTTATCTTGTCTATCCAAATCTTTTTCTGTATTTTATGCTATGCCATTAAAGGTTTGAAATTGGTCAAATCAAGCCTGAACCCTCCTTAGAATTAAAATGACTACACTGAGGCGATTGTACTTTGGTCACATGATCAGAAGACAGCAATCACTGGAAAAGACAACAATGCTAGAAAAGTTGAAGGCAGCAGGAAGACCTAACATGAAGATGGACAGAATCAATCAATGAAGCTATGACCCTGCGCTAGAAAGAATTGAGCAGGGCATAATAGGGCATTTTGGAAGTCACTAATGATTAGGGTTGCCATACGTTGGAAGGGACTTGAAAGCGCTTAATGCACACAATAGCAGCATGAGTGAAAGATTCTACTAATTTCATCATCACCGTACCTTTTCTTGGCATACTCAAGCATAATATGAAATGAGGACAGACAAAATACACAGTCCAAGATTAACAACAATAAGCTAATAGAATTTATAGCGACGCATGCCCCACGTAGATTTTAATGGACTTCTCCAGAAGTTTACTACCAGGCCTTGTGATTTCTATTTCATTATCTTTCAGTAGGCGGCGATCGTCAATTCCATTCACTAGGTTACAGGGAAGATTTCCAAACCATTCTCTTTGGGGATTAGAATATAGCTGGCAGTCCAGTAATATATGCTGGATGGAATCTGGATTGCTTGCCCCACAAGGTTCTACTCATTTGTTTTCCTTGAAGAGGCTGGTCCCTCCTATTTTTATACACTAATAACCCTGTGAGATAGGTTAGGCTGACAAAGAGAAACCCATGCTGCGAAATTTGCATCAGAATTGTGGATTTGAAGGCAAAATTGTCCAGTTCCTATGTGACTTCACCACTACATCACTAGCTCTCCAAAAGAAAACAGAAGGGGAAAGGGTGACATTCCACCTACATGATGCCCTCCTAGTGCTATGGGCCCTCCTGACCCCATATGATGAACACGTTACTTTTAAACCTTACAGTACATATCAGGAGATCAGTTGAGCTCTGAGGCCCAAAAGCATATGCTGGAATAAATTTTGTTCTCCTTTAATGTGCCACTGGCATCCTGTTTTATTTTGCTTCTAAAGACCAAAACAACTAGCCATTTGGGATGGTCATAGGAAACCTAGGAAGAAATCCTAGACAGAACTACTCAGAAGTAACTCCCATGTTATTCAGAAGGACTTAACCTCCCCCCCATCTCAAAATTCTTAAGAAGCTTCAATTAAATCAGCATTTCTGTTGACTTTAATTAAACAATTTAAAGTTACTCCACAGTAACCTGTTCATATCAGCAGAACACACAGCCCAAACTTGTACATGAGTAAGTCTGTGTTCCATATTGTTTACTTCCAAGTGAATATAAGACTGCAGTCTTGGCTGTATCTGTGTTGGCCAGCTGGCATATAAGAATTTTAGATGGATCATCAATGAGAAAATAAGGCAGGGACAAAGGCTGCTATCACACATGCTAACTAATGCATTTTCAATCCACTTTCAATGCACCTTCCAACTGGATTTCGCTAGTTCACACAGTAAAATCCAGTTGAAAGTGCACTGAAAGTGGACTGGAGATGCATTATTTAGTGTGGGTGTGGTTACACATGCTAAATAATGCACTTTCAACCCACTGTCAAGGCATTTTCCAACTGGATTTTGTTTTGAGAAGTAGCAAAATCCACTTCCAAACAGTTTCTGAAACGGATTGAAACTGCATTATTTAACATGTGTGACTGTACCCCAAGTGTGATTAAAGCCTCAGTCTTAGAAGCAGTTCACATTACACTAGGACAAATGTAAAAGGTTTGTTGGTTTCTACCACACAGCCTATCTTCTCCACTTTACAAGACACATTTAGGTTCCAACAGGTGTTAGAGACCAACACCCAGCTGTCTTGGTTACTTCCAAAAGCAAATCCTCCATTTGCTTCTCTCTCCCAGCATGCCTTATAGTAACTTGAGTGCCTCTATCCAAGGTGAAAGTCTAACCTGATTAGTTTGCAATAGCTTTCTCCATGACCATTTTTAGACTGAAACAAGGAATTATTTCATGCCCTCACTCAGAAATATATTTCCCTCCCCCTCTTTTTATTTTTAACATCCAGCCTGAGGAAAAGTTGTGTTTAACTTGGAAGCCTCTACACCACATTCTGAACACTGACTGGTTCTAATAAAAGGTATTTTCTCGGCATCCCTGTGAATTCTCTCTCTTCGTGTTCAAAGTACATGTTTATGTATCGGTGTCTCTGAACAACTTCTTCTGTTAATTAGACATTTAAAACAAAAAGAACACAGACAGACAAACAGCTTCACAAGGTGTTCTGCTCCTGTTCTCGCTTGATAATGCTCCAGCAGCTGCCAGTACATACACTCATCTGAAGAACACCCTCCCTTCAAGGAAGAAATCTGTGACAGATTCCCCTCAGAGCAGAAAACAGCCTCATTTAGATGCCTTCCACAACATTCTTCAGATATCTGACTGTCACTGTGGGAAGGCAGACAAAGAATAAGAATGAGATAAAATAATTTTTTAAAAAACTCCACAAGAATAATTATCTTTAAAAAAAATAAATAAGGACAAGTTGTATACATTCAGTGTGATCACCATTAGGAAAATACGTCTTTGCCCAGGTCAAAGCAGCACAGAGAAAGGCCAGCTCTCGTTTTCATTCTGCCCTTCTCAGACTTTCAGCAGCTGGAGGCCATCAATATTAAAACAACTGCAAGATGAACCTGAGGCGATGCTCCCCAGCTGGAGTAACTGCTGCTGGATGAGGCCTAGCTCAGCAATAATCTGCAGTGCTGGATTTTTAGCCTCAAATTTCTGCTACATTTGGAGGTTTTTAAAAACCAGGTTATGTTCAAACGAGGTCCCAAACTAATTTGCGCACAACACGGAGCAGCAGCTGGGCGATTCCCTCCTACTGTGTTTATCATTCAGCGATACTTTTATTGCCTCAGAGCAACACAGGAAAAACAAGTATTTAGGCCCCTTGTATTCTGACATCACTTCGCCATACATTAATTCAGTAGACTGTGTCAACAGCCCTACATTAAACTGTGGGGTCTGGGGGAGAGATGTGAAGGATAGCAAGATTCCCCCCCCCCTTTAAAGTAAGCTATCAGGTAATAGGATGCCATCCAAAGAAGGCTACTTTGGCAATTGACGGCATATAAAGCAAAGGGGTGGGGCAGGGATTAAAAGATTTGGAGGTTAGGGGAGACAAAATCCATAGCAGAACTGCGATGCAGAGAGATTTGCTGGAGATTGTAAAACTAATCTAAAAGGGATCTACGGGCTGGGGTTATGAGAAAGGCACCGCTAAGAGAGAGTGTAGGGGGGAAAGGCCACTGGTTTGTGATGTTTTGCCACTGGAGGGTGACAACAAGAGCACAGAGTTGGGAAAAGCAGTACTTCAGAAAGATCCAGAAGCGCCGTGGCAACTTGAAGGCTCTTTGGTTCCACGCCACAACACTTTGAAGTGGAAACTCTGGGGCAAGGGGGTTTGGGCGCTGACGCAGCATCCCTCCAGGTGCAAGCAGGCGAAGAGCTGGTTGCCGACCTAAAGCCGCCGCCCCTCCTTACATCCACCTTCCTCTCTCAAACTGCAACAGAGGAAGCAAAAGTGCTGGAGGCAGAGAAGCGGCCGCCGCTTGCGAGAGCAGCAGCAGGAGGAGGAGGAGGAACTCAAGTTTGCAGCATCGGGCACTGCAGTGCCGGGCGCATCCGCCGCAATGAGAGCCTCCGGGCTTGAGAAACACACGGCATGCCGGTAGGCCCCAAAGCAGGCTGACGATGCGTCCCTCCTCCTCCTCCTCCGTCTCCCCCCCGGTGCCTGCCTGTCTCTCCCACCCACCCACGAGACGCTCCCGTTCCGCCACTGACCGATCACCTCCTGCAGCTCATAGGTGTCCCTGCAAATGGGCCAGCCGACAGCCTGGGCGGCGGGTGCAGCAGGAGCCGGGGCCGGTGCAGAAGCCGGCGTGGGCTGCTGCTGCTGGGGTGGCGGCGCCTGTTGTTGCTGCTGCTGCTGCGGAGGCGGCTGCTGCTGTTGTGGCGGCGGCGACGGCTGCTGCTGCTGGACATGGACGGGCGAGTCGTTCTGCTCCGCCATGATCCTAGTGCTGCTGGAGCGCCCAAGCGGCGACCTTCTTCAAAGTTCCCTGCCGGCGACACCTTTAACCCTCATCTGCGGCTCCCTCCCTCCCTCGCTCTCATCCTGCCTGCCTGCCAAGTCAGCCAGCCAGCCGGCGCACGGCGGGGGAGGGAGCGCACCGAAGGGGCGGAGGCTGAAAGAAGAAGCAGCAGCGAGCACCGAGCGCCGCGCTGGCTCCTGTATGCGGCCGAGCGAGCAAGCAAGCAATGGAGTCCGTGCCCCGTCACGTTAACCTTTAATAAACGAGAATAATTAGGCTTTTTGCACATGCATTGCAAGAGTGGGGGGGAAGTGCTGCTTGTGGAGCCAGTGTTGGGAAAGAAGGTGGCTCTCTCTCGAGGAGGGAGACCCACTAAGTTCAGCTGCAGTTAGTCCGGGGTCAGTGCGCCCGGTAGCATTTGCTTCCGAGCATCAATCAATCAGTCAATCAAGGTGCCACGAGCCGCGGAAAGCAGAAAGGCCGCGGGGTTGCTTTAGACAGAAGGCTTGCAAAAACTGCCTAGGCTACCCCGGGGGCGCATGCTCAATATCTGCAAGTGATTTCTTCTTTAACCGGCCCCTGAGTATTCACAGCAAAAAGGTAATTCTAGATGGGGTGGCCGTTTATTGTACCTCAGGAACACTTTGTGGTGAAATACGTTTTGTTAGCCATTAAGATCTCGCTGGACTCCTGCTTTGTTTTACAAATGGAAAAGTGAAGTTTTCCTTTCAGGTTATCTTAACGGGTAAAGTCAGGGCTTTTGAATCTACATCAGTATTTATAAATATAGGATGAGGATCAAGGGTCGGTTGTTACGTCTGCGTGGAATACAAGAGTTTCTATTTGCATATCATAAGAGTTGGAAAGGACCTCCAGGGTCATCTAGTCCAACCCTCCACATTGCAGGAAACTCACAAATACCTCCCCCTAAATTCACAGAATCTTCATTGCTCAGGTAGGGTTGCCAAATCCAATTCAAGAAATATCTGGGGACTTTGGGGGTGGAGCCAGGAGACATTAGGGGTGGAGCCAAGATCAAGGCTGTGAGAAGCATAATTGAACTACAAAGGGAGTTCTGGCCATCGCATTTAAAGAGACAGCACACCTTTTCAATTCCTTCCTTCCATAGGAAATAATGAAGGATAGGGGCACCTTCTTTGGGGGCTCATAGAATTGGACCCCCTGGTCCAATCGTTTTGAAACTTGGGGGGTATTTTGGAGAGAGGCACTAGATGCTATACTGAAATTTTGGTGCCTCTATCCCCAAAAACAACCCCCCCAGAGCCCCAGATACCTGTGGATCAATTCTCCATGATTTTCTATGGGAATAAATCTCCATAGGGAATAATAGAGTTCCCAGCAGACATTTCCCTCCCCTTCCCCCCCCCCCCCGCTTTCTGATGACCCTGAAGGGGGGGAGGGCCTCCAAACCAGGGGATCCCCTGCCCCCACCTGGGGTTTGGCAACCCTATGCTCAGGTCAGATGACCATCTAGCCTCTGTTTAAAAACCTCCAAGGAAGGAGAGACCACCACCTCCTGAGGAAGCCTGTTCCACTGAGTCCTAGGCATGTTTATTTGGAGATAAGTCCCGCTGAATGTGGTAGAACTTACTCTCAACTATAATCATAATTTTAAAAATAGAAGTTTTTTTTAAAGTGGTAGTTCACATTAAATTGCATTCACTTTCTTCTGTAATATTTAAGTTTCTTGTAAATTAACTTTTGTATGTGCCTGTTATTTTTATGTACATTTCAGGTTCATTCTCAGTTCTCGTTTTAAGTTTCTTTGTCAGCATGTCTGGAATTCATTAAGTGTACTGTAGTAAAGATTATTAAACGGCTTGGAACCCAAGCAATGCAGCTCTAAACAGAGTTATACCCTGGTAAATCCTCTGAAATATATGGGAGAAGAAAGGTGGAATTGCATTTAGGATTGCAGTGCTACATTTTGGTAGCTTTGTTTGTTTCCTTTTTGCCGTCAAGTCACATCACATCCAACTTATGGTACTCTTGTAGGGTTTCTGAGGTAAGGCATTCAGAAGTGGTCTTATATCGCCTGTCCAATTGTGTACTGTTAGTGCGTGTACTCTGTGTAGTAACTATGGACTTCCTTGGTGGTTTCCCATCTAAATACTAATTAGAGTTGACCCTGTTGAGCTTCCTAGATCTGACAAGATCAATCTAGCCTGATATGGTGCAGTTATTCAAAGTGCAAGTTTTTCATGCAGTTCAAGCTTGACCCTGGCATTTCTTTTCAGATATAGCTCAGTGGTGAAGGTTTACTTTTGTGTGCCCAAGAAATTGTAGCACTTCAAAATTTGATAAAAATTAAAAATATTTGAGAGTCTGACCAAGAAACATGTTTTAGTACTGATCGTGTTTAAACAATTTTATCGATAACATATGGTAACAATATCTAATTATATCGTTACTATCTCTAACCCATATGATATTTTCCAATCCCCCCTCCCTCTGTTACTAGACTCCCGCCGAGGTTATATACTTAAGTTCGGTTATAAAGGTACCCTTAACCAATCAAAGTTCAATATCTTTCTTTTCTCATATTCATATTAAAAAATTGTCCATTGTCTTTTTACATTCCACTCTTTCTCTATGTATCCTCTAAATTTCTTCCACTCCTTTTTAAACACATCCAAATCATAGTCTCTTAAAGTTCTTGTTAATTTGTCCATCTCACTCCACGATAAAACTTTCACAATCCAATCCCATTTCTCTGGTATTTTTTCTTGCTTCCACAACTGCACATACAATGTCCTAGCAGCTGAGAGCAAATGCCAAATTAGAGCCCTATCTTCTTTTGGAAATTTTTCCATTTGTAATCCCAGCAGAAAAGTCTCTGCAACTTTCTTAAAATCATATCCCAACATTTTAAAAATTTCTTGTTGTATCATCTGCCAAAACTTTTTCGCTTTTTCACAAGTCCACCACATATGAAAAAAAGAACCTTCATGATTTTCATGGTTTAGTACTGATGACCCTTTTGTGTTTAAATATAGTCTTGTTTATTTATGGCAACCCTGCTGTGAATTTGGGTGCAACGTATGAGGAAAGAGGATAGAACATTTTTTTCCAGTCTTGCTAGAAGTCAGGACACCCACCGATGATAATGAGCAGTAATAATGATTGATCAGGATCCATAAGACAATGAAAATAAAAAGCTTTAAAACATTCAAACAATTAAAAATACTGTAAAAATTTTAAAATAATTCAGTTAAAAACACATGAACAAACAGTACTAGAAAGAGAACCAATAATTGTTACTGCGGGGGTATAACAGCCAAAATAAAAGTGTTCACCTTCCGGTGAAAGACACCAATAGGGGGAGATAGAGAAATCTCCCTGTTGAGGGAGTGCCATAGTTTTGTTGCTGTGACTGAGAAGGCCCTTTCTTGGGTTGCCACCTGTCTAGATTCAGAGGGTCTCCAAGGATGACTGGAGTGTATAGGTAGGTTCATATGGGAGAAAGTGGCCCTGAGACAGGTTGGTCCCAAGAGGGTTTTATAGTAGGATAGACAAAAAGAAAGTAGATTTGGGACGGACAAAAGAAAGGGTCCCCCCCCCCCCACACAGTTTCTTTTTAATTCATGATGTTTACTGTTACAACATGTAGAGTGATATGTGCCGGTTTGGACGGTTTTAAAAGGGAATTAGTTTAATAAAGGAGTGTTCTGTTAACATTGCCAGCAATGAATGATAGCTATGAATGGGCCTCCATATTCATAGCAGAACCCTTTTACTAGCTTCATTTAGTGTAAAATTATGTTTTTATAGATCCCCCTGATGAAACCTGTGTGGAAAAACATGTTGGAGCTTTGTATATGGGGACCTGGGGAAGGCAATGGCAAACCACCCCGTAACAAAAAGTCTGCCAAGAAAACATTGTGATCACCCCATGGGGCAGTAACCACCTGGTGCTTGCACAGGGGGCTACTTTTACCTTACACATATCACCTGACTCTTTTTTCCTGTTATTGTTTGCTGGCACATTGCTGGGTGCAGCCCAGTTTTCTTTCTCTTAGAAATCGGTCTCCATACCCAGAACACTGTCTCTTTCCATATCAGTTACTTGCACAACAGTGAAGGGAGAGCATCTCTGCCATGTTTGTAGGTCTTCATAGGGCATCCGCCACTGTGTGAACATAAGAGAAGCCATGTTAGATCAGGCCAGTGGCCCATCCAGTCCAACACTCTGTGTCACACAGTGGCCAAAAAAAATTTATATATATATATACACACACACACACACACTGTGGCTAATAGCCACTGATGGACCTGAAACAGGATGTTGGACTAGATAGACCATAATCTGATCAGCGAGGCTTTTCATATGGAGTCATTTTGAAGGGGGCACATGTAACATAGGTGGATAGATCCTTGAATTGTGGCAACTCAGCCTTGTGCATGCTTACTGCAGAATAAGCCTGGATGCGTTTAGTGGGATTTACTCTTAAGTGAGTGTGCACAAAACTGCAAACTTAGATAGTCTAGTGATGCATAAAAGCAGTTTTCCATATAAGTAATTTCTAATGCTATCCATTATACATGTGGCTATAAAGTGGATTGCACACGCGCTAAATCCTATGCTACATAGTGCTTTGTGTTTTACCAAGTTTAAGGGGGTGGGGTGTCTTTAAGCATGTCCACTACATCTAAAAGAATAGTTCCATTTTTAATAGGATTTCACCTTGTTTTTTGTTGTATATTTGACTCTACTCTAATCCCACTCTTAATTTTGAATCCAATAACCATTTTTAAAGCTGTATAATTATTCAGAGTTGTAGGAAAACTATTTGCTTTACCAATATCATAAATATTTACATTAATTTTTTTTGTAAGGACCATAATAAATGTATTCTTTTTGTAAGGACCATAATATCAAGTGGTAAGCTGCAGTACTGTAGTCCAAACTCTGCTCATGACATGAGTTCGATACCGGCAGAAGCTGGGTTCAGGTAGCCGGCTCAAGGTTGACTCAGCTTTCCATCCTTCCGAGGTTGGTAAAATGAGTCCCCAGCTTGCTGGGGGTAAAGTGTACAAGACTGGGGAAGGCAGTGGCAAACCACCCCGTAAAGTCTGCCAGGAATACGTTGTGATATGACATCACCCCATGGATCGGTAACGACTCAATGCTTGCCCAGGGGACTGCTTTTACCTTTTTAAGGACCATAATATTAGGGGAAGGTAAAGGTAGTCCCCCATGCAAGCACCACTCGTTTTTGACTCTGGGGTGACGTTGCTTTCACAGCGTTTTATTATTATTAATAATATTAGGGGAAAAGGGAATATAAATCTCTACCTAGCTTTTTGCCTTAATGTAGTCCTGAATAAAGGGGCCAGATGTATGTAATTTTTGTAATCTTTTCAGTGAAGTTAGTGAAGGTTTTCCATTTTTATATCAACATGTTCACTTGGTTTTTCTTATCAGCCCTACAGATGAGTTTTGTGTACATCATGGAAATGTTTTGTTTTTGAAAGAGATTTTAGGTAGATGAACATGTATTCACAGAATTACAGTTCTTTGCCCACATCTCTTCTTGACTGATGGCTTTATACCTGATGGGATTCACCCACTGCTTAAGGAATTATGGCCTTAATCGCTGCCCACCCCCTGCCCCCCAAAAGTCAGTGGGTTGGATCCAGCAATTCCATTCCACTACTAAGAGATGAGTTTTCCTTCAGTGGAGGAAACCTGACAGAACAAGAATCCATCCAACAAAGCAAAGTTCCTTACTTAACAGTAAGTAGTCATTGGATAAAACCAACTTTTTTCATTTCTCCAGTTGAATGAAAAATGGCAATGGCCATATGAAAGCATCCACTGGTTTTGCATTATCAGATTTCTGTTCCAGAGCTGGCAATTGTGTTCTTCAATATGGCAATTTTTTGCTATCCTTTTCCCATAGTACTGAGTTTCTATATGGATCCTACCCCATCCTACCACTCAATTGAGCAAAGTTTATTTTTTGTTTGGTTGTTAAACTATTGATACCCCACTTTTTAAAAAATCAAATTTGAAGGCTTCCTCCAATCTAAGGAATGTTCCTCCAAAATAAGTGAGTTTTCCATTGGAGGAAGAGCCAGTTAAGTTAGAAGGATGCTCCTTGGGGAATAGCTGGATCCACTCTATTATTATCGGGCAGAAACACAACTTTTCACCTCCATTTCTCAAAGCTATTGAAAGTTAAAATAGACACAATGGTTTTGTTAGATCCTCGCAGTGGGTGTGAGGCAACCAGCTTGTTTGTTCAGTCTCTCCCATGTCCCTGATTTCAGCCCTTGTCTTGCATGGTTTGTGTCCAAGCACACCCCATGATCTGCAACATAGCTTTTTGGGTCTTCAAAAGGAACTTCTTCCTCTCTTTTCTTCACCAGCAGAAAAGTTGGTTGCATGCAACTGTGTTTATTTCTTAATGTCTGCCTCTATTGACTTGTTCACAATTGCATGTTAATTTTTAAAAAATGTATAATACATAGTGAAAGACAAATGTTTTCATTTTCTTTTTTGCTGACAGATTTTTGAAGGTTATGTCAAAATAACTTCAGACTTTCTCTAGAGATCAGGAGACTGAAGTGCACTGATGGGAACAAACGATAATAAGAATGCTGGTTACTAATAAAGCAGTTCATACACAGCAAGGGTCCTGCTACAAAATAGCCTGTGGAAGATTAATGACCTGACAGGGGAAACTGACATTGCCATGTTAATCCGTCAAGGATTTATAAGGAAGAGTTTTTAGGCAGAGTACAACTTCATAGAGTTTTCAGATGAAATACCACTTTAATATGTGACAAATTTTTTTTAAAGTTTCTTCACTTCTGTAGCCAAAATAGAACCTTAGCTTCGTATCACTGACCCCACATCCTGTGTGGTTTTGCACTCTGATATAGCTGCATCCAAGCAAGCAGTCGTGTTGGTCTGAAGCAGTTGAACAAAGCCGGAGTCAAGTGTCACCTTTAAGACCAACCAGTTTTTATTTAGAACGTAAGCTTTCGTGTGCTCTTAAGTGTGCTTAAGAGCACACGAAAGCTTACGTTCTAGATAAAAATTGGTTGGTCTTAAAGGTGGCACTTGACTCCGGCTTTGATATAGCTGCAGTTTCTGTTTTATATTTTGTGGAAAATATATACCAGCTATGTGACCAGCAAAAATTAAACAGATGTGAAGGGCTTGTTTCGTGAAGGGCTTGGAGAGCGTGTGAGGGGCTGCCCTAAGGAATAGACTAGAGATCCTAACCTGCAGGCATGTTAGCATTCTGACTTAAGGCTTTGGGCACAACCACAAAATGGCTGCCTCGAATGGCAGAACCAACCACACAACGTTAGGGAGTGGAGTTATGCGTAACAGTGACTCTTCAACATTTCAGACTGAAGCTTGTTTAGCACAATGCCTTTTGAAACGAACATATTGTTTGAAATACTTATTTGCATACACCTTCATCCATGCAGTGAAGATCTTTGTGCCATGGTGGCAGCTACTGCTGAAGCAACTTTCTGCACAGCCAGTGAGATCTCCGGTGGCCAGTCAGAAGCCCAGCTGATCAAAAGACCCTTCTGGCCCTGCCTGCTTTCTAAAAACACTTGGTGGACATCATGAAAGGTTTCAGTGGGTGCCAGGGCTCTCCGAAGCACCGTGTTGGAGACCCCTAGTGTAGACTATTAACATTAAAAAGACCATGATAGAAGCCATGTTGGATTTGATTTGATTTGATTGATTTGATTTTTAGCCTGCTCTTCCCACAAACGGGCTCAGGCCAATGTCCCATCCACATAATCAACCAAAAGGTCATTAAATAATTTTCAGGCAGCAATCCTACCAATTGGAGTTGTTGGAGTCCTGCCTGTCATGCAGTTATTAAATGGACAGGGCCTGTCTCAGGTTAACCACTGCCCTTGGAGTTTCTTCTTTTTCTTCCTTGAAACATTCCAGCTGTTCACAAAGACTTATGTCTTCAGGATTTTAGAAACATTTAACATAACTTAAGAGTGTTCCTCCTGACTGTAAGGGCTCTGTAGACAAGAATAGCAGTGTTCGATTATACAGACTACAGAACTGTGATTTTTAAAAGTTCAGGGAAGGAATGTAAATTTACCGAGTATATGATAGAAAAGAGTAAGGGTTCAGAAGTACCTCAAAGAGAGCCAGTTTGGTGGAGTGGTTATGTGCGTGGACTCTTATCTGGGAGAACCGGGTTTGAGTCCTCATTCCTCCACATGCACCTGCTTGATGTTATCTTGGGTCAGCCACAAGTTCTCTCAGAGCTGTTCTGCTTAGGGTTGCCAATCCCCAGGTGGGGGCAGGGGATCCCCCGGTTTGGAGGCCCTCCCCCCCGCTTCAAGGTCATCAGAAAGCGGGGGGAGGGGAGGGAAATGTCTGCTGGGAATTCTATTATTCCCTATGGAGATTTATTCTCATAGAAAATAATGGAGAATTGATCCGCGGGTATCTGGGGCTCTGTGGGTGCTGTTTTTTGAGGTAGAGGCACCAAATTTTCAGTACAGCATCTAGTGCCTCTCCCCAAAGTATCCCCCAAGTTTCAAGACGATTGGACCAGGGGGTCCAATTCTATGAGCCCCAAAAGAAGGTGCCCCTATCCTTCATTATTTCCTATGGAAGGAAAGCACTGAAAAGGTGTTTGGGCCTTTTAAATGTGATGGCCAGAATTCCCTTTGGAGTTCAATTATGCTTGTCACAACTTTGATCTTGGCTCCACCCCCAAAGTCTCCTGGCTCCACCCCCAAAGTCCCCAGATATTTCTTAAATTGGACTTGGCAACCCTAGTTCTGCTCAAGAGCAGTTATGGGTGAGCTCTCTCAGCCCCACCTACTCACAGGGTGTCTGTTATAGAGAGGAGAAGGGAAATGAGATTGTAAACTGCTCTAAGACTCAGGTAATGAAGGACAGGGTATAAATCCAATCTTCCCTTCTCTTCTTAAAAACTAACAAAATCTGTGGTAGGATATGAGCTTTCGTGAGTCACTGCTCACTTCTTCAGATACTTAAGAAGGTATTGTCAGAAGTGACTCACAAAAGATTATACCGTACCACAAATTTGGTTAGTCTTTAAGGTGCTACTGCACTCAACTCTTTTCTACTGCTACAGACAGACTAACATGACTACCCAAGTAAATGATGTTCTTGGCTGGTTGGTTTGTGTTCGCCTGTTGCTTGCCCTCACAAAAACATTGTTCAAGGCAGCTAACAAAACTCAAAGTATACCAATGAACTAACATTTAAAATGCCAAGCACAACTATTTTAAAGCTCTCATTAAGACCACCCATTGATTTGAGTTGAGACAGACCTGGAACAAAAATCAAAATAGCAGCAGAAATTAAAACAAGACATAGCCAAGCAACCACATGCCATAACAACAGGGCTTTGCCCTGGTGTCTAGTCTAGAGACATCAACACTTATAATGCTAGGTGAACTTTACAGGATAGATTATTACAAAGATTACTTCCATTTGAAGCCTGTAGCCATACTGAAAATAAAAAGTGACTACATGTGAAAACAAAATGAGACATCAAAAAAGAGTAAGACAATTAACTATATAAAATGGAGAGATCCACGGTATTAAAGACCATATAATCAACAAAGTTAGCACTTTTGTTCATTCGTAATTAAAGATTCATCTTGACTGTGCTCTAAAAGCAGCCTAGGGTTGCCAATCTCCAGTTGGGGGCAGGGGATCTCCTGGTTTGGAAGCCCTCCCCAACGTCAGGGTTATCAAAGCAGGGGGGGGAGGTTGAATGGCTGTTGGGCTCTCCATTAGGCCTCATTTGGGGCAGGAGCTCAAAGGAGTGGAGCTCCAGAACCTCTAGATTTTATTGTGCTCTTTCTTTCTTACTCCCCTCAAATATTTGCTTCTGGGCTCCATTGTTCAAACGTCCTGTGAGAATTTTGCTGAAAAGATTTGACAAACTTTCTAATACTTTTTCCTCACAAAAAATGGGAAAATAACCAAAACACATAAAGCAGAGAGAGATGGAAATCTTCATCATGTCACTATGGCCACATGGGAGAAAGTAATTTAAAAAGTATGATGGGAATAAGGTTTTATTATGACAATTATAAATTCAAGAAGCATTTTAAGGAAGATGCTGAGCTGATATAATTTAGTACACCTTCTGATGATGTCAGGGGTATGTGACATATACAAATGAGTTATGCAAATGAGTTGTACAAATGAGCTCCGGCATCTCTTTTTCTACAAAATGACCTCTGCTCTTTATTATACCCTATGGAGACCAATTCCTATAAGCAGGGGTGGCCAGTGGTAGCTCTCCATATATTTTTTGCCTACAACTCTCATCAGCCCCAGCCAGCATGGCTAATGGCTAGGGCTGATGAGAGTTGTAGGCAAAAAACATCTGGAGAGCTACCATTGGCCACCCCTGCCATAAGGTATAATGGAGAATCAATCTGGGGCTCTGAGGGGGCTGTTTTTTTAGGTAAACGTAACTACTTTTATCTGATAATAAATGATTTAATTTCCATATTTTATCAAGTCTGATACTGTTACTTGCATGTTAAAATAAATTAATTCATGGCCCTTTTAGCCATGGATAGTGTTAAAGTGGCCAGGCCCCCTGTGGCTGCTGGTAGGAGTTGGAGGTTAGGGTTGCCAGCTTCAGTTAGGAAACTCCTGGAGATTTTGGGGTGGAACCTGGGAAGGGCAGGGACCTCAGTAGTGTACAATGCCATAGAGTCAACTCTCCAAAACATCTATTTTCTCCAGTGCAACTGATCTCTGTAGTCTGCAATGAGCTGTAATTCCATGGCAACTTCAGGTCCCACCTGGAGGCTGGCATCCCTAGATACTTCCAAGTGGGCAGCCGTTTTGGTCTGAAGCAATAGAAATTATTCCAGTTTTGTCTGATGAAGTCTGCTTAAAGCATACGAAAGCTTACATTCTGAATAAAACTTAGTTGGTCTTAAAGGTGAAGCTTGTCTACTGCTTTATCCCTAGATAATGTTGTCTCACCCTCCCCCCTTTGAATTCAAATAATCCATAGGACCTTTTTCACTGCCTTTGCTTTATCCATACACAAAGGTTCAGGAAGAATCTGTTGGTGAATAATATCTTAACATGGTAAGTAAAAAATGTCTTCATATCTTTTTCTGAACATTCTTTGCCTTATAAAACTGCAAATGTATTTCAGTAGAGGCAGTATGTATTGCATTCTCATAGTTGATCAAAGGAAAATAGTTCTTTTGCTGTCTTGACCAATATGCTAAAATTTTACCAGGTCTCTCACCACTTTCTCTCAATATGATGTAAGAATATAAAAGAGGTCATGTTGGATCAGGCCAATGGCCCATCTAGTCCAACTCCTTGTGTCACACAGTGGCCACAACCCAGGTGCTATCAGGAGGTCAACCAGTGGGGCCAGAACATTAGAAGCCCTTCCACTGTTGCCCCCAAGCACAAGTATGCAAAGTATTACTGACCCAGACATAATATTCCATCTATACCTTGTAGCCATGTTTATCTAATTTCCTCTTGAAGCTTTCTTTGCTTGTAGCTGCCACCACTTCCTGTGGCAGTGAATTCCATGTGTTAAGTACTTTTTGGGTGAAGAAATACTTCCTTTTATCTGTTCTTTACCTACTGCTAATTTATTTCATTGAGTGCCCATAAGTTATTGTATTGTGAGAAAGGGAGAAAAGTACTTCTTTCTCTACCTTCTCTATCCTATGCATAATTTTGTAAATCTCTATCATGTCACCCCTCAATCATCATTTCTCCAAGTTAAAGAGCCCTAACCTCTTTAACCTTTGTTCACAGGGAAAGTGTTCCATGAATTACCTACTATGGGCCACCAACAGTCAATAGTTTGTTACATATATCACCCATTTAAATAAGCTAGTTCAACCCAAGACTGGTTGTCCTGCGTATTTATGAGCGGTGCTGTGGACAATCAATGTAAGGCCTGGCACAGCCCCTCTTCCCATATCCTAATCTATTATTTTAAGTATTGTATAGTTAGTGTAACTTTTAAAGTATCTATTATAGAATAGGGATTCTAAAAAGTAAGCTCCAAAATCTTTTTGTTCATGATGCAAAATCATTCTGGAATCTTTTCATTGTAATGCATCTAATTCATTTTAAAAGGATGTCAAATTTGTTCATATTCCTTTAATTCTATCCATTTTGCTCTTCCTAAAGAAGGGTTTGCCACATAATCAAAATCTCCAGTGATAACAATTGTGTTCTTGCATTGCATTGCATAATTGCTTAAAGGGGTCTTTAAGAACATATTATTATTTTAATAACCATTGTTCATAGTGTATTAATCTTTTAAAGAACAATGTCCTTCTTCCTTCATCATGTAACTCTTCCTTAATTTTAAATACCACTCTTTCAGAGATAATTGCAGTAATACCTTTTGTCTTTGCCAAAGCTAAAGAAAAAAAGCAATCCTTTAATCAGTCATGAATTACACTTACCAGGTTCCTTTTTAAAATGGATTTCTTGTTGAAATATATGCTAAATTTAACTGTTCTAATAACGTTTTCTTTTGAATGAACTATTTAATCCCTTAACATTTAAAGGAACATTTCAAATCAATTGTTAATGGTAAGATGTATTTTGTTTATTAATAAGATAAAGGGAAAAATCATAATTGAAATGTTATACTTTTTATTGTGCTATGCACTTCCTTTTAACTTTTAGGTATCCTTCCCTTTCCAACATTGTATATGCTCAATAAATTGCTGAGTTTCACACTTTCGATTTACTGCAACTCATTTACTCTTATACTTTAAAATGCTTCATGATCATATACCTGAAGAAACAAGCAAAAGGACAGGAAACCTCTGAGAAACAGAGGGGGAAAGGTGGCACCTACCAGAGGTGAAATATTTATAGTATAGAAAGATATTAAATGTGCACATATATTGACCACATCACAAACATTAAATTGCAAAAACATGAAAATTGATTATAATTACAAAATTACAAAATCCTCAAATTGTGAAGATTATAAAAGCATTGAATGGTGCCTAGTCCAAGGTCGTAGAGGGCGTCGAGGTGCGATCTCATCAATGGCCCTGGAGAGCCGGCTGTTCCAGGTCTCAACCAGGCCATTGAGGGGGTCGCCAGAGGGCCAGGGGTCCCGTAGAGCCATTTGGAACCGCTCCGGGTCCATCTGGCTCCGCGGGCGAGTCATAATAGGCTCATTGTCTAAACAGGTTTGGGGTGGCATATCTACACGAGCCTTAAGGGCAAGGTGGTCCGACCATGGCACCACTTCAGTGGTTATATCGTCCACCGTAACACCAGCCGCAAAGATCAAGTCTAACATGTGCCCGGCCTGGTGAGTGGGGGCTGTGACAAATTGAGAGAGTCCTAGTGTCGCCATGGATGACACTAGGTCCACTGTCTGACTAGAGGCCGGGTCATCAGCATGGATGTTGAAGTCACCCAGGATTATTAGCCTTGGGTGCTCCCACGCCCATCCTGTCGCCGCCTCGAGTAGGGACGGTTAGGCGCTGGGTGGTGCGTTAAGCATATGGTATACCAGCCAGCGCCTTACCATCCCTACTCGAGGAAGTAGGGAAGAAGTATGGAAAAGTTTCAGAATTGTGGAGTCATGCCAAAATTCTAGAAAAATAAGTTCAGGGGAGAGCGGAATAGTGTGACCTGTGATAGGTGTAGCATGTTCTAGAACTTTGTTCCAAAAAAAGGCTATTTGAGGGCATTGCCACCAACAGTGAGCAAAGAAGGTAACATTACCACAACCTTTCCAGCAGCTCGGAGAGTAGGAAGGGGAAATAAACATTAGTTTCTTGGGGCTGAGGTACCACCTTGTAAGTAATTTGAAGTTCTGTAATTTCATAGGACTTGAAGTCTATGTAGTCAAGGATGAGGTGTTGTGCCATTTTGAAAACACATTTAAATCTCTGTTGGGTGCGGCAATGGAATATGCTATGCCAGGGTGGCCAAATTTGCTTAACGTAAGAGCCTCATAAAATAAGCATATGTTTGAGAGCCACACGGCATGAATGTTAGATGTTTGAGAGGAGGGAGGAAGGAAGGAAGGAAAATAGATGGGGAGGTAGAAGTAGAAAGAAAGCATCTTTAACTTTAAATGCCTTCTCCAAGCTGGCTGACGGGGAAGTGGGGGGCTTCAAGAGCAACATAATATGTGTGAAAGAGACACATGTGGCTCCCGAACCACAATTTGGCCATCCCTGTGCTAGGCTATCTCAATATCTGTTTTGCTTTTAAAATAAGGATTTGCTGTGAAAATAAGCCATTCCTCCAGGAATACAAATAACCTGTCACCTTCCACAGACTCCACTGGACCTTTAATTTTGACATTGACCTAGCTAAATTTATCCTCAAAATTAGTTTTCACGTTTTCAAACATAACTCCTGTACAATTCCTTTGATTCTTACCTTTAGCTTTAACTAATAATTCAAAGACTTAGCTCACATTTGAAATAATTCCATTTAATTTCATTTTGATTCATCTTTGCTTTCCCCTTCTACTTTGTTCAAATATGTCAAATCTTTAATATACATTTTCCTTTAATTTCAGTGATGGTACATCTTTAAATCTCATTTATAGCACTCATTTCCTGATCTTTCTTATCGCTGTTATTTTGCAGCCCCTGTTACCACTGGTGGTTCTGTAGGTCAAACAGATTTATGATGCATACTCATGACTGATTGTTTATGGTTTTAGAAGACTACTAAGGCAGTATAAATAAAATAATCATATGCAAAACCTTGATAACAGCAGCAATCCTATTCTCAATAACTTACAAACAAGAACATCAAAACAAAAGTAAAAAAGAAGAGGAGGAGGAGTTGGTTTTACACCCCACCCATCACTATCCGAAGGAGAGCAGCTTACAATTGCCTTCCCTTTTTCTCCTCACAAAAGACACCCTATGAAGTAAGTGGGGCAGAGAGAGATCTTGAGAGAACAGCACTGAGAGAAATGTGACTGGCCCAAGGTCACCCAGCAGCTGCATGTAGAGAAGTGGGGAATCAAACCTTGTTCTGCAGATTAGAGTCTGCTACTCTTAACCACTACACCAAACTGGCTCTCAAACTGGCATAGGTCATAGCATTAATCCGTTATAAGAAAATGTCCCAACAACAATAATAAAAGATTATAAGGATAATAACTGCAGTAATCACTGTTTCATTTATAAGCAAAGCTAATTCCAACAATATTTTGCTGGTCTGCTTGCCTCCCCTTTCCTGCTTCCTTTTCTCCTTCACACCCACCTGCCAATCTACTTGTATCTGTTCCCATTTTCAGGTTTTCCTCCTTCTGTCACCATAACTGGGCCCAGCTTAATTGCTTGTGGTGGCCGCTGCTAGGCCTGTCTTAGTTGTGTGGATAGTAAATTTCTAGTGGTGGCTGCCAAGCTGGTCACTAGCAATGATTCCTCCATCAGGGGATGTGACATAGTAGGAGGATGGGATTTTTTCCATTCCTTTTTTGGCCTTCAGACCCATCCTTACTCCCCTTCACAGTTTTGTTTCAAAGAAACTGAGTACTGGAAGGCTAGGGAATACAGTGGAGGTTGCTTAGCAACTCCCCAAATGGGCATGAGATCTCAGAATCTAGTCTCAGTGGGAATTCTTTAATTAAAACTACATTTGTTTCTATTATCAAGGTATTTATTTAAAAATTTCACAGTTTTCTGCAAACCGGCTCCTTCCTTCAGGTTTGTAGTGAATTTTTCCCTGTCTGCCCTTGTACTATTTTGTGAATTTTTTGGTCCACACTTTAATGGCCCATTTCAAAAGATTTCCCCTGTAATAAAACATTTATTATACTGTAATAAAACATTTTAACATGTGAATGCTGTCACCACAATTTAACAAAAGGGTATAAAAGCAATCCTACGCACAAGTACAGGAGAGTAAATTCCAATTTACTTTGGTGGCATTTCCTTTGTTGTAAGCAAGGGCTGTAAGAATTCATAACATTTCAGCTGATATAATATTTTACAAGGTCACAGCAAGGCTGCCTCTGCCACTGTTAGCAAAAAAGTACTCCTCTGTCAACGATTGCCTGGGGAAAAGTACACAAGACAGCTAGATATCAAGGCAATCAATCAGTAGAGAAAACTGGGTTACTCTCTGCTTGGTGGACACCAGCCAGCTACTCCATCACCCTTCAGGTGTATAAAAAGAAAACACTATAAACTATTGTGCTCCTGATGATGCAACACTACTTAGATTGACCTTGTTTGTTTACCAAAGGTTTCTAAATTATAGGCATACATTCTATTCCCATGGTCTATGAAGTTCTTCCAGTATCTCAAGGAAGTTTAAAGGGGCTTTGCTATGTCCTGAAACAATCTTGGATAAATCCAGCAGAGAGCTTCCTGCCCCATCCTCCACTAGTGACCAAGCGCAGCCCTACTTTCCAGAGACTTGTGATTCTGAAAGACCTGGAGCCCTCTTTTAATGGCGTGGTTAGTCCTCTGAACTGTGGTTAGAAATAAAATCAAGAACCAGAAATAAATTAAAAGTTCACAGGTTCCTTCCTTTCTGTCAGCCTTCCTTTTGGTTTCCATTTGGGAGCTTAACATTTTCTCTCCAAACCAAAGTGAGAAATCATCATTTGAAGAAGGAGGTTCCAGTCAGGCCTCATTTTGGGTAGAAGCTCACAGGAGCAGCGCTCCAGAACCTCTAAATTTTATTGTGCTCTTTCTTTCTTACCCCTCCCCACTTGCTTTCAGGCTTCATTGTTCAAACCCCCTGTGAGAATTTTGCTGCATTCTAAGATTTGACAAACTTTCTAATATTGTTCCCCACAAAAAATGGGGAAATAACCAAATCATATAAAGCAGACAGATGGAAATCTCCATCATGCCGCGGAGGGCACATAGGATAAAGTAATTTAAAAAGTATGATGGGAGTAAGGTTTTATTATGACAATTGTAATTCAAGAGGCATTTTAAGGTAGATGCTGAGCTGCTGATGATGTCAGGGATGTGTGCCATATGCAAATGAGTTGTGCTAATGAGCTCTGGCACCTCTTTTTCTACAGAATGACCCTAGGTTCCAGTTCTGATTTAGAGGGAAAACACTGGTCATAATTTTCTAATCTGGACATCATGGCTAACTATGCACTGGAATATAAATCAAGAAGGAGGCCACCTATAAGGATTCTATTTTTCTGTAACAAACTAACAATTCTTCTGGAATTTGTAGTCCTGTTTACATGGCCCATATACACCATAAAGAGGCTTTTGTGTTTGAAAATCCAGCAGCTTAGTAATTGGTATTTACTTCCTATTATTTCACTTCCTATTACATCCCTTCAAGTGTTTTCCAGATCCCCGCTTAACACCAGGTTTTCTGATGGACATGGGAGCATAGCTGCAGCAAAAGGGTCGCAAACAGCGATGTCCTATAGCTGAGGAAAGGACTCAGTACCGCTTTATGTGAGACTCCAACTTTAAAATAAGATTTGTTTCTATATTGCCAAACAAATGTCTTTTGGCGCATGCCCTCTTTCTCGTGCTACATATTAATTCTAGGATTATGGATTATTCTTGCCTTGCTGTTTGGCATGCACTCAAATAAGTAGGATTTATAATAGTTCCAAATGATATTTATTTGCTGCTTCATGGTCTACCAAAGGAAAAGAAAGGGGGACTAGAAGACTGCTGTTTGCGCTGACTGTATAGATTAATATCCTTTCATAAATTCATTGTATGGAGTAAAGTATTGAACAATTAAAGAAAATTATATGAATAGCAGTAAGGAGGAATGGTATTTTTTATGTTCCAGTCCTATTCTTCATAAGCTGTACATCATATGACAAACTGACTATACAGAAAAAGATTAATATATGTGTTGTAATTAGCTTTGGCAAGCCAACACCACAAAGAAAAAATACTAAATAGTCATGTCAAAAACAACTGCACTTTTTGATTACCTCCGCTAACTTTGGTAGATTCTTGCAGTACCCGAGGAAATGGCACACTCTGTGCAATTTCAATTCATGTAAGAATTAACTGAAATAAACATTAAAAGTACAAAAAAGTATTACTCTATTGATCTCAAAAAAATCAATTATAACAATTGTTGGATGGGGGCAGCATCAGATGGAAGATGGCACAGGTACTTCACAAGGAAGAGTCATGGTTTACACACAGGAGGGGGAATTGATCCAGAGTTAGGGAGTGGCACAGTGCCCCTCCGCAAAAACGTTTACTAGTACTTCCAAAACGCGTTTCCTTGCCATAGCAGCTTTGTTGTCTCTTGCTAATCAGTGATCCCCGATGCGTTGTCCATGGGCACCAATTTGACTCCTGGTGCCCACTTCCTTCTTTGCAAGCCCATTTTCTCCAAAGCAAAGAGCCAATCCCAGCATTCCTCTATCTCACTGGAATGGGAAATGCTTCAGGAGACCCCAGGAACTCTCTCTCTTGTATCTTCAGGGACTGCCCTTTCAGAAGTATCATGGGAAGATGCTTGGTTTGGAACCTCCCAACATTTTGTGGTTGGCTCTAGCTCCCATGAGAGCCTTTGGTGACTGGCTGTCCCATTTGGGAAGCACCACTAACTGTTCTCAAAATTCCAAACACACCCACAGGCTCTTCAAAGCTGAGGAATCTTGTGCTAAATAACAATCTTTTGAAGATGACCCTGGCGGTCCCTTCCAACTCTATGATTCTAAGGCAGGTGGATCAGCTCTTGTCCTGTGTGTTTTCCTGTATTTCATGGCCCTTAGTCTGACAAACGTTGTGCATTATTAGACTAACAATGATGACAGCCGTCACATTCTGCTCTGCAGCAAGCAAATGTGCAATGATGAGACATGGGCACCTGAACTTCCATTGCCCAAAGACATGTAAATCAATATTTTTTAACCTGCTGAAAGCATGATGGAAAGTCCTCTTGCACCTGTCCAGGTGTTCTCTATAAGGCTAAAAGCCACATGCATAGGAAATTCTCCGTCTGCAACTGTCAGAAGAAGAACTGTGATGTTTTCTTTATAATTATAGTAATAACCAGGACCCCTGCATCTACAGCTTCCTTAATTGCTGAGTTCCAGAGCACACAGGCATTGGTGCTTATCGCTTCAGCCTGCTTCTAAGAAGTATTGTTTTTCTATCCTGCTACAAGGATATCTCTACATCTGGCCATGTGGTTCAAGTTCCTTGCAATAGGATGGAGAAATGCTTCTTCCTATTAATGTATACGTCAAAGGCACAGTGTCTGCTGGCATTCGGATTCTCTGTTATCTTCTGTTAATTCTACTTTCAACTAATACTGGGAAAGTATCAAGTTTGTGGGAAATGGATCCAATGTTTAACCCCCTAATTAGGTGTCAAACTAATTTGTGATGAGGACCAGAAAAATGTCACTTTGTTGGGCCAGGCCATGTGAGCCATAAAATGTAATGCCAGCTGCAGGAGATATAAACTTTATAAAGGACACAGGCAAACCCAATTAACAATATTATTTTTTACTCAAAATAACAATGCTTAAAACATAAACACTCTTACAGTGTTTCCTTAAAATATCTCCCTGATGCCCACGTTCCCGCTTCCACCACCCATTACTCATTAGCTCTGGGACAGTATCCAGGGACATAATGCACAGTTTCTGTCATCAGGCAAGAAAAGCTTCTGATGGCCAGATAAGAGCCCTGGATGGGCTGGCTCTCACCCATGGGCTTATGTTTGACCACCCCTGTATATTATATTTCTCTCTCTCTC
The DNA here is from genome assembly GCF_032191835.1 of Heteronotia binoei. NCBI lineage: Eukaryota > Metazoa > Chordata > Lepidosauria > Squamata > Gekkonidae > Heteronotia > Heteronotia binoei. The sequence goes on from NC_083238.1 coordinate 29,164,838, forward strand.
GGCTTGACTTCGCGAACGAAGATTTAAGAAGGGTGCAGTAGTCCACGTCTGCTGCAGGCTCGCTGGTGGCTGACAAGACCAATGCGGGACAGGCAGATCCGGCCACAGTGGCTGCAGGGAAAAGTCTGATTTGGGGTTGGTGCTGTAGCAGTGCGATTCTTCCTCAATCTCCTTTTCTCCTCAAGACCAGCTATGCGTGCGTTCTCAAAGGAAGAGACAGCCTGGTGGATGGTGTGCCTCCATGCTTTGCGATCTGAGGCTAGGTCAGACCACTGGTGATGGTTGATGCGACAGGTGACAAGGGATTTCTTCAAGGAGTCCTTGTACCTCTTCTTTGGTGCCCCTCTATTTTGATGGCCGGTGGAAAGTTCGCCATACAGGGCAATCTTGGGAAGGCGGTGGTTTTCCATCCTAGAAATGTGCCCTGCCCAGCGCAGCTGCGTCTTCAACAGCAGTGCTTCGATGCTTGTAACCTCCGCCCTCTTGATGATGTAAAGGGTGCCTGGTCACCTGATCTGGAAGCAGTGACTCACACGATGCAGTAGATCTTGCACAATAAAGTGCAGTCCACATGACCCTTGCATATCATTTTTTTAGACTTGTACAGTCTGTATATGCAAAAATAACATTAGAAGCAGCCATAAGGTATACTTACCATCTTTTGTTCATTATAGATAGTTCAGAATGTTATGTTTCCCAATGTTTTGCGTAATGATTTATTTACACCAGGGTTTCTTTGGAGGAAGAACCCACTTCCAGCTGGCTTGGCACCCAGGGGTGTGGCCTAATGTGCAAATGTGTCCCTGCTGGGCTTTTTCGACAAAAAAGGCCTGTGTGAAACAATGATTTCAGGAGGTGTGGCCTAATATGCAAATTAATTCCTGATTTACACTGATATCCCAATCCCAAAGGTTTGCAGTGATGCCTCGTACATGAATATTATACTGAGGGAGAAGGAGGAAGGAGTTGGACGTATCTGAGTCATCTGAATAAGAAGACCTGGGCTGAGCGTCTGGCCTTCCCCTTTTTTACAGGTATCTGGAGCTGTGGCTTAGTCTTTGGCTTTTAGCTCATGCTCGTATTCCGCACCCTGTGTGAGTTGCGCCTCCAGGACTGGGCCAAGATGATCCTATGACTTATCGCTTGCTTCAAGGATGTATTAGGGCGTGGTCTGAAGTCTGTATCTCTGTGTTTGCAGTCTGCAGTTCGCTTTCCCCCTATGCTTCACCATGACAGCTTTGCTCAACACAGCAAGGTCTTCTGCAGGTGCCAGTCTGCAAATGGGCAAAATCAACAGTGGCTCATACAGGTGCCTTCTCTGATGTGGCCCCCATTTTACAGACTAGCCTGCCTGAGGAGGTCAGGAAAGCTGTGCAAGACTTGCAAAACTATGCAAGACTGAATTATTCAAGAGGGCTTTTCTACACAGGCAATAGAGTTGCACTGTATTGAACGAGTCACAAAGTTACTTGGAAAATTCATTAGAGACTGTTTATACCACTGTGTGTAGCTCGCTATACTTGTACACGTTTCATGATCTGTTCCCTTTATTTAAGGTAGTCAGTTTTTAGGATGGCAGATTACAGCTAGACGCAATTTCATTAATCAGGAAAGGCTTATTGTGATCAGCATACAAGGGCTTGTGTTACTAAGGCAGTGCTGAGGACGAAGGAAAATAGGGCCTCCAAATCTTCCCGCCAACCTCAGAGAGCACATATTTCCTTTAATGATGTTATGCTCACCCAGCTTGTTCAAATTGTGAGAAGTTCCAGGGTTTAATGCCTAGCTGTGTTGGAAGAATACTTCTGTCTCTGGGGTATTTGTTTTACTTACATTTATATGGGAAGAATATAGATGGAGGCACTCTGAGAGGCAACAGATCTGCTGTCTCACATCAGATCCCCAGGAAGAGCAATTCTACACTTCCTAAATGCTTCCTCTAACTCTCCCGGGAAGAAGATGATGATGATATTGGGTTTATACTCTGCCCTTCACTCTGAATCTCGGAGTGGCTTACAATCTCCTTTACCTCCCCCACAACAGACACCAACACAACAGGTGGGGCTGAGAAAGCTATGTGACAGCTATGGCTAACCCAAGACCATTTCAGCAGCTGCAAGTGCAGGAGTGGGGAATCAAACCCAGTTCTCCCAGATAAGAGTCCACCCACTTAACCACTACATCAAACTGACTACTTCTCTCCCTGTCCAAACTAAACTGCATCTTCATAACACAGACCCACCCATACCTGCTTCTTCCCTTTAGCTAAGGGCCAAACTACACATTATGTGTTACTCAAATTTGCCAAAGAGCAGTATAGCAGCTTCAAGTGTCCAGTGGAAACATGAGGAAACTACTCAGGGAAACAATGGGGGGGGGGGTAAGATAGGAGCCCCTCCCCTCACGCTATGGGATCTCTGCAGGGGTCGTTTTGTAGAAAAATAGGTGGTGGAGCTCATCCAGGGATTGTTATGCAGCTGCACCCACTATTCAATGGACAAGGTGGGGAGGAGGAGGAGGAATCGTCAGAAAGGTTCAGGAGCTGTTCTCCTGTGAACTCCTGCTGAATTCAAGGCCTGGATCTATGTAAATTATGCCCCTGCAGCACTTTTTACACGGAGTTCCCAGCGGGGACTCAGTGCAATATGGCTACTACTCTCTTTGATAACTCATGAAAAATGTAACATGTACTGGTCCTCTGAGAAGGGAGTTACTCCCACTAGAACCATTCCAGATTCATTAAGGCACACACTGAGGAGTATTTGCAACAAATAAGTGCCACCAAGCATTATCATTCCTTTTATCATGCACGATTGACTGATCCCAAATGAACAGAAGCCAAAAATACAGAACAGAAATCCTGAATTTGAACCATCCATGGCAAATGGAAAAATGTATTGGAACCATTTTTGTTGTTGTTCGTAGTAATATGGAAATAGTTAATTCCATTTATTTGTGATAGATAGTGGCACATATAAAATTGTTCCCCCAGGTACTTTGGTTCCTGAAACATGGCTTGCCAGACAATTCCTTAATAAATCTGAAGGCTTCCTCTTTGGGGCATCTTCAGGATTTGGAAAGATCTCTTTGGACAACCCAAACAGAATTGTGCTGAACAAATCCTTTTTATTCACTCAGAGAGCTGAGGCTATAATTTGGTCTCCCTGGGTTGTGCCAAGCATTCATAATCGGCCCTTTTTAGTCAGCCGTTATTGATCTGAATTGAAGTATTATTAGTTTTCTCAGACTGCACTCATGTCCCCTTAGCGAAGCAATTTGATCAATTAGTCGATGTAGCTCAAACTGTTATATATTTTGTAACTGTGACTTAATGAAATCCCCCATCTGTGAGGAGAAATGGCAGGCATGTAAAGTGATAACCACCTGAATGTCTTCAGTCACTTGCAATATAGACTCAGTGGCACTTTTTAATAAGACATCAGCCATGGGAATGAATGTTTCCTAGCTTTTCTTCATTATGGGGGACTTAACATTGTTTACGGCTGTTAATATCACAGCCAGAGTAGGAGTCCATTAATCAGTGGGATTCATATACTAGTCTCTGTGTTTTGTAAGTCTTGTAACTGCTTGTGAAAACTGTTGGAAATAATCATAAGGCCTTTTGAAATGGTGCCATAAATATGTTTATGAACAGAACTCCTCAGCTACTTCCTCCCTCATGGTAAATGATGCTTCATGTGATGAAGCCTTTTACCTGGGAACTCTGCAAAATATGTTGATGTAGCATTATTTTTGAGTTAAGAAGCCTTTGCACCATGACTTAGGGATGGGCACGAACCAAAAAATGAATTATGGTTCAAGCATGAACTAGTCCGTTTTGTAGTTTGTTTCGAACTGGTTCACTTGGTCACATTCCTGAACCCAAAAATTAACTTTTTCCTATGGAAAGGGCCAGACCAGGCAGGGCCAGGCCTCACCACCTAGTTGCATTATGTTGACGGCGTCTCCCTGGCTATTTCTGTGGCCTTTGGAGGCTGTGTGTGCTGAGAGGCCGTCTGTGTGGGCCGTTGATGGGGTGGCAGAGGTCTGTCACTGGCGAAGCTTTTTGTGAGGCTAGTTCACAGAGAGGACACAGAGAAGCATCAGAGATGTGTCTGTCTCTGAGGTAAGACTGTTTTGGTGGTTTGTTCAACATTTCCAGGCTTGAAGTAGGCAGGGGCAGGAGAGTCAGCCAATTGGAGGCCAGAGACGCTGAGTGAGCCACGATTGGCCAATTATTTGTCAAGTAAGTCAGTTGGAGAGCTCCATTTGACCACCACCATAGGGAAATTATATATAATGATTATAAAAAATCCATAACAGAATTCTAGACATGCTATTCGCCTCGCATTTCTTAGAAAAAGGCCATGATGCTGATGAACTGAGATTCTTTATAATGTTTAAGTATAACCCACATAGTCACAACATAACGATGTTCATAAGATTCCATTAAATTTAAATGATGGACTGAAACGAAATATGGACTTAACCTGTTTTGTATGAGAATATAACACATTCTGATGAAGGGTGATCAGGTGTTATTCAAAGAATCACTTCCATTAGATTTTGAATGCTGAAAGTTGGAAGGATTACCAGTCATAGAGGAAATGGGAATAATTCAAAAAGAAATTGAGAGTAGGTAGTTTTATTAATATGAGGTGAAGTCTCTGTGACTTAATTTATGGCCATGGGTTGGTTTCCTGTTGCAGGAGTGTTCTCTGTTTAGATTATTTTTGTATTTGTTCATTCCAGTGCAGGAATGTAACAACATGCAAGAAACTGTTCTGCGAATATGAAGCCATTCCAGCTTTGAAAGAGAGACATCAAAACTAGCTTGTTAGCTGGCCGCTTTTTAGCTGGGCCCTGGGAAATGTTGGTTGGAGCTTTAAAAAAAATTGGGTGGTGTTCTACCCAGATTAATTGCTTGTTGAATCTAGTTGTATCTGTTTATTTTCAAAGCATACTTTAATGTTAAGCTGCTGCAACTATATCTTATAGTATGACTTTGAATGGTCAGATGCATAACATGTTCTTTCCTGTTGATACTTGTTATATGTGCTTGTTTAAGTAGTTCAACATTTATATATTATCACCAACGGACACCACACACTTCATATTTTGTAAAAATTAATTAGTATGTATTTAATGCATAGTTCTTGTTTATAGTTCATTTCACGGTTTGGTTTGTTTCTTGTTTATGACACAACCATGACTCTCTTTTTTATTGTCTCACCTGAAGTATGCAAAGCCTGAGTACGGGCTTCATTCAGCTAGACAACCCCTACTTATGATTCAACTGTTAATCCTAGTGTTATAAAGTGGGCATTTGCAAATTTGTTGAAATTCCCTTCATGTACTGTAGTCATTTTAACACGATCTTGTAAAGAACAAGGTTTTGCTTCAGTCCGATTTGATTTATTCAATTTTTAGCCTGCCCTTCCTGTGAATGGACACAGGCAGGGTACAACATAATCCATAACAAATAAACTATATAAGCAAATTTAAAAACAGTCAACATTTAAAACTACAATCTTTGGCTTGTTGTATTGGTTGCTGGTTGTGGCTGCTTGTGGTCTGCCAGGACCCAGACAAGGCCTTGCCTATGTTCTAGTACAGTTCTCTTCTGTTTTGGTATTAGGCGCTGTGGAATTACTACACTTAACAATTTTATTTTTGGGCAACTCCTATATTTGGATTCCATTAACACAAAGCTCAAAATTTGGCTTTCTATAATATCTCCTCTGGATTTATATTGTTCTCTAGTTCTGTCTCTTATCTCATGAAGTTTCATTTAGATCTGTTTGTGATTGGATATCATCAGGGCTTTTTTTGATCAGGAACGCAGGGGGTGTCAGGGGATGTGGCCTAATATGCAAATGAGTTCCTGCTGGGCTTTTTCTACAAAAAAAGCCCTGGCATAAATAGTGATAAAAAGTGCTAAGTCCCAGCAGAAATAGCACACTGTTGTGTTCTGTTGTAGGAAAGGGAAAAAAAAGAAGAGGTTTATAAGACAGTGTGGTCTTGGGAGACCCAGGTTCAAATTCTACTACCTGCTATTAAAGTTCATTGAGTGACCTTGTCCCCTTCCTCTCTCTTAGCCTAACCTAAGATTCAGGAGGAAAGGGAGATCCATGTGCATTATGCTGAAGTCCTTGGAGAAAAAGTGAGATAAAAAGGTGCTAGACATTGTATGGTTCAGCTGACCTCTTTCCTGCATTTTCTCTGGCTGCTAATTCTGCAACTTGAATAACAGCAGGCATCATTTTGGGCAGAAGCTCACAGGAGCAGAGCTCCAGAACCTCCAAATTTTATTGTGCTCTTTCTTTCTTACCCCCCCCCCAAAAAAAATACTTACTTCTGGGCTCCATTGTTCAAACCCCCTGTGAGAATTTTGCTGAACTCTTAAGATTTGACAAAATTTATAATATTTTCCCCCACAAAAAAAATGGGAAAATAACCAAAACATATAAAGCAGACAGATAGAAATCTTTGTTACGCCACTGTGGCCCCATAGGAGAAAATAATTTTAAAAGTATGATGGGAGCAAGAGTCCTGTGGCGCAGAGTGGTAAAGCTGTAGTACTGCAGTCCGAGTTCTTTGCTCACGACCTGAGTTCAATCCTGGTGGAAGCTGGGTTCAGGTAGCCGGGTCAAGGTTGACTCAGCCCTCCATCCTTCCAAGGTCGGTAAAATGAGTACCCAGCTTGTTGGGGTGAAAGTGTAGATGACTAGGGAACACAATAGCAACCCCCCCCCCCCATAAAAAGTCTGCCATGAAGACATGATGCAACGTCACCCCAGAGTCAGAAACGACTGGTGCTTGTGCAGGAGACTACCTTTACCTTTTTAAGGTTTAATTATGACAGTTATCATTCAAGAAGTATTTTAAGGTAGATGCTGAGTTGATATAATTTAGTACACCTTCTGGTGATGTCAGTGATGTGTGGCATATGCAAACTGGTTATGCAAATAGGTTGTACTAATAAGCTCCAGCACCTTTTTTCCTACAAAATGACCCCTGAATAACAGTAACCAACATTTGGTATATTGCTTGTGTTTTAAGTTAAGATGACAGACATTAAAACCTCCAGAAGTCCTTGGTCTCCTTTCTTGGCTCAGGAGTCAAGAAAGACTAGCTGCCTACTGGTCAGAGTCTTTCCGTCTCAGCTAGTAGTAGATTAGCGGGAAAGGACGGGGAAGAATAATGCTTTGTGCCTGAGTTGGCTCTTTCATTTTTGTCCTTCGTTCCTTTTGCATCTTGTGTATCATACTGTATGTGCCATTTTGATTTAGGTGATTCAGATCACCTACAAGGCAGTGGCAGAAAAGCAGAATGTAACAAAATCCCAGGTACTCCAGTTGGAATCCATTTATTTAGATAAGTTTAGACTAGAATAAGTCTCCTGAGAATTGTACTGCAAATGCAACCCACCTCACCTGTTCTCCTCCTCCAAAATGGATCTATTTTGGTTGCCCTCTACTGATGCAGAACCAATTGTACAGCAATCTCAGTAGTGATAGAGAAAATGACTCTAACGGTTTAATATATGTGTATTTATTTATGTATGGTTTATACCCCATCTTAGCTTTACAAAACTCAAGGAAACTTATACGTATCTAACTATGCAGTTTCTCCAACACTAGGGCTATGCTCTTTGCAGAAGAAGGGGAGGTGATGTCTACCAATTCTCCCCTCCTGTTGCAGATCCCACTTTGTCTTTGGGGGTGTTCCTGGGGGGTCCATTGACCCCTCCCCCCAGAAAAATGTCAGGGGGATGGAAGTGGGGATGTCCTGCACTGCAGAAGTCCATGTATAACTGGATACACATCAAGGTGATTAATAAATACAGGTATCGAATACTAATGGTAAAAGCAGTCTCTCCTTCCTTCTCCTCTGGAGTAGCCACTGATGCAAGTCCAAGAAGGAAGGCTCCAGATACCAACTGGCCGGTGAAATTAATGGAATAAACCTTGTTATCTCCTGTGGCTGAACAATGTGTTCTCATCTTAATAATTTTGCCCTAAACATCAGCTGCAATTATTACGATTAATTCATGCTTTGCTACTGCGCAGGCCACGCCCCTCCAGCATGGGAGACCTGGCACCTGGTTTGGGGAAGATGGTAATTTCCCTAGACTGGCACCCTAGGCAAGGCTAACTTCTGGCACCCCCAGTCCATATTGATAACATCACCAAGTCACATGGGGGGCACCCAGTTCAGTGCCCCCAGAAGGCCGGTGCCCTAGGCGTTTGCCTAGTGGCAAGGCAGGCCTGCCTCAGACAAGAACACAGCTGTTATCCAGTGTTAGGGTTCAGAGTAAAATGACGGGACTGTTGAAGACTTCGTAGATAAGAACTTGCATTCCTCTTTCATGGCTCTCTGCAATGTCTGGGGCCCAAGAAAGGTGGAGTAACTCACAGTAGGCATGCTAATAGGTCACATAAAGGCTTAAAGGTAGGGTCAATTATGTTATGCATAGATTGGATTTTAGCAAGGTAGAGGTGATAGACTGGAGGAAGAGACATTTGGCAAATTCCAGAAGACCAGAGTGAGAGTACTACTTACCTGTAGTTCCCATATCATTATGCATTCCGTTTGGACGGGGACACTAGAGGAGGGCAATGGGTGAGATTGTGCTGAGATACAGACTGCAGGCACCAGCCAAACCAGGCTCTCTACTGGGTCCACTCCGCCTGTTTAGATGGAGTGTTGTCTTGGCCTGTCTTTGGTTGGACTCCATTTTGTTTACCAAGAATAGGAGACCCTCTCTCTCTCTCTCTCTCTCTCTTTGCACTGGGGTACTCCGTTTATATCAGGCAGCGCCTCTCTGTGACAACATGTATGTATTTGGTTTGCCAGATTCACATATTGGTTAAGGGTGCACAGGATGTGGGTGTAGGGCTGGCAATCCAGGTTGGGAAACTCCTGGATATTTGGGGATTGAACCTGGGGAGGACAGGGATCTCAGTGGGGTGCAGTGCCATGGAGTCTACCCTCCAAAGTCCACCCTCCATTTTTTTTCCTGGGGAACTGATGTCTGTAGTCCAAAGATGAGCTGTAATTCCAGGGGATCCCAGGTCCCACCTGGAGGCTGGCATACCTGTTCTGTTGCCTGGATTTTGGAGCCTTGCATATGGCCTCTTTGTATATATGCTCACCAAAGAAGAGATACAAGGACTCCTTGAAGAAATACCTTGGTACCTGTCACATCAACCATCACCAGTGGTCTGACCTAGCCTCAGATCGCAAAGCATGGAGGCACACCATCCACCAGGCTGTCTCTTCCTTTGAGAACGCACGCATAGCTGGTCTTGAGGACAAAAGGAGATTGAGGAAGAATCGCACTGCTACAGCACCAACCCCAAATCAGACTTTTCCCTGCAGCCACTGTGGCTGGACCTGCCTGTCCCACATTGGTCTTGTCAGCCACCAGCGAGCCTGCAGCAGACGTGGACTACTGCACCTTTCTTAAATCTTCATTCGCGAAGTCAAGCCGAAGGAAGATATATGCTATGTCTGAAAGCAGGAAATCTGCAGCATTTCTGGAGAGTCCCTTTGTATTTGCAAGGTCTCCATCTTTAAGGATGTCCAGTTGCATTTAAAAAAATAAATACAGATTTTGTGATTCTCAGTAGCAGCTTCCTAGTTGTGTTACTGGAGTCCCTCCTGTGCAGTCCCATCATGGTGCTGCTTCTGTTGTCCTCATTTTATTCTCTGGGTGGTCCTCTTGGCTATACCTGCCAGGACTGCGGAACTAAAGTCTGGCTTTAGAGGGTTGGACCTGGTTACCAAGTAGGTATGCTTAGCTTCTGATGGCTGTATTGATTGTTATATATACTTTGCCAGCAGGAAAGGTCAGCTCAGTCAAGAGAAGTTGGATAATTTCCATGCAAAAGACAAAGAGACTGCAGGGGGGAAAAAAATGTTGTCCAGACACTGAGGCAAAATATGAGTCAGGGAAATGCAGTGATTGATAATGTGGAAGGTTTGTGTCAGTACCAAGCTGTGTCTTACAACTGGAGGGGTTGCTGTGGGATCTCTACACATATACATGGGTTGGGACTGGCATACATTCATTAATAAAGAAAATGTGAAATGGAATTATAAGAAGGGTAGATGTTACATTTTAAGCCACTTGGTTATGTTGTGTATTTGTACATAAGAAGAGCCCTGCTGGATCAGGCCAGTAATCCATCTAATCCAGCATCCTGTTGGGGGAGGCAGCAGACAGGCACAGAGGCCGTGACTTCTCCTGATGTTGGCAACAATCATAAGGAGGTCTATGCAGAAGCCTTTTTTTGCAAAAAAAAAAAAACCCCAGCAGGAATTTATTTACATATTAGGCCACACCCCCCTGCACCAAGCCAGCCGGAACTGCGATCCTGTGCATTCCTGCTCAAAAAAAAGCCTGTGCAGAAGCAAAGCCATGTTAGTCAATGGGGCTTATTCCCAGGAACTGGACAATGACAGTTCTCTTTCACACGTACTTGGGGGGGGAACGTTTAATTGCACAAAGGCAGCCCTCCAGTCTCAAACAACTCCTCGCACACAATAACACAGTATCAGGGTTTGTAATTTTTAATTGGCTCTTTCACACATATTGTGTGACTCTTGAAGCCCCCACCATCCCATTGGCCAGCTTGGAGATGGCATTTCTCTCTTTAAATCACTTCTCCAAAACAGCCAGCTGGCAGCTTGGAGAATACATTTAAAGTTGCTTTCATTCCACCTCTCCTTCCTTCCTTGTGGCTCTCAAACATCGGATGTTCATGTCTTGCAGCTCTCAAATATCACATTTATTCTATGTGGTTCTTACGTTACGCAAGTTTGGCCACCCCTGATATATGCTCTGTGGAAGAAGCAGTCTCTCGGATATCTGCTAGGGATGCCAACTTCTAGGTGGGGTCTGGGGATCTCCAAATTACAGACATCAATTCTCCTGGAGAGAATGTAGGCTCTGGAGGGTGAACTCTACGGAAGTTTTTAAAAGGCACCGCAAGCCCATTTTATTCACTAGATCTTTTCATGGGGTGCAGACGGTAAGCAATTTGAGGTGAGGGGATCCCTTGTGGGGTTATTTGCGCTTTGTATTTTTAAAATTTGGAATTGTAAGCTACCTTGAGCCTCAAGGGAAAGACAGGAATATAAATATTTTAACAAATCAATAACCTCTCTGAGTGAAAACATTCAGAGACAAATGCAGAGACCTTTTAAAATATGTGCCTTTTTTCATTTCTTCTTGAAGGCTGTCTTCTCCTACTTGGGTCACAATCCTTCCTCTGTAAGTGGCAGGTGATTCCGATGCCCTTGAAGGGCTCCAATAAAAATGGCCTGAATCAAAATGAACAACCCTTGCTTAATGTTCCACCTCTTGACAGAACTCCCTCGGTGATCAGTGTCTATCTGTTCAGGAGCTGGAGTAAAAGGCAGACAGCAAGCAGATGAATGTAGGTTTACAACACAGGTAAGGTTGCCAACCTCCAGGTGGGGGCCTGGAGATCTCACAGAATTACAACTCATCTCCAGGCAACAGAGATCCGTTCCTGGAGAAAATGGCTGCTTTGGAGGCTGATGGCATTATACCCTGCTGAGCAATTTTCCTTCCCTAACCTCCGCTGCCCTCAAATCTCAAGAAATTTCCCAGTACAGAGTTGGCAACCAAATACACAGTCATATCCAGACTGTATCGCATTAAATGGCTAGGTAGAGACATAGGAAGAGGAAGTTCTGAGCGAATCCCTCACAGTATCTTCTGTGCTTTGAGACAGAATGGGGTCAGATGAAAGATCATGGCCTAACAGTGACACCCTCTTAAAAACCACTGGAGTCTTAGTGGGGCATGACACTTTTTAGGGTTGCCCTGTATATTCTTGTAGACTTGTATCGTTGCACTGAGCATGTTTTATTTCAGGTGCAACTGCAGATTGCATGTCTGCCTTTACCTTGAACAGATAGTTGCATTTGGGATTTCTATGCAGGAAATTACTCACTTATAAATTATTCAGCGCTGTTTGTGAACTGCTCTCGCTGTGTGTTGTAATGGAGCCCATTCCTATTCTTAAAGTACAAGCCAGTCTTAATGCCCCTGAATGAAGGAAGAGTCAGCCTCGATGCCAGCCAAGCGTGCAAGAATGCATGCCTCTAGTCATTCTAATTAGCTTACTATGGTGACCTCCTGTGGCAGGATCCTGGAACTTGTTGGAGTATTGCACTGCCTTTCACTGAAGCCAGGAAAATGACCTAGTATTAGGGAAGTGCCACATTTTACACAGCAAATGTAGAAGATGCAGATCAGCAGCCTTTTTGGCAGCAGGAACCAATTTTGTAAGAAGATGATTTTCCACAGACTGGGGGGGAGGGTTGTGGTTTTGTTATGATACAATTGTGTGCTTTATTTGGCATGGTGGTTAAGTGTGTAGAAAATTATCTGGGAGAACTGGGTTCGATTCCCCACTCCACTTGCAGCTGCTGAAATGGCCTTGGATCAGCCACAGCTCTCACAGAGTTGTCCTTGAAAGGGCAGCTTCTGGGGAGAGCTCTCTCAGCCCCACCCACCTCACAGGGTGTCTCTTGTGGGGGAGAGGAAATAAAGGAGATTGTGAGCCACTCTGAGATTCAGAGTGGAGGGCAGGATATATTATTATTATTATTAAAGTACAAGCCAGTCTTAATGCCCCTGAATGAAGGAAGAGTCGGCCTTGATGCCAGTCAAGCGTGCAAGAATGCATGCTCTAGTCATTCTAAAAGTACAAGCCAGTCTTATTATTATTATTATTACTAGATTGTAATATATAATGAAATAATTATACAGCTTTCGGCCCAGTTGCTAACAGGCCACAGACCGGTACCAGTCCACGGCCCATGGGTTGGGAACCCTGATGTAGATGATACTCCTGCATGTAATTCCTGCATCCATCTGCTTACCATCTGCTATCCATTTGGTTGGGAGGTATGATACAGAAAGGCAAATCTGTGGGGTTTCTGGTATTGCTCTATAGAATCCTCAAAGCACAGAAACCCTTGTCACTAGTATCCCTAAGTGCCAGAGATTTCGTGGGAAGAATGCATAGCAGCAAGGGACAGTCAGTTCAGTATCTTCCCACTTGCCGCAGCACCACTGAAGCACCCCAGAGAGTTTTGGCTATTGTGCATGACTAGAGAATGCAGATGCAGCTATACACAGAAGAAAATCTTTCTCCATGTTTGGGGGGTGGGCGAAGATTAGAAGAGAGACAGTCTTTTTGTTCTGGGGAGGGCGTGTTTCCACAGATCTTAGGGTAGCAGGCTCCCTGCCCCCCGCTGCTCCCCCCCCCCCCGCACCGAGGCTGGTCTTTAACAGCTTTGATGCGGCTGGTGTGGCATTTATCCTTTGAAGAGCCCATGGGAGGAGACTTCACTCCCCCCCTTCCAAAGCCGGAAGTGAGGGGAAGCGAAGTCTCCTCTCGTGGGCTCTTCAAAGGATTAGAAGCCGTGCCAGCTACATCGAAGCTGGTAAGACCAGCCTCGGTGCGCTCCTCTGATCGTGGCAAGGGGGTGAAGCACAAGGGAGGGGGTGGGCAGCGGCGGTGGGTGGGAGGGAGGCAGGCAAACTAGGTGTTTGTCATGGGGACCGAGAGGGGGGGAGCCCAATTTTGCGCCTCCCGGTGCCCTAGGCAACCGCCTAGTTTGCCTAGTGGGCGAGCCAGCCTGCCTTAGGGTATGCCCATTCTTCATACCTAGGAGATTGCAGGTGATCAAACCACTGGATCTAATCAGTGCACTGCTGTTGCAATCACTTGGTGCAGCTTTGCAGCAGTTTGTGAGCCAGCAGAGGCAGCCTGTTTTCAGTTTTCAGCCAATTTGTTGTAAACTTCTGTAGAACTCAGGAGTATGTCTGGCTCCGAATACTGGATGTGAAAGACCCTCCGCCTGAGACCCTGGAGAGCCACTGCAGTCTGAGAAGACAATACTGACCTTGATGGATCAATGGTCTAATTCAGTACACATGGCAGCATCAGGTGTACTGGGCCTAAATTAGCATTTGCTTTGCTTTAACGCATATAAAGTTTTCATGAATTCAATAGCACCTTCAAACCAACAAAGTTTTAATTCAAGGTATAAGTCAGCAATGGCCAAACTTGATTAATGTAAGAGCCATGTAGAATAGATGTTTGAGAGCCACAAGACATTAAGCCATATTACAAACACATCTTTATTAAAACTTTTAATACTTTCTTTGCACAGAATGCACTTTACAACAGGGACCATGCCTAGAAGGAGACTTTTTAAAAACAAAAGCTGGAATAACAGTCCCCATAAAACCAAATAGGGAAAGGTTAGGGAATTATTTTTTGGCACAGTGTTTTTGCCTTGACACAAAGGTTAGTAAATACAATGCCTACAAGAACTATGAAACGTAAGAGGGACCCTGCACTGCCCTCTTTCATTCTGTCCCTCCTTCCAGATGGTTCCCTTGGCTCTTGAGCTCTCTCTTCCCACTCTAGGTCTCTGGCTGACGTCTGTAGTGGCATAGAAGAGCTTGCAAGCCTTCCTATTTCCCCTCCTTCCCCGCTTCACACGTGGCAGAAATAGTCGCTGGCTCAGAGGCTGACTGAGGTCCTGATGCTAAGCATGCTTACTTGAGAATGAGCTCGCATTAAGTTCCTCCTGGACCTCTGGGAGCTGCACAATATGTGTGAAAGCCGTAGTTTGGCCACCCTTGGTATAAGCTTTCATGTGCATGCACAGAGTGAAGCAGATTCGTTACAAGGTGCTGGTTACTACCTTTAAAGCCCCATATGGCCGAGGACCTGCCTACCTTAGGGACCGTCTCTCCCCATATGTTCCCCAGAGAGTGCTGCGATCTAGCTCGCAAAATCTGCTGACAATCCCTGGGCCAAAGGAGGCCAAATTGAAAATGACAAGAGAGAGGGCCTTCTTGGTTACAGCTCCCCGCTGGTGGAACCAGCTACCAGAAGAGGTACGGGCCTTGCGGGACCTTAACCAGTTCCACCGGGCCTGCAAGACCGTCCTCTTTCAGTTGGCTTTTTAATGTGGAATTATTACACCATCGTTATGCAAAGCTATGTTATATTTGTAGCACCAAACTAATCTGTGGTTTTAAATTCTGGTTTTATTGATGTTTTAATGTTTAACTGATGAATAATTGTAAATTGGGGTATTTTATTTTGTTTTATTATATTATGTGAGCCGCCCTGAGCCTGCTCCGGCGGGGAGGGCGGGATATAAATTAAAAATTATTATTATTACTAACAACCACACAACTGCATGGGTTACACTTGCATACAAAAGCTTGTACCTTAAAAAAAACTTTGTTGGTCTTAAAGGTGCCGCTGGACTCCAACTTTGTTCTGCTGCTTCAGACCAACACAACTGCCCACCTGGATCTAAGTTTTGCATGCATCTTTTAGATATTCTATAATGAATCACAAACAGGGCTGGGTTTTGTTTTGGGGATTTTTTTTGTGTGTGTAGCAGGAACTCCATTATTATTATTATTATTATTATTATTATTATTATTATTATTATTATTATTATTATTATTATTATTATTATTATTATTATTATTATATCAGACAGACTTTTTTTAGCAGGAATGCAGTTCTGGCTGGCTTGGCATCAGAGTGTGTGGCCTAATATGCAAGGTGACCCGTGGTTTCGAGGAAACGTTCGATGCCACGCGAAGCAGTAAATTCAGTACATAACACACTGTTAACAGCGTCCTCAAAACACGGTGGGATCCTATGATTCCATTCCACTAACTGCAGAACATTCTTCCCACGCAAGGAGTCTTCGGCTGGTAGGACACACCAAAGTTCCTTAAGCTAGCCAGAGTCACTCAACCCAGCATCTGATATGTCTGTCTTGCTTGTTGTAGGATCTTTTAAGTTTAATGGGTTTTTTAAAACCACTGAACGTTCGTTCTTGTCCTGTGCCAAAATTTTACGTTGTTTCCCTGTACTTAATTCCTTCTGTACTCAATTAATTTAATAGTTCTGTTATCTTGAGGGTAAAGAACAAAACAGCTATTCACATCATAATTAGAAATACAAACCTGTAATGAAGTAAAACATTAAGTTGCGACATTAAAGGACCAAGAAACTGAAAGCATGAATGTTTATAAAAAGATTGTTGGTCTTGCAGCGCCCCCCTCTTTACAGCAAAGGACTTGCTGAACTTCTTTTCAACTAGCCTGTTTTTATCTTCCAATTTAAACTTGATATTTATGTATTTATTTATTTTGCAGATTAGACTAGGGAATCAAACTTCAGAGTGCAGCTCTAGAGAAAGAAATGGTACAAAATTGCTTGTGCATAGAGCACAATCAAATAACTAAAGGGTAAATTTCCTCTGCAACACCAGCTCCACAAATACAGTGCCTCTGAGTATAAGAAATACTTTTATAACGGCTTGCAAGAAAAGTAGATAAGTTTTGATGTAATCTCAGGTGTTTATAATAACAGGAAAACATGGCAGAAAATAAACTAAAAAAGCTGTCTTAGCCACCATGGATGTGGAATCTTTATATACCAGCATCCCACACCAAGATGGATTACAAGCTGTAAGTAATATAATATCTCATAAAAACACAACTGACTTTGCCACCAAACTGTGCCATTTTGTTCTCACCCATAACTACTTCAGCTTTGGCAATGAACTTTTCCTACATATCAGTGGTACAGCCATGGGCACCCACATGGCCCCACAATATGCTAACTTCTTCATGGCTGACTTGGAGCAACGCTTCCTAGACTCCCACCCACTCCTACCTACCTTATACCTGCGTTACATTGATGACATTTTTATTGTCTGGACACATGGTAAAGAAGCCCCGGATACATTTCACCAGGCGTTCAATGACTTCCACCCCACCATCAACCTGACAATGAACCAGTCTATGCAAGAAATACATTTTCTGGACACCACTGTTAAAATACACAATGGATTCATAGACACTACCTTATACCAGAAACCTACTGACCGACAAACATACCTGCATGCCTCCAGCTACCATCCCAAACATACCAAATGATCCATTGTATACAGCCAGGCTCTACGCTACAGCTGCATTTGCTCCAATCCTGCTGACAGAGATTCTCACCTGAGGGATCTACAACAAGCCTTTTGGGAACTAAAATACCCACCTGATGAAATCAGGAAACAGATTAACAAAGCCAGAATGATACCCAGAGAAAACCTGTTACAAGACAAACCCAAAAAAGACAATAACAGAACACCATTAGTGGTCACACACAACTCTCAACTGAAAACAGTTCAATGTATCATCATCAATTTACAACCTCTATTGAATAGTGACAGCTCTCTTTCAAAAGTACTGGGGGGCTAAACCTTTTCTTGCACACAGACAGCCCCCTAATCTCAAACAACTCCTCACCCACAACAAAACAACATCTCATAGGAGCATGGACACTGGTACCAGAGCTTGCAGTAAACCCAAGTGCCAACTTTGCTGCCACATACACCCAGGCAACACAATCACTGGACCTAACAGCATTAACTACACCGTCTCAGGCTCATTCACTTGCTCATCTTCCAACATTATATATGCCATTAAATGCCAACAACGCCGTTCAGTTCTCTACATAGGGCAAACAGGACAAACCTCCGCCAAAGGATAAATGGACACAAATCTGACATCAGGAATTACAGAACTGAGAAACCTGTGGGGGAACACTTTAACCTTCCAAAGCATTCAATGGGTGACCTCAAAGTAGCTGTTTTACTGCAAAGGAGCTTCAAGAACAGAATGGAGAGAGAAATTGCTGAATTACAAATTATTATGAAACTTGGAACAAACACCTCCCCAGGACTGAACAGAGATGTTGTTTTGTTTTTTTATCTCATTACATATGCTAAACCCACTTTCACCAAGTGTGGCGATATATCCACAGTATTCCAATGTATTTCTTTTTGGATAGTGTATCAGAATAATGCTTTTGTACTGACATACTCAAACAAGGGATATTGGCTGTTTATCTCATTACATATATTAAACCCATCTTCCACTATATTTTAATGTATTTTTTCCTAATGGCAAACTAGAATGATGTATATATTTATGTTACATGTTAAAAGGTAAATTAGTTGGACAGGAAAAACTTCTGGGAAAGAAATACCTTCTTTTTGACCAAGTTTATTAGCAATAGAATAATTAACAGGCATTCTCACATTCTGACATGTTACTGTTTTATGGTTTCCCAAGCTAATTCAACCCAGATCAAAGGTTTTCTGAATTTGTTCATTTTACTATTCTGCTCTTGGTTTTTAACTTTGTACCACTTGGCATTCCAAACCCCATCAGCTATATGTGGCTCTGCTTATTGTACCTCATTCCTCGTCTGAAGAAGTGCGCATGCACACGGAAGCTTACGTTCTGAATAAAACTAAGTTGGTCTTAAAGGTGCAATTGACTCCTATTTTGTTCTACTACTTCAGACCAACACAGCTGCCTATTTGGATCTTGTAATACTCCAGTTATTCCAGCAGTGGGCACCCCTGTCAAGTACAAATGTTCTTCCTGTTTCTCAGGATTTTCTCGAGGTTTATGGACTTCTGAACATTTGTCAATGAACTGTCACCTTGGCCACCTCCCCGTACTGCAACTTCTCCATTGCCACTTTCCTTTCACAACTAGCTGTTTAAGAACGCATATTTTTTTGGAGCAGGAACTCCTTTGCATATTAGGCCACACACCTGTATGGAAACGTCGTTAGCCCAGATCTTTAGAGCAAGCTGGAAATTCGGTACGTACCCTTTAAATAGCCCCAGCTGTGAGTAATAAACTCTTAGTTTTAACTAGCAGCAAAACAGCAGAAAAAAGGAAGCTGGAGGAAGTTTTTTCTTCTTGTTAGTGACGGCTGTCGGCGGGGGAGTAAGAAGAAATATCAATCTTCACTCCTCATACATTTGACCATTTGTATTTATTGAGTTGTACACGCTCCTTCTGTTGCATCTGTTTGTTCCGGGGCATTGTCCCCCAGCCTGACTCGAGAAAAGACCCTGACGCTTAATGAGCATTCCTCCTTAATCACCAAGCCGGTATGGAATTTTAGTGACTTGGCTGTTTGCTTATAGGACTCCCTGTCCGTTGCAATGAAAGTTGTGTTTTTGTTTTAATCCGATTCCTGTTTTGTAATAAATTCTTGTTGGACTTTTATCAAAGACTGAAGTGTGGAACAGCATTATTTGCAAGTGGCCTTTTGCCCTTGGAATCGAACCCCAGATCAGAAGGGATGGGTTTTCTGAAGATGCAGCCCCTTGTAGTTAAAATAGACTGGACTTTGTTAGCCTGGAATCCTGAGCAGCTCTAATTGCAGAAGGAAGGGGCTCCGGGCGAGACCCTGAACCACACATGGTGGCAGCAAAACAGGAGTTTCCAGAGGGATTTGTATTATAAATGCTGTATCCAGTTTTGAAGTCTGACAATTTCAATGTATCCTGTAACCTCTCAAGTTCAGCAATCATCATCAATGCCCTCAATGCGACCAATGGACAATGGGTGCCATGCTCTTTAACTTGTTCATAAATGATTTAGAGTTGGGAGTGAACAGTGAAGTGGCCAAGTTTGCGGATGACACTAAATTGTTCAGGGTGGTGAGAACCAGAGAGGATTGTGAGGAACTCCAAAGGGATCTGTTGAGGCTGGGTGAGTGGGTGTCAACATGGCAGATGCAGTTCAATGTGGCCAAGTGCAAAATAATGCATTGGGGCCAAGAATTCCAGCTATAAATTCAAGTTGATGGGGTGTAAACTGGCAGAGACTGACCAAGAGAGAGATCTTGGGGTCATGGTAGAAAACTCACTGAAAATGTCAAGACAGTGTGCGTTTGCAATAAAAAAGGCCAACGCCATGCTGGGAATTATTAGGAAGGGAATTGAAAACAAATCAGCCAGTATCATAATGCCCCTGTATAAATCGATGGTGCGGTCTCATTTGGAGTACTGTGTGCAGTTCTGGTCGCCGCACCTCAAAAAGGATATTATAGCATTGGAGAAAGTCCAGAGAAGGGCAACTAGAATGATTAAAGGGCTGGAACACTTTCCCTATGAAGAAAGGTTGAAACGCTCTTTAGCTTGGAGAAACGTTGACTGCGGGGTGACATGATAGAGGTTTACAAGTTAATGCATGGGATGGAGAAAGTAGAGAAAGAAGTACTTTTCTCCCATTCTCACAATACAAGAACTCGTGGGCATTCGATGAAATTGCTGAGCAGACAGGTTAAAACGGATAAAAGGAAGTACTTCTTCACCCAAAGGGTGATTAACATGTGGAATTCACTGCCACAGGAGGTGGTGACGGCCACAAGCATAGCCACCTTCAAGAGAGGATTAGATAAAAATATGGAGCAGAGGTCCATCAGTGGTTATTAGCCACAGTGTGTGTGTGTGTGTGTATAATTTTTTTTTGGCCACTGTGTGACACAGAGTGTTGGGCTGGATGGGCCATTGGCCTGATCTAACATGGCTTCTCTTATGTTCTTATGCACTCAGCTGACACAGTTACTAGTCCAAAAGGGTCAGCAGATAAATTTTCTTCAAAAGCATCTTGTCCAAAATCAGAATGATAGATGGTCTAAGCTAAAGTTCCCAGAGCTGAGGCCTGATGAAAATGTTGCTGCCTTTTTTGCATTGTTTGAAGCATCTGCACAGGACTACCAGCTTCCTGAGTCAGAGTATATGGGGGTAATTAGACGGTGTGTGCATGGGGAAGTTGTTGAATTGTTATATCAATTAGCCCCAAGTCAAGGTAAAGAGTATCATTATTTCAAAAGGTTAGCACTTCAGCAATTTGGGCTTTCTGTAGAACAACTGAGAAGACGCTTTTGCGATGCCAGCGTAAGACCAGAAGAACCTTACAGTGCATTTGTAAGTAGGGTCCAGAGACTCTGCATGAGATGGGTGGAGGGTGCTCAAGTGCATACCTCCTATGATTTGTTGGAACTAATAGTGAAAGAACAAATTTTTCAAGTTATCCCCCAAGAATTTGCATCTTTAGTTCCTGCTCAAAGGCCAAGAAATATACGCATATTCGCAGAGATGGTAGATGAAAATGTTGCTACACAGCCTTCACAATCAAAGTGGTTTGAGGATGTCAAGCCGATGGGGGATAGATTATATCAGCACCCACAACAGCCAAGGGACGAGCAGTATCAACAAAAGCTGCCAGCTCCAAGTGGACAACGCCGCCCCCCCCCCCCCCAGTTCAAGCAGGGGTTTGTGCTCAAGATCGCAGGGGACTAAGTAGTTCCACACCAGCAGTATTAGCCTGTTATTATTATAAGCAACGGGGCCACATTTGGGCTCGATGCGCCCGGCTGATGGGGAAGAACACGTCACACCAACCAAATATTTAGCTGATTACAGACCAGGCATCAACATCTTCAGCAGATCTCAATACAGTCTCAAGATAGTGTGTTGACTGCCTCTACTGAAGAAGCATCTCAATTCAGATGGTATGTATACAGAAGCCTGGGGGGATTACCAGTTGGCCTGCCAGAGAAGTAGTTTTAGAACAGCAGAATCAGCCAGTGGGAGATGAAGTTGGGATGAACTGTATCAACTTGACTAAAAGACCCATTTCATGTTATATTAATCAAGAACAAGCTGACTGGTGTTCTCAAAAGAGAACGGTATAATGTGAAGGTACAGGAGTGCACCCATCTTAAAGCAATATGGGATAGTGGGGCTGATATGTCATCTATCTGTGAAACTACTTTCAATAAACTAGGGTTACAACCAGATGGGAAGGTAGATATTTGGACACATGATGTCCAGCCCAAAGAACAACCTGTTACCTACGCCAAGGTTACTGTAGGAGTTTGGTTTAATACTATCCCATTAGCAGGGGTGTAGACTTTTCAATTTCCCGGGGAGGGGGGGACTGGGACCCAGCCAGAGACAATTGATCCAGTGACATCATAGGGAGGAGCCACTGACATCACAGGGAGGGGCCTCCATTATCACTACCTATGAATTTATGGAGAAGCCCCCTCCCCATAAATTTAGGGAGCACCCCCCCCCCAATAATCCCCATGGACCAAGCCAAACCCAGAAAAAGGTGGGAGTTGGCCAGTGGTTATAGTGGTATCTCAGAGGTCTCTTGCTGTGTCCTGTTTTTGAAATTCACTTTTAGAATAGTCACTTTAAGATCTGCAAATATACATATTATGTGCATAAGACAAACTAATGGTCACAAATTTGACAGTAAAAAGCAATACAGAAAAGGTTTAGGGGAACATTTCCCTTCCCCCCGCTGTTTTCTGATGACCCTGAAGCACAATCTCCTTTATCTCCCCCACCCACCCACCCACCAACAAACACCCTGTGAGGTAGGTTGGGCTAAGAGAGCAGCTGCCCTTTCAAGGACAACTCCTACAAAAGTGATGATTGACCCAAGGCTATTCCAGCAGCTGCAAGTGGAGGAGCGGGGAATCAAACCTGGTTCTCCCAGATAAGAGTCTGCACACTTAACTACTGCACCAAACTGGCTGTCACCAACTATACGTTGGGTTCAGTATATGCTACAGTTTACAGCTGCTGCTGATACCGGGGCTTGACACCTAAATCATTCAGTTTTCACTTGTACTCAGAAATCAAAATTTCATTTCATATATTCAACATATCCTGCCCTACCCACAAAATGAGCTCAGGATGGCTCAAATCATAAAACCAACAGCAGCAAAACAATAAATAAGATCAATGATTAATAGCAAAAAAAAGGCTCATGTCAGATAAAATAAGTGTGTGTGCAATCTGAATGAAACAGTGTACATGCACACAAAAGCTGATGCCCAGAATAAAACTTGGTTGGTTCTTATAGGTCCCACTGGCCTCAAATTTTGTTCTTAAAGGCCTCTGATCTTCATGGCCACACTCAATCTCACTTTCCTCCCAAATGTAAATTGGAACCAAGCAAGTATTTGGAATCCACCAACAATGTTCCCTCTAAGCTGCAGAGTCTTGTGAGCAAAAACTACTTTGTGAGCTACTGGCATTAAAGTTGTGAACTACTGCATAAATTATTGTGCTCTAGGGCCATTTTTACTGAGCTAAGACAAGAATGTGTGAGCTGGAGGCTAAAAATCTGTGAGCTAGCTCATGCTAATTCAGCTTAGAGGGAACACTCTCCACCAAAGAGAGCCTGCAGTCTGACTTGGTGCATTAAAAGTGGAGGGGGAAGGAGTGTCACTATTATCTTGATAATTGCTGCCCTATCCAAGGCTGATTGGTTCATCTTTTCCACCTCATGAGACTTTCAAGGTAAGAGACAAGCAGAAGTGGCTTGCCACTGTCTTCCTCTGCACAGCAGCCTCAGCTTTCCTCCATGCACTAACCACAGCCATTCCTGTGTAGTTTCCAGACTCTGATGAGATCTGGCTAGTTTGGGATATGAGGGCTGTGACTTCTTTTTGTATTGAAGGATGTCTCTAGCTGAAGATTGACACCTAGCCTCTGGCATGGGGGAAGCTCAATTAGCATTTCTAAGGAGCTAAGCTTGGGTGGTAAAGTTATTAAGTCATTCATAAAGTCATTCACTGACTTTGAAGCTCAGAGGGAAAGTCACACACTGCCTTTATCATCCCATTCATGCCTTTGAAGCCCCAAGTCCTGTGTTGATTGCCTGGTGGGGGCTTAGCCCCCCAACCCCCACGTACTTTACACCTATGATTATTAGTACATCAGGGGGATGAGCCTGTCTTTCTGCTTGGGATGGATGTCTCTTTTAGAATGTCAAAAGCAAAAGACTGTATCAGTCAGTTCCCAGTAACTACTAGAAGCAAACCAGAGCCGCAGAAATATTACAACTAGTTCTGCAGGTTTATTTGAGTTTCAACAGAATGAGGGAAGAGATCAAGAAAAGGAAGGAGAGACACCTTGTAATCTTTAGATTATGGTAAACAGTCTGCATCTATAATTGATAGCAGTGCTACATTCATGAAATTTGATTCAAAAGTCCTAAGGGACTTCTTAAAGACATCGCCAAGTTTACAATCCTGTCATGAGGCTGCTGAGAAAACCGATTGCCCATTGGATAAACCTGGAAATAGTAAGATTTATCAACACAATGATCTTTTATATAGAGAATACCTTCCTAAAGGAAAGGGAGCCATGTCACAACCAGTAAAGCAGTTAGTGGTCCCTGAACTCTTTAGAAGAGAAATTCTAAGGCTCGCCCATGACCTTCCGCTGTCTGGACACTTGGGATTTAAAAAAAACTCTTGCAAAGGTCACTGCAGCATTTTATTGGCCTGGAGTGAGCACTGACTACGTCAATTCTTGCAAAGTATTTCAAAAGGTAGGACATTCTTCAGATCATATTAAGGTGCCACTGGGGAAGATTTCAATAGTGCAAGTACCATTTTCTGAAATACAAATTGATGCTCAGGGTCCTTTCCCTCCTACTAAATCAGGAAAAAGATTTATCGTTATTATAGACTGGGCAACTTGCTCTCCAGCAGCTGTTTCATTAAGAACAGTCACCGCAACAACTGTTGCCAGAGCGCTATTAGAGGGTGTGTGTTTTTTTTGCTAATTTCAGATTCCCAAAAGTTATCATTAGTGATAGATCGTCAGTGTTTATAAGCAACTTAATGCAAAAACTCTATGACTTGGCAGGGGTGACCCAACAGTTTAGTGTAGCTTATCACCCACAGTCTCAAGGACAAATAGAGAAATGGGGAGGAACGCTGACACAAATGCGAAAAGTCTTTTGCCTAGAACACCATGGCAATTGGGATGAGGCTATTCCACTTTTAGTTGGTGCATATCAAGATGCCATGCATCCATCCCTTGGAGGTTTTTCACCCAATTAGCTAATATTTGGCAGAAAGTTGCCAGAAATTCTGGAATTATTGAAGGCAAACTGAGAGGGAGTTTGGGCTCCTGAATGATCACAGTCTGCATCAGAATAGTTTGCTAATTTACAATATACTTTGAGAAACATACGGCAGGTTGTTCATCAAACCTTTATGGAGGCTAGGGAAAAACAAAAAATATACTTTGATAAAACAGCTAAACTCAGAACCCTACAAGTTGATCAGGCCTTATTTTTGAGCCCTGAAGGTGTAAGAAAGCTAGATTTACATTGGACTGGACCCTTTGAGGTTACACAGAACCTTGGAGATGGAAACTTTGAGATTAGTGACCCAGAGAGAGATCTTCTGTTAGTTCATATTAATCGTTTAAATTTGTTACTTGTCAAATACAGCAAATGTCAATTGAAATTTGGCCAGAGGAGGACTTTGACATCCCAGATCTTCTTGAAGAGTCCGAAAGGCCCTCTGGGATATCTGAGATCCCTGTAAATGGGTCTCTTGTCAGCATGAACAGCAAGAACAACTACGAGAGCTGTTGCAAGAATTTTAATAAAGTGTTTACTAATTGTCCTGGAAGAACTACCCTGATTACCCATGATATAGATACAGAAGATCATGTACCAGTTAAGTCCAACCCTTATCCTGGGAGTGGTCCTATGAGAGAAATAATTAAAACGGAAATTGAGAAGATGCTACAAATGGGGGTAATAGAGCCATGCACTTCTGAGTGGTCTAGTAACCCTGTTGTTGTCTCTAAAAAGAAACTGAATGAAAATGATCCAACCCAATATTGTTTGTGTGTAGATTATAGAAAAATGAACAGGATAAGTAAGATGGACCAGTACACTTCTCCACACATTGAGGAAGTGATAGAAAGATTGGCAAGGGCAGATACATTTCCACCTCTGATCTCACCTCTGTGTATTGGCAGGTGCCACTTACAGAGAGGGCCAAAGAAAGAACTTCCTTCTTTTGTTTTACAGGGCTCTTCTTACAGGGCCTATTGTAAGCTCCAGGAGGATTGGCTACATCAGGGGGTGTGGCCTAATATGCAAAGGAACTCCTGCTACAAAAAAAGCCCTGGTAAAGATAGTTTGCCAGCATAGAGTTTTGGCTATGGTTCCCTGCCACCAGACAGAGATGTGACAGAGACCCATTTACAGGGATCTCAGATATCCCAGAGGGCCTTTCGGCCTCTCCAAGAAGATCTGGGATGTCAAAGTCCTCCTCTGGCCAAATTTCAATTGACATTTGCTGTATTTGACAAGTAACAAATTTAAACGATGAATATGAACTAAAGAGCTGTATCCCAGATTCATTTTTTAAGTATTTCTTTGTCTCCCAAGAGCCCAGAATTGCATATTACTAAGGGGGAAAAGCTGAGAAGTATTTTATTCCCAACTGCAAACACCCAACCTGAACATTAGCTTTCCAAAAGAATTAAGGGGATTAACCCAGATGGGTTGAACCAAAAACATATGGCTTGATACAAACTATGAGCTTCAAGCGACACCTGCCCCAATTCTATCTTAAGACATGCGTTTGGTGCACAATAAGTAATGCGAGATATGCATCTCAGGAATTTAGACAACTGTTTCCAAGGCTTTGTATAAACAGGTTTGTGAATCATACAGGAGTTGAGGTGTCACTGGGAGGGACAGTGGCTCAGTGGTAGAGCATCTGCTTGGGAAGCAGAAGGTCCCAGGTTCAATCCCCGGCATCTCCAAAAAAGGGTCCAGGCAAATAGGTGTGAAAAGCCTCAGCTTGAGACCCTGGAGAGCCGCTGCCAGTCTGAGAAGACAAGACTGACTTTGATAGACCAAGGGTCTGATTCAGTATAAGGCAGCTTCATATGTTCATATATGTTCACTTTGCCTTGGGAAAGTTTAATTATTTAGGGTGTCCAGGTTCGGGCAGGCATAGGTAATCATAGTCCAGGCACAGTCCAGGGTCGAAGCACAGATATTCACAAGTTCAAGCATCAAACCAAAAGGGCAAATCCAAAAAGCACAAGCCGGCCAGAAGGCCAAGCGCACAGGGACAAGTGCAAGTCATCAATGGCTGAGCAGCCTACAAGATTGTTAGCCTTGATCCTGCAGTGACTCCAGGCAGGGGTTGACCAGTGCGGGGCTGCTAACCACGCGCTGTGGTGCTGCTCCTGCACCTCCCTCCGGGTATGCCTTCTCTGGCATTCCAAGGGCTCTGGCAACCCCTGCAGTGAGGCTGGCGGCTCCGGGGCTTCAGCTTTGAGTTCTGGGATGCAGGACCGAGGGCATGGCATGCTGGCTTCTGCCTGAGACTCTCCCCCTCTGCACCTGATGGAGTCTCCACCTTGGTCTGGCGGGTCATCCTGCAGCATCTAAGGGCTGGGGACAGCTTCCTCCATCACTTCCTCATCCGAGGAGATGTTGGCAGGCAGACCCATGACATAGGGAATATGTGAGCCTCCTTTTGGGTAGAAAAATCTCAGAACTGCTGATGCCAGTCTTTTATCACTCTCGAAAACCTGGGTCATCTGAGCCCTCCATGAACCTGTTGATTAAAATACTAAAGGTAGTCCCCTGCGCAAGCACCAGTCGTTTCCGACTCTGGGGTTACATTGCATCACGACATTTTCATGGCACACTTTTTACAGGGTGGTTTGCCATTGCCTTCCCCAGTCATCTACACTCCCCCCCCCCCGAAGCAATCTGGGTACTCATTTTACTGACCTCAGAAGGATGGAAGGCTGCGTCAACCTTGAGCTGACTACCTGAACCCAACTTCCACCAGAATCGAACTCAGGTCATGAGCAGAGCTTGGACTGCAATGCTGCAGCTTACCATTCTGCACCACGGGGCTCTTCCTTAAAATATTACACCTAGGTATTTGAAGATCTTCCCCTGCTCTATGTCATGTCCATCGATCTGCCGTCTATGTCTAACATATCTCCTGGTGAAGACTAGAATCTTGACCTCATGCAAATTTTACTGTTAGATTTCCCTTTTTGTAGTATGCAGTGAGAGGTCAGAGCTGTTGAAAGCAACGGATCATCATTCCCAGGGAATGTTCTCTCGAAACTCAGCTGGCTTTAGGTTTGCATCCTTAAAGGCCTTTCCTCCCCCCCCCCCACTTAAACAAGTATTTCAGTACTTCAAAATGTTTAAGATTACAGAATAGTCTTCATTGCAATTCATAAACAAAGGTTTTCTTGCAACTCATAAACAAAGGAATTTCAACAAGAGCCAGAGACTTCAAGGACGGAGATGAAAGAGTCTGAATGAAAAGTTCCTGGGCGGCAACAATTATTGACATGCTGTTCAGTATCTGCACCTGATGGATTTGTAAAGTTTGGGGGTTACCAACCTCCACAACATTTGTCACGATCTGCGAAGCGAGCAAAAGAACAAAATCATTATTATTTTCTCTTCACAAACCCGTCCGTTTCCAACAGAATTGATTCGTTGGCTGGATGAGTCATTTGCTTCTGTTGTGCTGCTCAAAATGGAATCACCTTTAAATATTCAAAAGAGCCATTTTCTGGATTTGTTGGAGGTGCAAAGAGAGTCATTCTGTCAGGACACGACAACGCAATCAAGCAGCTTAAGCAATCGCCTCTGTGATGAGTAAGTATTCTGACCTTGAGAAAAGCGAAGTCTCACCAATTGATGCCAAGGAGATTGCACCTTCACTTGATACAAAGCATTGTGGAAACCACTTATGCATACAGCGTATTTGTCTGCTGTTGCATGAAAAGGCAATGGGGATACCACTTTAGGATCTATGCCAAATCAATCTGCATTCACTCTGGTGTAGCCAATCAAACAATAAACCGGATTTGTAACTGAGTTTGACCTGGTCTTTGCAGAAGTTAAAAACAAAACATGAGTGTAGGAAGGAATTATTTAACGAAGCTCTGCCCTTACATGTCCCTTTGAAGGATAATGCTCACAGGTGACAGAAAAAACTATAACCGTTTTTGCACATAGCTTACCTCGCAGTCACAATCCTGTTCCCTCCGCAGTGTCTGTCGGATTTCCCACCATCTGTGCCGGAGTTACAGGAAGTGCCACGGCGTTTGCATAGCAAACGTAAACTGGGTTTTAGCGCAGAAGCCGCGGCACTTCCTGTAACTTCGGTGCAGATGGTGGGAAATCCGACCGGACGCTGCAGAGGGAACAGGATTGTGACTGCAAGGTAAGCTGTTGAATACATGAAATGAAATTTTGATTTCTGAGTATAAGTGAAAACTGAATGATTTAGGTATCAACAACTTCCCTGATAAACTGTAGCATATGCTGAACCCAATATGTAGTTGGTGACAGCCAGTTTGGTGTAGTAGTTAAGTGCACGGACTCTTATCTGGGAGAACCAGGTTTGATTCCCCACTCCTCCACTTGCAGCTGCTGGAATGGCCTTGGGTCAGTCATTGCTTTCGTAGGAGTTGTCCTTGAAAGGGCAGCTGCTGTAAGAGCTCTCTTAGCCCCACTTACCTCACAGGGTGTCTGTTGTGGGGGTGGGGGAGGTAAAGGAGATTGTGACCACTCTGAGATTCAGAGTATAGGGCAGGATATAAATCCAATATCAATATCTTCTTTTTCTTTATAAGAACTTGAGTAATGACTGCTCAAATGTAAGCACATTTTGTCTGCAATAGAATGTTAGCCAGTTGATGGTGCTATCGTTTTAACTACCTTCCATACATATTGATGCCAATAATGCCTCTGTCCATTACTGTTTTTGTGCTACAAGGCATAGGCCAAAATGTCAGTTTTTTCCACATTTTTATAAGGTTTGCATATGTCAAACAATGAAGACCAATCAACATCCAGCTGGATAGGCATTAAAATACTTGTCTGTGATAATATCAGAGGCTAGGCTTTAAGATACTTGTCTGTGATAATGTCACAGTTGCATAAGACAATATAAGCTATTTATCCATAATAAATACTCCTGCAAAAGAGATGTCATCTATTTATGAAGTCCTATTAAACCAGTCTATCAACATCATGCAGTCTCTAGAATTGTCTAAGGCTGGGTGTGTTTTTGATCAGGCACTTCATGGAAAACTTGTAGAAATCATGGAAGCATCCAGGAAAAAACTCAGCTCTCCAGATTAGAGTTCACCACTCTTAACTATTACACCAAACTGACTCTCTAATTTTCTCCCATTGCTGGTCTGGGATTGGAACGATGCAGTGGTTCTGTTCGTGAGGGAGGGGGGGGGGGCGTAACGGAGTTGTGGAAATAATGTAATCCTACATTTGCGGAAGTGCTGTCAATAAAGTTTACTGTCAACAACAGGATTTGCTAAAAGCATTAATTAATTGGATGCCTTCCAGCAGCAGAGAAACATTCAGAATATACAAAATTACTTACGGGCAGAGGGAAACAATAACAATTATTATTCTCATATGACAGTGCATGTAGTATAGCCAGGAGATCCGAAGATTGTCTGGCAGCTTGAAACTCCAGCTCTTTTCATGGTAAGCTATGTTTATTTTTTGGACTGAAAGAGTCCAATACCCATGGTAACTTTGCTGACCCATTTATCTTATACCAGCTGGGAGATGTATGGAAGGAGTGGAGGCAACTTATACCATCAAATGCAGAATTGGAGTTTGTTTTTAGACTGTTATATTGCTTTTAGATTCTCTATTGTTTTATTATATGTATCTGATTTTAACCTTGTATTGAAAATAATAAATAAATAAATAAATAAATAAATAAATAAATAAATAAATAAATAAATAAGGTCATCCAGCTGGCTTCAAGTGAAGGAGTGGGGAATTGAACCTGGTTTTCCACTGCTCTTAACCATGACACCAAGAGAAGAAGAAGATAGAAGAAGATATTGGATTTATAAGAACATAAGAACATAAGAGAAGCCATGTTAGATCAGGCCAATGGCCCATCCAGTCCAACATTCTGTGTCACACAGCGGCCAAATATATATATATATATATATATATATATATATATATATATATATATATACACACACACACACACACACACACTGTGGCTAATAGCCACTGATGGACCTCTGCTCCATATTTTTATCTAACCCCTTCTTGAAGGTGGCTATGCTTGTGGACGCCACCACCTCCTGTGGCAGTGAATTCCACATGTTAATCACCCTTTGGGTGAAGAAGTACTTCCTTTTATCCGTTTTAACCTGTCTGCTCAGCAATTTCATCGAATGCCCGCGAGTTCTTGTATTGTGAGAAAGGGGGTGGGGGTGCCCTCCACTCCAAAGAGTCTCAGAGCGGCTCACAATCTCCTTTACCTTCCTCCCCCACAACAGACACCCTGTGAGGTGGGTGGGGCTGGAGAGGGCTCTCACAGCAGCTGCCCTTTCAAGGACAACCTCTGCCAGAGTCATGGCTGACCCAAGGCCATGCTAGCAGGTGCAAGTGGAGGAGTGGGGAATCAAACCCGGTTCTCCCAGATAAGAGTCTGCACACTTAACCACTACACCAAACTGGCACCGGACGGCAACAAGAGGCACAGCAAAAACAAGAAAAGCTTTCAGTAGGAGCTGAACAGTAGACATTAAATCTCCCCCTAGAGTTCAGATGGACTAAAACACACACTGTGTTACTATTTGCATTAGAAAAACCACTCACACAATGTCACCAAGGGAGAGGCAAGGTTCCAATCAATGGTTTGGGGGTAGGGTTGCCAACTCTGGCTTGGGGAAATTCCTGGAGATGGGAGTAGCATCTAGGGAGGGTGGCATTTGGGGAGGGAGGGAGCTCAGTGGAATGTGATTCCATAGAGTCCACCCCCTGAGGCTGCATTTCCTCCAGGTGATCAGTTGTAATTTTGGGAAAGCTCCAGGCCCCCACCTGGTGTTTGGTGACCTTGTTCAGGGAGGTATTTATTCTTTCCCACCAGAGGTCTCATGAGGGAGTTCTCAATAATTAGTTTTGTTATCAACCATACATTTTAATATTTATGTGAAGTCACTGATGGAGGTCATCCAGCGTTACAGAACCCAGTGCTATCAGTATGTGGAATTGTTGTTGTTGTTGACGATGAATTGCCTCATCCCAGCCAATGGGCTCTAGGTGATGTAAAAAGGTAAAGGTAGTCCTCTGTGCTAGCATCAGTCGTTTCCGACTCTGGGGTAGCGTTGCTTTCACAGCGTTTTCATGGCAGACTTTTCACAGGGTGGTTTGCCATTGCCTTCCCCAGTCTTCTACACTTTACCCCCAGCAAGCTGGGTACTCATTTTACCGACCTCGGGTGGATGGAAGACTGAGTCAACCTGGAGCCGGCTACCTGAACCCAGCTTCTGCCGGGATCTAACACAGGTCGTGAGCAGAGCTTAGGACTGCAGTACTGCAGCTTTACCACCCTGCGCCACAGGGCTCTTCATCTAGGTGATGTACACCAATACAATATATACAGTAAGCATTAAAACCAATTAGTTAAAAACCAATTACAAACCCGATGATGTCTGTTATAAGGTGTTACCATTTTCTAGACACTGCATCGGGGGCAGGGGTCCCCCTTGGAAGGGGGCGGGAGAGGGCTGCCAGCTCGGCAACCATTGCTGTCATCAAACAAAAGCCTGGCGGAGCATCTCCACCTTGCAGGATTGTAAAAGATCCCGCAAGGCCCTAGTGTCTCCCGGCAGAGCATTCCACTAGGTCGGGGCCAGGACTGAAAAGGTCCTGGCCCTCGTTGAGGACAGCCAGACCTCTTTAGGTCTGGTTCTCCTTTTCAAGTTCACCTGGAGAGGCAGAGCTGTCCCCAAATTTGTGCCTGAAGCTGAGGATGGATCGTATTTTTTAAAAGATATTCATTCCAGCAGATCTTTCAAAACTGACATTTTTACTTCATATCACTGATTCTGTGAGTGGTCTTCACATTTGTCTGGTTATTTGTTACCATAATTTATCTGTTCTGATGTTGACTTGTTGTCTTATGTAACGATGCTGTTCAGAAACTGTAAATAATATTTAAATTGCTGATAATGAAAACATGGATACAAGTCTTGTCGATGTATGTTTTAAAATGCTCTGTTTTACTCCTCCAGCTTTTCATGACATATCTTGGAGTAAGTTGGACTCCTCTTCCCTGATTAAACATGTGTATCTGTTATGTATTTGATAGCATCAGCTGGTTCTTATGTTTGCCAAAAAAGACACTTTGTTGGGAGAAAGATACCCCTATGCAGAGCTTTTTTTGAGCAGGAATGCACAAGAACGCAGGTGTCGGGGGTGTGACTAATACACAAATGAGTTCCTGCTGGGCTTTTTCTACCAAATAACCAAAAAAGCTCTGTGTGAAACAATGGCGATGTCAGTGCTTGTGGCCTAATATGCAGATGAGTTCCTGCTGAGCGTTTTCAACAAAAAAAGCCCTGCCCTTATGGCAACCAATAGCTTGCTGTAATTGACCAGTTTTTCACTAACTGCTACAGTTGCCAGCTCTGGGTGAGGAAATATCTGCAGAGTTTGAGGGCGGAGCCTTAGAAGAGAGGGATTTGGGAAGGGGAGGGACCTCAGCAGGCTACAGTACTATAGGTCCACCCTTCAAAGTACCTATTTTTTCCCCCCAGGGGAGCTAATCTACGTTCTTGGGAGATCAGTTGTAATAGTGGGATATCTCCAGACCCTACCTGGAAGCAACCCTACCATATTAGTGGGAAACGAAACTGTCACAATAGTTTTTCATTCTATCTATAAAATGGACTCAGTAAACCAGGAGGATTCCTGACCAGAAAAAGTTGATAGCATAACAAGCCTACCCTCGGAGATAACCATTTCAAGTGCATTTGAAAGCGGGTCCTTAGTACACCCTGCTTTGCCACTAGGTTACACACATTTTGGAATATCAGCCATGGTGTAAGAACGTAAGAAGAGCCCTACTAGATCAGACCAGTTGTTAGTCCGGCATCCTGTCTCACAAAGCGGCCAACCGCTTCTTCCAGAAATCCAATAAGAGAGCATAGAGGCTGAGACCTTTATCTGATGTTGATGTATTCAGAGGTTTATTGTTTCCGAACATGGAGGTGTCAACAATAGCACTATACCTTCGAGCCACTTACCTACTCAAGTTTGGCTAAGCTCATATATTAATATGCACTACAATATCCAAGATGGTTGCTCTCTGTTGCTACTTAATGAAAGAGGAAACATTTGCATTTATATTCATTATGGTATAAATGGAATACAGAACTGAGGTGTGCGACTGAGTCTTCATATTAGAGGCAGGCACTGGGAGTAGTGCGTAAGAATCACTGGATTTGGAACCAGAAAGGAAATTTCTGGTAGAAAGGAAATTTTCTTATGTGTCACTGCAGCTGTTGTTAAACCATAGTGAGATTTATCTCACACACACATTAGGGTTCTTTGGGGTCTCTGGAAACTTTAGGCCAGCAGTGGATTCATTTATTCATTTTATTAGTTGTTTTTAAGGATTTAATTGAAGTCTTCGAAAAGAAGCTTGCATTGGCATGCCACGTTTAATGCCAAACATCTGGCATTACAGTCTCAGAAACCTGAAGACATCTGCCAAAATTCAAATCCAAGTACTGGAAATGATAAAATTTATTTCTTAAGAGCAGATTTATTTCAAAAACATCTCTCCCCCCCCCAAAAAAACCAACAACCCTGGAATCTATTTTTAGAATGCTCTGTCTAAATACTTGGAGGCTGGTAGGTCTTCTCAGATGTTGTGATTCTCCAATTCTTTTTAGGCCCCACTTTCTTCATGGATATTTGTATCTCTCTTCCCTCCTATTTTTATAATATATGTATACCCTTCGCCTTCTCTAAAATGTGATTTTTGTAATTGGCTGGTACTATAATTGCTATTGTAATTGCTATTGAAAGACTGCTTCTTATTATGTTGAGTTTTATATGCTAGTTTTATATCAAAATTTAATACAATAATTAATAGTAAAAGATACTCGTGTTGTATATGCACAAGGGCTTTCTGAGCAAAAGCTGCTTGCTTCTCCTTATACATTTCCCCACAAACATATTTGTTATTGCTGAATGCTTGCAGGCATCTAAATCCCAGCAAAAAAAAAAAAAGCTCTCTTGGGAAAGTGGCTTAAATTCTAAAGTCACTTTTTCTGCTTTCTTATATTTATTTTATTGAGAAAAGGCTCAGTGGTTCAGTAGCTCTCTGGTCTGGAATACATAACTTTTCAGAAGTTCATGAAAAAGTACTAGCTGTGAGATAGATCTCTGAAGTGAGTTTCTCTGGCCTTGTTGAAACAGACTGTGGCTCTGGATATACTAGCCTTTTCTGAATGGCCTAATTGCTCCAGGAAGGACAAAAAAGACAACAGGCTTCTCCCAAGATATACTCTCTGAAGGAGAATAGCTAATAGCGGCTGATAGACCTATGTGCCGTGAACGTGTCTAGTCATTGCCTTTAAACCTGTAGTGCCAATCAGAAAATCAAGTGACTGAATGTTACAGGCTAAGTATCAGCTATATTACAGGGCCTAGGAAGCTCCTGGCGGATTGGCCACATCAGGGGTGTGTGGCCTAATATGTAAAGGAGTTCCTGCTACAAAAAAAACCCCTGGTTATGTGTTTGATTGGTTGCTGTCTGTTGGCCAATTGTTGCTACTGCCGGTTTAAAATCAATTTTTTTCAATCTTTGTAATAGGTCTGGTAGGCTGTATTTTATCCATGTATCTGAGTTGCTACTCTCACCTTGATGGCCCAGACTATCCTGATCTTGTCAGATCTCAGAAGGTAAGCAGTGCTAGCCCTGGTTAAGTAATAATAATAATGATGATGATGATGATAATAATAATAATAATAATAATAATAATAATAATAATAATAATATTTAATTTGTATCCCGCCCTCTTCACCGAAGCAGGCTCAGGGTGGCTCACATAGCATAACATAAAATACAAACATTACAATAATAAAAGCACACTGGTTACATAACAAAATTACATATTACAGTTCACTTATATATATTATTGCATTAAAACCATCTAATGGAGAGCCAGTTTGGTGTAGTGGTTAAGTGTGTGGACTCTTATCTGGGAGAACCGGGTTTGATTCCCCACTCCTCCACTTGCACCTGCTGGAATGGCCTTGGGTCAGCCATAGCTATCGCAGGAGTTGCTCTTGAAAGGGCAGCTGCTGTGAGAGTCCTCTCCAGCCCCACCCACCTCACAGGGTGTCTGTTATGGGGGAGGAAGGTGAAGGAGATTGCGAGCCGCTCTGAGACTCTTCGGAGTGGAGGGCGGGATATAAATCCAATATCTTCTTCTTCTTCTAATTAAAACCATCAAATTCAATTCCAACAAATTAGTTTGGTGCTACAGACACGATGTTACTCATCTTATCGTTTTACGTGACGACGGTACAATAGGTTCCACATTAAGAAAAAGCCAGCTGAAAGAGGGTAGTCTTGCAGGCCCTGCAGAACTGGGTAAAGCTCTGCAAGGCCCGCACCTCCTCTGGTAATTGATTCCACCAGTGGGGAACTGTGATCGAAAAGGCCCTTTCTCTTGTAGCCTTCAGTTTGGCCTCCTTTGGCCCAGGGATTGTCAATAGATTTTGCAAACCAGATCTCAGTACCCTCTGGGGAACATACGGGGAGAGACGGTCCCTAAGGTAGGCAAGTCCTCGGCCATATAGGGCTTTAAAGGTAATAACCAGCACCTTGTAACGAATCCGGTACACAACTGGCAGCCAGTGCAGTTCCCGCAGCCTCAGCTGTATGTGCTCCCACTTAGGGAGTCCCAATAACAGTCTGGCTGTCGCATTCTGCACTAGCCGTAGTTTCCGGGTTCGGCACAGGGGCAGCCCCATGTAGAGGGCATTACAGTAATCTAACCTCGAGGTGACTGTTGCATGGATCACTGTTGCCAGGTCGTCACGCTCCAGGAAGGGGACCAACTGGCTCGCTCGCCTAAGATGAAAAAAGGCAGATTTAGCAGTGGCTGCTATCTGGGCCTCCATTGACAAGGAAGACTCTAGTAGCATCCCGCAAGCTCTTGACCTTGCGTGCCGTTTCCAATGGTGCACCATCAAAAGCTGGTAGGGGGATTTTCCTTCCCAGGCTGCCAAGGCTCAGGTAAAGGACTTTACTGTCTTTACTGGGTTCAGCTTCAACCTACTCAGCCTGAGCCATCCTGCCACGGCTTGCAACACTAGGTCCAGATTTTCTGGGATGCAGCCAGGCCGGCCATCCATCAGTAGATAGAGCTGGATGTCATCAGCATACTGGTGACAGTCCAGCCCATACCTCTGGGCAAGGGGGCGCATGTAGATATTAAACAACATCGGGGAGAGCACCGCCCCCTGTGGCACCCCACAATTAAGTGGATGCCTTGGATGGGAGACCACTGAAGAAGTCTGGGGTCACTGTGCAGAGGCAGACCATGGCAAAACCCACCTCTGAATGTCTCTTGCTTTGCAAACTCTACGGAATCACCATAAGTCAACTGCAACTTGATAGCACTTCCCACCACTATCTGAGTTGCTAGTGACCAGTGCCTTGAGCACTATGAAGGTGATCTGCAGATGTTTTAAATAAAGATAAATGCAAAGTTTTAATGGTTAAAAACTGCCAACAATATTGGTGTAATGGACACCAATTAAGCATGTGGTTTTGGGTACTTTATTTTGCTGAACACCCACAGAACTCTTAGAGCTTAGTCTTGGGGTGGGCAAAAATGTTTCTCTCTCGCTACCAGGTGGTTATTGCAGGCAGGAGTTTGCATGTATGTGGCAATTTACAAATCACCTGACAGACAATCCTAGAGAGATATAGCCCAGGTGAAGAGCATGGGATATTTTTCAAAATGGCCACAGGCAGTCCTTTTCCTCCCCTTCTGTGTTTTGAAAAATCTCCAGTAGGGGGGAGGGGTAGAAAAGAGCAACGTTTTATTCTGTGGTGCATCATTTAAAGCAGCGGTCCCCAACCTTTTTGGCACCAAGGACCAGTTTTGTGGAAGACAGTTTTTCCATGGACCGGGGGGGGGGGGGAGGCATGGTTTCAGGATGATACAGTTGTGCACTTTATTTCTAAAGTGTTTGGTGTGGTAGTTAAGTGTGCGTACTCTTATCTGGGAGAACGGGGTTTGATTCCCCACTTCTCCACTTGCAGCTGCTGGAATGGCCGTGTGTCCTTGAAAGGGCAGCTTCTGTGAGAGCTCTCTCATCTCCACCCACCTCACAGGGTGTCTGTTTTGAGGGAGGAAGGTAAAGGAGATTGTGAGCCACTCTGAGACTCTGAAATTTGGAGTGGAGGGCAGGATATAAATCCAATGTCTTATTATTATTATTATTACTACTACATTGTAATATATGATGAAATAATTATACAACTCACAGCCTGGTTGCTAACAGGCTGCGGACTAGTACTGGTCCACGGCCCAAGGGCCGGGGACCCCTGATTTAAAGCACTCCAGTGTTTTTGCTTCTTAAAAAAAAAATCCAGGTAAGCAGCAACATTGAGTGTACTATGTGGCAAATGAAATTTAATATAATAATAATAATAATAATAATAATAATAATAATAAATAATATAATAATAATAAATTTGAAAAGAAATCTCTGCAGGGCTACTGAGACAAGGATTTGAAGAGAGGAACTTTTGTAACTTGCAGAACAGCACTTTGGCTTTATAACATCCTTGGGGATTTTTACGCTTCTGGTCTGGGCCTGTTTTGTTAAGTGTCTCATACTGCCATCTGGGCTGCGACAGCATGTCTCTCAGGTGATTTACAAACTCCCACATTCAGACAACTGCCACTTTCAACAGGCGACTGGCAGCTGCAATCATCATATTTTCACATTACACTTCTGCACTCTAAAGCATCCAAGAGCTGTAGGCAAGAGGGGGAAGAGAAACAGGGATCTGCCCTTTCAGATTCATTAGAGGAAGCACGAGAGTGTTTTGTTTTGCTGGGTGCCCATGCAAGATTCAGCGAAAGTCCAAAGGTTTCCTTGTGGGTATATTAAACTGTTAAATTATGGAAACAAAACCCTGATACAGAAAAACCTGCCGAACTGCCATCTTAATTGGGCCAAACCAAGGATGTTGAAACTAGGGGTGTGCATTCGGTTCGGCCAAACCGAATCAACCGCCGAATCACCCCTGATTCAGCTGTATACGGAATCGCATACAGCCAAATCCAATTGGGGCCCATTACGCAGGAGCCGAGTATGGCTCCTCGCATACTTCCGTATAGATATTCGGAAGTATACGGAATTCTGTGTTTAAACAATTTTTAATAACATATGGTAACAATGTCTGTTTATATCATTACTATCCCTAACCCATATGATATTTTCTAATCCCCCCTCCCTCCGTTACTAGACTCCCGACAAAGTTATATATTTGAGTTCACTTATAAAGTTCAATTTCTCCCTTTTCTCATACTCATTATTAAAAAATTGTCCAATGTCTTTTTACATTCCACTCTTTCTCTATATATCCTCTAAATTTCTTCCACTCCCTTTTAAACACTTCCAAATCATAGTCTCTTAAAGTTCTTGTTAGTTTGTCCATCTCACTCCACGATAAAACTTTCACGATCCAGTCCCATTTCTCTGGTATTTTTTCTTGCTTCCACAACTGCACATACAGTGTCCTAGCAGCTGAGAGCAAGTACCAAATTAGAGTTCTATCTTCTTTTGGAAATTTTTCCATTTGTAATCCCAACAGAAAAGTCTCTGCAACTTTCTTAAAATCATATCCCAAAATTTTAGATATTTCTTGTTGTAACATCTGCCAAAACTTTTTCGCTTTTCCACAAGTCCACCACATATGATAAAAAGAACCTTCATGCTTCTTACATTTCCAACATCTATCCGACATCTTTTTACTCATCTTTGCCAGTTTTTTCGGAGTCATATACCACCTATACATCATCTTGAAACAGTTCTCTTTAATGCGGAATTCAATGCAAAAGGTGGAAAAGGGGCTTCTGCAGCCTCAGGGGAGTTGCTTGCCTCCTTTCCCACCTTTGGTAGCCTTTTCCCGCGTCTCCCATAGCCTCCCTGGGATCAGGGAGGGGGGGAGGGGGAAGAGGAGCCCCAGCAGCCAATCCAAAGCATGCATTTGCAAAATGCATTGCAAATGCATGCTTTGCATGGCTGTTATGTAGCTAATCCCCCAGCCATCAGCAACATTGTTGTTCTTTTGATCTTTTGCTTACTTGGGTATCCAAGTAAGCACTGTTGTCTGGCCAATCACAGAGCAGTGCTATTTTTTGAAACTGCTCTCTGTAGGGCCACAGAACCTTTTTAAGGAGTCTGCCTGGACTCCTCCATTGCTGCTGTGTTGGTGTGTGTTGGTTTGAGAGAGAGATTGTGCTGTGCTGGCCCTTGGCCTCAGTTGCTGCTGCTCTCTCTCAGCCTTACCAGACTTGCCTGGAGTAGAGAAGACGTCTAAGGTAAGACAGTCTTGGGGTTCTTGTTTTTATTTTAGTTGTTAAAAGGACTTTTTAAGACTCAGAGTCCCTTTACTTATCCAGATTTGGGTGGTGGGTAGGTTATTTGGGGTTAGGGTTAGGGGGCTCTGCTGGGGGAGGGGGCCTGGGTTTTTTTTTTTGCCAATTTGCCCATATCTTACTTTAGTGAGAGGACTTTTAAAAGTGCAGTGTCCTTTTACTTTTCCTGATTTGGGTGGCTTGGATTTCTTGGGGTTAGGGTGAAGGGGGTTTTTTTTGGGGGGGGAGGGGTTGGTAAAGTTCCTATATTGTTAAAAATTAAGTTTTTTACTGTTTCAAAAGGATTCTGTGTTTGATTTGTTGCTGCTGTGTTGTGCTGCTGTTGTTCCTTTTCTTTTCTGGTTCTGGTTCTTGGGGGGGGGGGGGGTGCTGTTTGGCCTAATTTTAAAAGGCCACTTTTTTAACAGTTGAGTTTCTTGGCCTTCTCCTGTTGTCCCTTTTCCTGGTTCTGGTTTTGGGGGAGGGAAGCTGGCACCTGGGTGAGAGACCCAGAACCAGCAGGCTTGTTGTGCTTGGCCAGCTCTCCCCGTGTTGTTTGGGGCAGGGCTGGAGAGCTGGCATCTGTAGATTGTGTGTTCTGTGGCAGGGAAGCTGGCATCTGGGTGAGAGACCCAGAACTAGCAGGCTTGTTGTGCTTGGCCAGCTCTCCCCGTGTTGTTTTGGGCAGGGCTGGAGAGCTGGCATCTGTAGATTGTGTGTTCTGTGGCAGGGAAGTTGGCACCTGGGTGAGAGACCCAGAGCCAGCATGCTTGTTGTGCTTGGCCAGCTCTCACCGCGTTCTTTGGGGCAGGGCTGGAGAGCTGGCATCTGGGTTTGCTGCAGCCAGGTCTGCAGAGCAGACCTTGAGCAGACCTTGAGCAGATTGTGTTTTGTGTGGCAGGGTTCATAGAGTAGATAGAGTTCATAGAGGATCCAAGCCAGTGCAACTCTCCTCTCTGCGTATTCAAGCCCCAAGATGAGAAATTATTGAAGTATCTGCAACCGCACAGAAGGGTTGTACCAACACTTGTAGAGAATCACATGCAGGGAATCAGATTTAGTATTGCCTATGGCCAGCCATTATTTTTATGGAGTTCTGCCTGCATATGCGTCTTCTGTGTGAACTATGCCAGTCTACAACTTGATTGAAAGACTGCCTTTTCCTGGCAAGCAATCTTAATGTTCTAAGGAAAACCATCCAATGTTCCAGCTTAAAGGAATTTAATAAACCACTACACCCAGCCTAATGAATAGTAAATGAGAATGGGGAAACCACTATGGAACCTGTTGATATACTGGAGCTCTACAGATTCTGAACTCCTAATCTGGTAATCTAACTCATTTAAAAAACAAAATACTGATAGAGCTGAAAACAACTAGCAACAACTGGTGCCTGCCTGGTATAAATTGTTGCTGCTTGAAGGACACTTGGTGTAATTAGTAGACTGATCAAGCCACCAAGTAATACACCGTCTTTAAAAGTAACAGAAACCCCAAGGGGGCTCTAAAATGAGCAGCTTAATGCTGTGATTAGAGAATGTAGAATGGGGTTCCTAAATAATTGAGCCATTAAACTGAAGAACGAATTGAAACGTAATGAAAATCTAGAAAGACGTCTTTTTAAGAAAGCAGCTGCGTTG
The DNA here is from genome assembly GCF_032191835.1 of Heteronotia binoei. Taxonomy (NCBI): domain Eukaryota; kingdom Metazoa; phylum Chordata; class Lepidosauria; order Squamata; family Gekkonidae; genus Heteronotia; species Heteronotia binoei. The sequence continues at coordinate 29,206,726 of NC_083238.1, forward strand.
AAGCTACGTTCCCCAGGACCACCCACCTTGTGAATTTCAGTTGGACTATTTCCAAGTTTGGACTTATATCTATTTATTTGAGAATGGGGTTTTTTTGCCCCCTTGGGATTTCTGTTACTTTAAAAGGCCCTAGCATCACCAGCCTCTATCATTATTATATTGTTTATTATGTGTTGTACACAATCCTTGTAATATATTTTTGCAAACTGAAAGACGGTGTATTATTTGGTGGCTTTGATCAGTCTGGTATAAATTGTTAGCTGCATTTTCGGTAAGATAACAATGTTAGTTTTAATGTAATTTCATTACACCTGAACCAGCAAGCAATGCCCTCCAGAGAGCCAGTTGGCTGTAATGGTTAAGTGCCTGGACTCTTATCTGGGAGAACCGAGTTTGATTCCCCACTCCTCCACTTGCAGCTGCTGGAATGGCCTTGGGTCAGCCATAGCTCTTGTAGGAGTGGTCCTTGAAAGGGCAGCTGCTGTAAGAGCTCTCTCAGCCCCACCTACCTCATAGGGTGTCTGTTGTGTGTGTGGGGGGAAGGTAAAGGAGACTGTGACCGAGACTCTGAGATTCAGAGTATAGGGCGGGATATAAACCCAATATCATCTTCCTCTTCCTCTACTTTTTTTTCCATTGGTGGAGAGCTTTCAATGCCATTGTTGGGAAAAGGAGAGGAGAACAATTCTGTCCGATTTCCCTCCACTTGCTGCAAGCCTTCCATGGTGTGGTGCATTTTATCTATCAGGGTCTTCTGACCTTAAGCAGAAGAATTTTCAGAGGCTGTTGGGGGAATGGCAGGGTAGGGAAAAATTGCTCCATTGTCTTCTTTTGGGACCTTTTGCTTTAGGATTCAACCCAGTTAGGCTGCACCTGGAATACTGTGTGCAGTTCTGGAGGCCTCACTTCAAGAAGGATGTGGACAGAATGATAATAATAATAATAATAATAATAATAATAATAATAATAGTAATAATAATAATAAAATTTTATTTATACCCCGCCCTCCCCGCCGAGGCAGGCTCAGAGCGGCTTACAAGGAATAGCAAAAGCCATGTTGAACAATAAAACAGTTATACAATTCAATACAATTTACAATTTACCATTAAATTTTTACATAATCTAAAAATGGTCTCATCTCATTGCTATCTCAGTTATATTAATGTTAGTGATGGCATGATGTTTATTTCAAGCTCCATCTTGAAAGGCTAGCCGGAAGAGGGCGGTTTTGCACGCCCTACGGAATTGGCTAAGGTCCCGTAGGGCCCGCACCTCTTCCGGCAGCTGGTTCCACCATTGGGGTGCTTTTATAGAGAAGGCCTGTTCTCTAGTTATTTTTAGTTTGGCCTACTTTGGCCCAGGTACTTCCAGAAGGTTTTGTGAGCTGGATCGTAGTGCTCTCTGGAGAACATATGGAGAGAGGCGGTCCCTAAGGTAAACAGGTCCTCGGCCATATAGGTAATAAAGGTAATAACCAGCACCTTGTAACGAACTCAGTAAACAATTGGCAGCCAATGCAGCTCCCGCAGCCTAGCCTGCACATGTTCCCACCGGGGTAGGCCCAATAGCAGTCTGGCTGCAGCATTCTGCACTAGCTGCAGTTTCCGAGTTTGGCACAGGGGCAGCCCCATGTAGAAGAAGAAGAAGAAGATATTGGATTTATATCCCGCCCTCCACTCCGAAGAGTCTCAGAGCGGCTCACAATCTTCTTTACCTTCCTCCCCCACAACAGTCACCCTGTGAGGTGGGTGGGGCTGGAGAGGGCTCTCACAGCAGCTGCCCTTTCAAGGACAACCTCTGCCAGAGCTATGGCTGACCCAAGGCCATGCTAGTAGATGCAAGTGGAGGAGTGGGGAATCAAACCCGGTTCTCCTAGATAAGAGTCCGCACACTTAACCACTACACCAAATGTAGAGGGCATTACAGTAGTCTAGTCTCAAGGGAGGTGACCATTGCATGGATCACTGTTGCCAGGTCATTGCGTTCCAGGAAGGGAGCCAACTGCCTCGCCCGCCTAAGATGAAAAAAGGCAGATTTGGCAGTGGCTGCTATCTGGGCCTCCATTGTCAAGGAAGACTCCAGTAGCACTCCCAAGCTCCTGACCCTGCGCACTGGTACCAGTGACGCACCGTCAAAAGCTGGAAGGGAGATCCCTCCCTCCGGACCACTGCGCCCTAGGCAAAGGACCTCTGTCTTTGCTGGATTCAATTTCAGCCCACTCAACATAATCCAATCTGCCACGGCTTGCAGCGCCCGGTCCAGATTTATAGGAACATCGGCAGCCCGGCCGCCCATCAATAGATAGAGCTGGGTGTCATCCGCATACTGGTGACAACCCAGCCCATATCTCCGGGCAATCTGGGCAAGGGGGCGTATGTAGATGTTAAATAACATCGGGGAGAGAACTGCTCCCTGAGGCACCCCACAATTAAGTAGGTGCCTCTGGGACAGCTCCCCCCCAATTGCCACCCTTTGTCCCCAACCCTCCAGGAAAGAGGAAAGCCACTGCAAGGCTAATCCCTGAATCTCTGCGTCGGCGAGGCGGCGGGTTAGCAGCCGGTGGTCGACCATATCGAATGCGGCCGAAAGGTCTAACAACAGCAATACCGCCGCACCGCCTCGGTCCAGGTGTCGCCGGAGATCATCCATGAGGGCGACCAGAACCGTCTCTGTCCCATGGCCCAGGCGGAAGCCGGACTGGAATGGATCCAAAGTGGAAGCGTCATCCAGGAAGCTCTGTAGCTGCAGCGCCACTGCCCTCTCTATAACTTTGCCCCAAAAGGGCAAATTTGAGACTGGCCGGTAATGAGCCAATTTGGCCGGGTCTGATGTAGCTTTTTTCAGGAGGGGACGGACCACTGCCTCTTTCAGAGGGGGTGGAAAAGAACCCTCCGAAAGAGATCTATTTATGATGTCCCGTATAGGACATCTCAGCTCCTCCTGGCAAGCTTTAATTAGCCAGGAGGGGCACGGGTCCAGATTGCAAGTGGAGTGCAGAATGGAGTGAGCGCAGTGGAGAGCGACGAGGATGATCAGACCCTGGTGACCAAGCCCTGTGAGGAAAGGCTAAGGGACTTGGGAATGTTCAGTCTAGAGAAGAGGAGGCTGAGGGGGGACAGGATTGCTCTCTTTAAGAATTTGAAGGAGGTTGAGGAGAAACAGGATTGCTCTCTTTAAATATTTGAAGGGCTGTCGCTTAGAGGAGGGCAGGGAGCTGCTCCTATTGTCAGCAGAGGATAGGACTCGCAATAATGGGTTTAAATTAAGAGCGGAAAGGTACCAGCTGGATAGTAAGAAAACTTTTTTTACACTAAGAGCTGTTGTGCAACAGTGGAATCAGCTATTGAGGAAGGTGGCGAGCCCCTCCCCCCCCACCTGCAGGGATGCTCTAAGGTCAGATCTATCCTGGCAAAGTAAGCTGTGAAACAGAAAGAAGAGAGGAAGAAGGAAGCAGACTTGCTCGCGAGCCTAATAGGCACCCTCAGGAGGCCTGATCCAGCCTTTGGGCGACATGTTTCACACCCCTGCCCTACCTGAGTGTACAACAAAGGAGGAGGAATATTTACTTCTTACTTCATTTATGGGAGAGTTAGGCGAAGAACTGGAGTTGTGCATAAATTCCCTGATCATAGATTCATCACCCATTCCAGGATATTATAGCCTGTTTAAGTGCTCTGTGCCAATAAAAGTTTAAGGAATCCTTGGAAAAATAATTAGAGACAGAAGAGGTGCATCTCCTCTAATCGTAATTAAGCCCTCCAGTAGCATCAAAATGGGCATGGTCATTAAAAAGTTATCACATCCTGGAGCTACCTGTGAATTACGGATGTATGCATTTTCTGATGTTAATGGTCTGCCCTCCAGGATACTAAAAGCTGAATTTCCTTTTCCCGTCACTGTTTTGTTTATTGTTTGTTTTTCACAAACGCTCAACTGGACTTCAGAATTTTGGGGGCACCATGGAAAGTAATAGTCCAGCTCTGATTGGGGCTTTATGGTTTGTACTGTTTTCTCCCTTTCTCCTTTAAGTTTCCAAACTCAGGATTCTGTATCCTTGGAAAGGTTCCTTGAGGGTGCAGAAAACCTCTGCCTTGTCTGTGAGTGGCCCAGTTTCATTTGACCTACTAATAAGCAGTTGGCCACCAAATGTGCTCTGACTGTGGAATGTTAATCCTTCAAAGGCATTGAGTTCTCCCCTTCCTCAGATAGGGCATATTTAGTCAAGCATTCCTTAAATAGCTGTTTAATCACTAGTGCAATGCAGCATCCAACAACTGGACTTGCAACAAATGCCTAGGTTTGTTTTATGAGCTTCTTCTGCACCTTTGTTAAGGAGATTATTGATTAAAAGCAACACCTTCATCTAATGATTTTCATGAATCAAGGTGCCATTGCAGACATGGGAAGAGACTCATCTTCTTTTAAGAGGGGACAGTTTATTTCTTTGCTGACTGACGACCTGAAAAATGCTCCAACTATTCACTTTATGGCTGGATACCTCCTACCTGACAGTCCTACCTGGAGGTACACAAAAAGAAAACCTTGCTGTAGTGTCCTATGGCCACATAATGCTGCCTCTTATGGAGTCAGATACTTGGTTTACCAAGGACAGAGTTGCCTGTCCCGGTTTGCAGCAGCTCTCTGGGGGCCTGAATAGAAATCTTCAGGGCTGGTGCTAGGCTTTCTGATGCCCTAGGCAAGTCACCCATCATAAACAAAAAATTGTAGGGGAAATGAAGAGCGCCAAACTTGAAACTTTTCACATTTTTAATTTACTGGTTTTTAATTTTAATTTTTTAAAAACAAAAATTGTGATAAGTTATAAAAATGGTGAGAATAAGTACGGTAATTTCTTTTTAAAATTGTGAAAACTAGGTTGGGAAACTCCTTGAGATTTGGTGATGGAGCCTTGGATAATATTTTCCCATCTCTAAGGCTCTTTCACATTTCTAATGCTCTTTGTAGTAATGTAAAGTAATAATGCAGTATGTTTTCCACCTCTAATGCTCCTTAAATGCAAACCAAAAACACCATTCCTAGCAAGAAAAGGGGATTTCAGATCCCCTACTTGAAAGAAATCCTATGATTCTGTGCACTTGGTAGGTAAGGCTCCTATCAGCTGGCAAAGAAAGGCATATTTCATGTACAATGTTCGGCAGGGGGACACAAGGGAGAAAGACGGAGTGGCACAACAGCACTTTCAGCAGTCTACACAAATCTTTCCCAGTGGTTGTGAGAGAGGACGAGGCAGTGGTGGTCAGGAGCCAGAGATGCATGACTGGGAAGGGGCACCCAGTGGCACAGCCTAGGCCAGGTGGCCTAGACGGGTGCCTGCTTTGCTTACTCCCATGCACCAGCCCTGAAATCTTTCACATCTACAGCTGCCAGCCTTCAGGTGGTGGTAGCTGGAGATCTCCTGGGATTAGAACTGGAGCCAATGCAACAGAGATAAGTTCACCTGGAGAAAATGACTGCTTTAGAAGTGGACGCTGTAGCATTATATCCCAATGAAACCTTTCTGCACCCCAAATCCCACCCCCAAAATCTTCAGGTATTTTCCAACCTGGGGCTGGCAAACCTATTCACACCCCTATTATAGTGGCCCTATACCTGGATACCTTGTGGGGCTTGGGCCCTTATGCACACAGCACAGACACTGTACCAGTACAACTGAGCCATGGCCTGCACCCGTTAACATGGAATCATAAAGTTGGAAGTGAGGTCATTTAGTCCAACCCCCTGCAAAATGCAGGAAACTTACAAATACCTTCCCCTAAGTTCACAGGATCAGCATTGCTGTCAGATGGTCATCTAGCCTCTGTTTAAAAACCTCCACAGAAATACAGCCCACTAACTCCCAAGGAAGCCTGTTCCATTGAGGAACCATTCTATCAGGAAGTCCTTCCTAATGTTTAGCTGAAAACTCTTTTAATTTCAACTCATTGGTTCTGGTCCAGCCTTCTGGGGCCACAGAAAACAATTCTGCACCACTCTCTATATGACAGCCGTTCGAGCACTTGAAGATGGTGATCATATCACCTCTCAGTCGTCTCCTCTCCAGGTTAAGCATACCCTGCTCCTTCAACCTTTCCTGATAGTACTTGGTCTCCAGACCCCTCACCATCTTTGTTCCAGCTTGTCTATATCCTTCTTAAATTGTGGTGCCTAAAATGGAACATACGCTCCAGCCTTCTCTACTGACTATAGACCCTATTTTCTAGACTAAGGGTGTCAAGCTCATTTGTTATGAGGGCTGGATCTGACATAAATGAGACCTTGTCAGGCTGGGCCATGTGTGTCATGAAATATAATGCCAGGAAGCAGAGATATAAATTTTATAAAGGACACAAACACAATTAAAGGGTTTTTTAAAAAGCTTAAAGTAAAACATTAGCACTCGGTCATAAAGGTGTTTTCTTTGAATCTCTCCCATGGGATCCAGGGAACTGGACAAAGGAAGCTCTGGCTTTTGTTTCTTCCCCAGGGGACCAGGAGGGGGAGGAGCCTCAGCCAGTAGAGGCTTCGCTTGGTAATTCTGCTGTGCAATTGAGAGAGCCTGGCAAAGTGAGCTCTCCCTCCTACCTTTCCTCCCCAAGGGAGGAGCCTCAGCAAATGGAGAAAATGAAGGCTGTAACTCCTGTGCGATTGAGCAAGCCTGGCAAAGCAACCTGTGATGCAGAAAGAAGCAAGAGAGAGGAGAAGGAAACAGATGACAATCAGTTGCTTGGGGGCCTGAGCTGCATGTTTGACACCCCTGTTCTACATTGTCTCTGATAAATCCTTATTTTGCCCGCCTCTCAACATTTGGGGATACACTGTTGTTTTTAGTGTCTTTCCAGGTTCGGCAACTTCACAGACACTATAGAAATTAACAGTGCCGCATCCTAAATAAGGTAAGAAAGTAAGCGACTATGGAAAGTAGGGTTGCCAACTCTGAGCTGGCAAATTCCTGGAGATATGGGGGTGGAGCCTGGGGAGGATGGGGTTTGGAGAGGAGAGACCTCAGTGGGATACAGTACCATAGAATGTGCCCTTCAGTGCGGGCATTTTCTCTGGGGAAAACTGATCTCTTTAGTCCGGAAATCAGTTATAATTTTAGGAACTAAACTCTGTAGTCTGGAGATCAGTTATAATTTTAGGAACCAATCTCTGTAGTCCAGAGATCACTTATAATTTTGGGAACTGATCTCTGTAGCCTGGAGATCACTTATAATTTTAGGAACTGACCTCTGTAGCCCGGAGATCAGTTGTAATTTTGGGAACCGATCTCTGTAGCCTGGAGATCAATTACAATTTTAGGAACCGACCTCTGTAGCCTGGAGATCAGTTGTAATTTTGGGAACTGATCTCTGTAGCCTGGAGACCACTTATAATTTTGGGAACTGATCTCTGTAGCCTGGAGATCAGTTGTAATTTTGGGAACTGGTCTCTGTAGCCTGGAGACTAGCTGTACCTCCAGATCTCCAGGAGCCACCTGGAAATTGGCAACCCTAGAAGAAACAGTTTTGAGGGGCGCCCCCTCCCCTCAAGCAGTGCTTTTCCGTAACCTTCGCTATGAGGAATCAGGATGTGGCCAGCCAGTTCCTCCTCCCGTCACCCCGGTGCCACTGCATCGCCTCCTCGGGATCACAGTGCAGCTTCCTCTGTCCCTAGCGAGCCGGAGGATCAGTTGCACGCTGCTTGTGCAACACCTCCTGTGGTGGCTTTCATTCTTTCCTCACACATGAGAGAAACGGTGTGTGCGTTGTGGGGGGGGGGGGGGGGGACGACGACGCCGCCTCCCTTCCCCGTCTCGCCAAGCCAAGCGGCGGCCAACGGAGCCGCGGGCCGGAATCTGCTGGGAGCAACGGTCGCGGCGCGAGCGTTAGCGCTTGCCCCTCCCCTTTTTGCAGGAGGGCGACTTGGCTGACGCGGCCTCGAGCCAATCAGAGGGCGACGCCTGAAGGGCTTTGCGACGGGGAGGCGGACTTTTCTCTCCCCGCCCCCGGCCGAGCTGAGGAGGAGGGGGGGGGGGAGAGGGAGGGAAACCGGCGGGCTGGGCTGGGCTGGGCGGAGCGGGGTGGGCTGCCGCTGCTGAGGGAGGGGTTTAAGACAGCCGCTGGAGGGGCAGCGGTCGCGGCCGCTGGAGCAGGATTCGAGGCGCTCCAACTGCACGCCCATCGAGGCACACGCTGACATCCCTCCCTCCATCCGTCCCGGCTCTATATATTTAGCTAGGGCGAGCATCCTCCTCCTCGCCCAGCATCCTTCAGCTCCCACCCCGAACAAAAAGGCGAAGAAGCGGGGGGGGCTTGGAAGGGGAAGCCGGCCCGAGCGAGACAAAGCAAAGATGGCAGGGATCCTCGCCTGGTTCTGGAATGAGAGGTTCTGGCTGCCACACAATGTCACCTGGGCGGACCTGAAGAACACCGAGGAAGCCACCTTCCCCCAGACGGAGGACCTCTACCTCGCCTTCCCCTTGGCCTTCTGCATCTTCATGATCCGCATGGTGTTCGAAAGGTGAGCCTAAGGCGAAGTCCGCCCCTTCCTCAAGAACCCCCCACCCCAGAAGGAGCTGCTCCTCCCGTGGCAAAGAGACAGCAGTTCAGTCTCTCTCTCCCCCCCCCCCCTTCCTTTGTATGTGTGTTTAATTCATGGCAAAATACCTCCCCGGAGGTGTGTTTTGGGGGTTCATGGTGGTGCAACCCTGTGAGTTGAGGCTGAGGTGGTGCACGGATTAAACTTCTCTGAAGAAGGGGGGCGGTCTCCCCTATCAGGATTGTGGAATCGCCTGTCAAGAATGTCTATATGCGAACAAAGAGAAGGCTCTGCTTTCCCCCGTTTGAAACAGGTTTTAAAGTTTAGCTTGCGTGTCCTCCCCACCACCACCACCACCACCCATTTCCTTCCCATCTTTCCCCCCCCCAGGCTGATGCAGGCAGTTCTGGGTCTGGAAGGTGAAATTCCACAGACAATAACTGGCAGCATTGCTAGCATGAGGCGGGTTAAGTGGAGGATTCGGTGCTTTGAGCAAAAGGTTTTTGAGCCTGCGGCCTCTGTAGCATCGCTGGGTGCACGCTACCTTTTAACGCTTTGGGGGTTTCATTTCTAAAATGAGAGAGTGGAGTTCAGTCAAGCTTGCTAGGCCCACGGATCTGAAAGCTCTGCCGGCTATGAATGGGATGTCAGTGGCACCCAGTGAAATCTTGCACACGCCTGGAGGTATATGCAACTGCATTCCTATGTGTCCCAGGTCTGCTCTGAGGCATTTGATGAATCTCTGACTGATCTCTGGCTCAAATCATGCCCTAAATATTCCTACAGGCACAATTTTATGTGTGTTTTTGGCAACTTTGTGCAGAACATCTGAGTGACAATAAATTTGTTTGCTTTTAAAGTGTTCTGGAGAACACTGGTTTACTTTGTAGGCTTTAGGAGAAACAGATCAGGATCATCAAGTAAACAAAGTGACAAGATGCTCATATCCTGTACATGCTATCAGTAATCATTTATCATTTTTATAGGAATCTCTTTGACATTCAACAAAGTGTTACTATTTACTACATGAGAAAGGCCAAAGGACAGTCAGCCGTTCCCCCTTCCCTGGCTTCTGTTGGGTTCCTTTCAGGCTGGACTGTAAAAGGCATACATGGGGGAGATAAGAAGAAAATGAGGAAAAGGCAGAATTAGTACAACTTGCTGATTGCCATGGTATTTAACTAAGAGCTTGTTAAATTTTAATGTTCATTTACATCCACATTATGTAGCACATGTTTCCTAAATACTAGTCCATAGTCTCTTAGTTGAAGGATTTATGTGTCAAGTGTTTCGGTTTATTAGCAGCTAGTTTTATTCATCTGCATTGGCAGGCAAAGTGCTTTTGCATTTTCTGTTTTTGTTCAGTCTCCCCACCCCTGCAAGGAGCTGGTTCATTGTAGTTTTTAGAGTTTTCAGGAAACATAGCAGTTGTAAAGCTTTTGGGAACCAACTAGCAGATGATGTTTTATCTGGTGGGGAGGTCTGGTGTTCAGTGACAATGCGGAAGCCTGCTTTTCTACATCTCCCTTTCGGCTGCTTTACAGTTGGCTTCCCTGTCCTCCAGCTCCTTCATTTATTTCTGCTATGGACTTCTTGCAAACATAAGTTGTTGGTTTCATTTGTACAGTGAACGGACTTTGCAGGATTCCCTACAGTAGTGCATGTGTGACGAAGCCTTGTTGCTGTTGTTGTTTTTATTATGAAATATTATTGTGCAGTCCAGCATGTGGACCCCCATAGAAGAAAATCCTGCTCCTTGGAGCAGCAATAGAAGGCTTGGTAGCCTGAATTGCCAGACCTCTGGCAGAGCTTGCTTGGTGCTGGGTGGCCATGGGAGCATGCAGCAGGAGCCTGCTGTGCTGGCTGAGAGACAGCAGGACTCAGAGAACACAGTGGTGATGGAATAAATAAAGATACCATTGGCAGTACCTCCTGTCTTTCCTCCTCTTGCTTCCAGGTATATGATGAAGCAACAGTGCTTCTCCTCCTGCCCAGCAGCTACATGTCTCTGCAGGGTTGTTTGTTTTAGGAGATAATCCATCTGAGATTACAGCGTAGCTGTTCACCACAAACTGAATCTGAACACATTGCTTACTACTAGAGAGCCAGTTTGGTATAGTGGTTAAGTGCGTGGACTCTTATCTGGGAGAACCCGGTTCGATTCCCCACTCCTCCACTTGCACCTGCTAGAATGGCCTTGGGTCAGCCATAGCTTTCGTAGGAGTTGTCCTTGAAAGGGCAGCTGCTGTAAGAGCTCTCTCAGCCCCACCTACCTCACAGGGTGTCTGTTGGGGGGAGAAGGTAAAGGAGATTGTGACCGCTCTGAGACTCAGAATATAGGGCGGGATGTAAATCCAATATCTTCTATTAGGGTTGCCAGCTCTGAGTTGGAAAATACGTGGAGATTTTGTGGGTGTAGCCTGAAGAGGGTGGGGCTTGGGGAGGGGAGGGACTTCAGCGGAGTATAATGCTATAGAGTCCAACTTTAAAGCAGCCATTTTCTGCAGATGAACTGATCGCTGTCGCCTGGAAATTAGTTGTAATAGCAGATCTCCAGTCACCACCTAGCAGTTGGCAGCCCTGCTTACTACTACTTAATGATGTAATTGGCAGCCCTGCTTACTACTACTTAATGATGTAATTTGATGCAGATACTGTGTATGTATATAAACAATATAAAACATACAAAATAGAATTAAAAGGCATGATGGGGAATACCACATGCATGTTGTGTGCCTTCTAAGGCTATATAATCTGAAGAGGTTACATGTTTGTTTTGTTGTTGTTTTCAGTGGAATGTGCACTGCGTGAAAGTCGCCACCGCCTCCTAGGCTCCATACAGGGAAGATCACAGGCCTGACCTAGTTGTGGACAATGCAGATGTCTGTACAGTCCGAGACTGGAGTGAAGAGAGAGGACAGGAAACTAAGGCGAGAAGGGGCTAATCAAAGACTTGATGTTGCAGAAACCTCAGGGCACTTAAGATGAGGAGGAGAAGAATACTACTGAGGGGGACACAGGAGTTGGAGGAAGGCTGGTCAAGAGATTGTGTAGCTGAAGGTAAAAGGCATTGCTTTAAGAACAGGAAATGGTGGATGAACCTGATGAAGTCCACAATGAAGGCAGACTAGGCAGTACAAGGCCTACAGATGGACACTGGTGTCAGGAGGAAAGTGGTCCAGGAAAGCACAGAGCCAAGGGAACATATTTTTGCTAAGTTTAGAGTTTGGGGGAAGAAACTCTGCTGGTTGTGGCTTCTGCTGTCAGAAAAGCACAGCAACCTTAAGAGGGGCATGAGGTCCAAGAAGCAGCTAGTGGAGAAGGGTATAATTCAACATAATGAATTAAAATAACCAGACAGTTCTTCTGTTCTGGTCAGCTTTAGAAAGTGTTAGCAAGCCAAAATAAAAGTGAAATTGTGGCACTTTTACATGGTGTTTAAAATCAATCTTTCTGTTTGTCTCCTGGCATGTTTTGTCATAGCTGCGTCTGAAGGAACCTTGTTTAGTATGAGCTACTATGAAGCTGCTATGGGCCCTCTAAGAGATGTCAGAAACAGTACAGGTCCCAGAATTATCAGTGTAAGCTATATCAGGTGAACTAGGTTGTTTTTGGAATATAGATTTGCACCCCAGTTTGAGTAGAGAGTTTGGCTATGTGGCTTTGCAGCTGACTCAGGAACCCCTCAACGCATTTGCAAGGTCAGGAGCTCCTCAGTGTGTTGCCCATGCACGCCATAGTGCCTGCAAACACCTTTCTTAGTGCCCACCAAACATTTGCAGAAAGTGGGTGGGGCTCTTGCCTTGCAGGGCTCCTGAAGATCTGATTGGCTGTGCAGATTAAAATAATGTTGTTTCAGTGGCAGCTTCAACCACACTATTTTATTCTCTTTCACTGCTCTTTCCCAGTGTATTTTTAATTACCACTTTTCTGCACTTCATGTGGATTTCCTCTGTTTGTGTGGCTCTGCCTTGTGCGCCGGTCATTTTGTGGCTGGCTCCGCCTCCTGTGGCAGCCATTTTGTAGTTGCGACACCACCTTGTGGGAGAATTAGAAAGATGCCCACAGGCTCAAAAAGGTTGTAAACCCTTGGTCTAGATCATGATAGCTCAGTGCAACAACTTTGCTACGACAGCTTAACATGACTGCCTCTCTGCTATGTCATGACCATGGTGTTTTGGGCTGTAACTTTGATCCCCACATTAACGGTGAGGAAGCCTTTTCCTTTGGGTAATTTCAGCAATCTAAACCCGTCTTCCCTCAAGCTATTTTCTGTCTCATGGGGGTGGAGAAAAAATGATCCTATGACAATCCTAGCTGCATAAAGCCTGTATTTCTCTTAAAACCAAAAGCCAGAAGATCAGTCATGGATCTCTCAATATTGCATGCAGTTTTTCTTTTAGGATGAAACCATGGATGGGAGCTAAATTAGCTCCCCACACTATTGTTTTTTTCAAAAGCAGCATTGGGAGATAATTTGGGAGTGAAATACCAGTGGGATAATGGGGAGAATTTAACTCTGCCTTCAGCTTCTTTGATCCACATTTCCCCACTCCTCCAGCTCTTTACCCCTTTCCCTTGGAACAGATGGTGCTTCTCATCTTTGCTGTCTGAAATACATATTTTTGAGTGACACATAGGAGAGGTGAAGCTGCTTCGGGAAACATGCCTTGTATTCTTGATCCACCTTGAGAATTGCTGATAGACAGTGGGTATAAATATATCCTAAATAAATATATGCCTTGTGTCTGCAAAGAGCTGAAGTGCCTCTGGAGGCTGAACGATGTTCAAAAGAGAGGATTGCTATGTCTTGCCCAATGTTTCTTACGTCTTCCCTTGGCACCCGCCCACCTTTTGGGTTTATTTATTTTCCTCTCTCCCTCTCCCTTCTTGCTCTTGAGCATCTTAATTGGTCAAGAATTTTCCAAATGCCACAGGTCTAGTTCTTGAATGCACTTTAAGTTAAGCAAAGCTATATTAAGATGGCTAAAGAGAAAGTTGTTCATACCTCACCTTGCATAATTTCTATATGGTTTATTCTGAAAACAGAGTTAGCTTAACTGGGCAGAGATCTTAGTGGTCCCATTTCTGTTAGAGTTGCCAATCCCCACTGGAGGCAAGGGGTCCCCTGGTTTGGAGGCCCTCCCCTGCTTCAGGGTTATCAGAAATTTGGGTGGGGGGAGTTGAATGTTCACTGGATACTCCATTATACCCTAGGGAAACTGGTCCCCATAGGGTATAATGGAGAATTGATCTGTGGGTATCTGAGGTTCTGAGGGGCTGTTTTATGAGGTTGGGGTACCAAATTTTCAGCATAGCATCTGGTGCCTCTCCTCAAATCCCCCCCACCAAGTTTCAAAAAGATTGGGCCAGGGGGTCTAATTCTATAAGCCCCCAAAGAAGGTGCCCCCCTTCCTCCATGATTTCCATTGAAGGGAAGGCATTTAAAAGGTGTGTGGTCCCTTTAAATGTGTTGGCCAGAACTTCCTTCAGAGTTCAGTCATGCTTGTCCAACCTTACTCCTGGCTCCATCCCCAAAGTATCCTGGTTCCACCCCCAAAGTCTCTTGGCTGCACCCCCAACGTCCCCAGCTATTTCCTGAGTTGAACCTGGCAACCTTAATTTCTGTCCTTTCAGTTCATTTTCATTGGTCAGTTTTGAGTGAACTTTGCATAAAGACGGCAAGTTTCATATGATGCCATAAGAACAACAACATGTAAATATAGCACCTTTTGTCCTCTGATGGAATAGCGATTAGCCAAGGATGTAGTTTCAACATGAGCTCCCCATTAACTTACCTTTAGTTTGTTCTCATGAAAGCCTTAAGTTCACTGTCTTTTGGGGTGGGGGGTGCGTGGGTGTCCTTTTTTGCTGCTTCAGGCAACTATATTTTAAACAACATGGTTGAAATATTATATGAACTACCTGTAATTAATCTACACTACAGTAAGTGGACAATCTGATAACTTCGAAAAATTGTTATGTCATAAGAACATAAGAACATAAGAGAAGCCATGTTGGATCAGGCCAACGGCCCATCAAGTCCAACACTCTGTGTCACACAGTGGCAAAAAATGTTATATACACACATACACTGTGGCTAATAGCCACTGATGGACCTGTGCTCCATACACTGTGGCTAATAGCCACTGATGGACCTGTGCTCCATATTTTTATCTAAACCCCTCTTGAAGGTGGCTATACTTGTGGCCGCCACCACCTCCTGTGGCAGTGAATTCCACATGTTAATCACCCTTTGGGTGAAGAAGTACTTCCTTTTATCCGTCTTAACCTGTCTGCTCAGCAATTTCATCGAATGCCCACGAGTTCTTGTATTGTGAGAAAGGGAGAAAAGTACTTCTTTCTCTACTTTCTCCATTCCATGCATTATCTTGTAAACCTCTATCATGTCACCCCGCAGTCGACGTTTCTCCAAGCTAAAGAGTCCCAAGCGTTTCAACCTTTCTTCATAGGGAAAGTGCTCCAGCCCTTTAATCATTCTAGTTGCCCTTCTCTGCACCTTCTCTAAAGCTATAATATCCTTTTTGAGGTGCGGCGACCAGAACTGCACACAGTACTCCAAATGAGACCGCACCATCGATTTATACAGGGGCATTATGATACTGGCTGATTTGTTTTCAATTCCCTTCCTAATAATTCCCAGCATGGCATTGGCCTTTTTTATTGCAAACGCACACTGTCTTGACACTTTCAGTGAGTTATCTATCATGACCCCAAGATCTCTCTCTTGATCAGTCTCTGCCAGTTCACACCCCATCAACTTGTATTTGTAGCTGGGATTCTTAGCCCCAATGTGCATTACTTTGCACTTGGCCACATTGAACCGCATCTGCCACGTTGACGCCCACTCACCCAGCCTCAACAGATCCCTTTGGAGTTCCTCACAATCCTCTCTGGTTCTCACCACCCTGAACAATTTAGTGTCATCCGCAAACTTGGCCACTTCACTGCTCACTCCGAACTCTAAATCATTTATGAACAAGTTAAAAAGCATGGGACCCAGTACCGAGCCCTGCGGCACCCCACTGCTTACCGTCCTCCACTGCGAAGACTGCCCATTTATACTCACTCTCTGCTTCCTATTACTCAGCCAGTTTTTGATCCACAAGAGGACCTGTCCTTTTACTCCATGATTCTCAAGCTTTCTAAGGAGCCTTTGATGAGGAACTTTATCAAAAGCTTTCTGGAAGTCAAGGTAAACAACATCTATCGGGTCTCCTTTGTCCACATGTTTGTTCACCCCCTCAAAGAAATGCAACAGGTTAGTGAGGCAAGATCTTCCCTTGCAGAACCCATGCTGAGTCTTCCTCAATAACCCGTGTTCATCAATGTGCCTACTCATTCTGTCCTTGATAATGGTTTCTACCAACTTTCCCGGTATTGAAGTCAGACTGACTGGCCTGTAGTTTCCCGGATCTCCTCTGGAACCTTTTTTAAAGATGGGGGTGACATTTGCTACCTTCCAGTCCTCAGGAATGGAGGCAGATTTCAATGAAAGATTACAGATTTTTGTTAGAAGATCCACAAGTTCAACTTTGAGTTCCTTCAGAACTCTCGGATGTATGCCATCCGGACCCGGTGACTTATTAGTTTTTAATTTGTCTATCAGTTGTAGGACCTCCTCATTTGTCACCTCAATCATGTCTAAACATGCTCTTGTAAAGCTGCATGCACACGTGGATTGTTAGCAGTAGGGATGGGCACAAACCACATTTTTGTGGTTCACTTTGTGGTTTGTGGCTGAACCATGAAGCCATAAAAACTGGGAGGTTGGTTTGCGACTTAACTCAGTTAATATGAGCTATTTAAAGTTTAAACCCCTGCTTTCTGCTCCCCACAGCTTTTTGTGGGGAGCAGAAAGCAGGGGTTGTCAAACAGTTGAGCATAGAAAAATTGGCATAGAAAAGTATTCAATCATATGAGCCTCCACCAGCAGGTTTATCACCTCCAGTGAGAATGGAAACCTGGTCAGTTACCATGAAGGTTCTTTTTTGGGGGCATCATTTTGCTAGTTGGGAGATTTTTCCATCATCCTTTGAGGCAGAAAAGAAGTGGAAATTCTTTGGCTCCTCTTTTATCTATAGCTATTCCTACTGAGCTCTGAGACTTCCAGAACCCCCAAGAGAACCTACTATTATTCACTTAAATAAACATACTCCATATTGATAGCATAAGCACAAGAGATGGTAAACAGTTTGGAGGAGAGTTTAACAAAGAAGACAATATACAAAACACAGTAAGAAACAGTACTGAATGGAAAGTGGACATTTGCTTCCTCATGTTGGGAAAAAAAATGTCTTCCCTTACTTCAAGAGTGAAACAAAACGATGCCCTCAGGTTCCAGACAGAAGGAATCTTCACCATAAGTGACCAGTGTTCTGTTCTCATCTGGAACCAAGGATATAATTTTAGTAGGGCTCATTTTGTAGCAAGAGCTCCTTTGCATATTAGGCCAAACATCCCTGATGTAGCCAATCCTCCAAGAGTTTACAGGGCTCTTAGTAGTTCATATAATATTTCAACCATTGTAAGCTCTTGGAGGATTGGCTACATCAGGGGGTGTGGCCTAATATGCACAGGAGCTCCTGTTACAAAATAAGCTATAGAGGAATTCTGGGGTGGGACCTCTTATAATACACTGAGATACGTCAGAACATTCCGTAAGGTCCTGCGCCCACAACCTTTGTCAGCTATAGTATAGAGCTTATAGTGCCTTTCAGAGGCCCCTGTAGCTGCTCTGCAAATGTCTTCCACTGGGGCAAAAGATCCTCTGGGGCAAAAGATCCACTGGGGCAAAAGATCAAAAGCAATTCAAGTGGCCTCATTACCGGGGGAGCATACTTTGATACCAACAATTAGAAGCAAACCTTTTGCTTCATAGGCTGCTTCTATACATTGATGCAACCATCTGCTTAGGGATGCTTTAGACACTTTCTTGCCCCGAGCTATGGGGTGGAATATTACAAATAAGGAATCTGACTTTCTCAGTGGAGATGTTCTCTTGATATATATTTTCAGAACCTTCCTTAAGTCCAAAGAATGCCACTCCTTTCCCCTCAGGTGAGAAGGACTGGGCAAAAGGATTGGAGACATCTTCTGACTCCTATGAAAAGAGAACTTTGGAGTGAAAGTTGCATCTGTACAGAGGATCTTTTGGAATACCCATAAGCCTTGATGAATGGAAAGTACACTGAGTTCCAAGACCCTTCTGGCTGATGTAACGATAGCTAGCAATAAGACTTTAATGGTCAGAAACTTAAGAGATGTTTCTCAACAGTTCTATGTGAGGTCTAGAGCACCATGTTCATGATGGAAAGTGTGATGAATTATAGGGGAATTAATATCCCTTAACTCAGGTGCCTCTGCAGATAGAGATTCCCCAAATGGGCTGCAGGATAGATTCAAGGATGGTAGTCTGATAGGGTGGCCTTGATGCTCTTTCGACTGCACCATCTTTTGAAGGTTACCTAGGTACAGTTGTAGATTTGGACCTTCAAAAGATTACCTCAGTGACCTCTTTGGGAAAACTTTGCCTTTGAAGAGTCTTCTGCTCAGTCTTCACACGACTAATCAGAGTCACTCCAGATGAGAACTAAGGTTATACATAGGCTAGGGGTGGCCAAACTGTGGCTCAGGAGCCACATGTGGCTCTTTCACACACATTGTGTGGTTCTCGAAACCCCCACTGCCTTGGTGAAGGCATTTGTCTCTTTAAATCACTTCTCCAAGCCAAACCAGCAAGCAGCTTGGAGAATGCATTTAAAATTAAAGTTGCTTTCTTTCTACCTTCCCTTCTTCCTCCATCCCCCTCATTTTTTTCCTTCCTTCCTTCCTTCCTTCCTTCCTTCCTTCCTTCCTTCCTTCCTTCCTTCCTTCCTTCCTTCCTTCCTTCCTTCCTTCCTTCCTTCCTTCCTTCCTTCCTTCCTTCCTTCCTTCCCTCAAACGTCTGACCCACCCCTGATATAGGCCTTCACATAACTTTAATAAAGTGTGTCTAGCGTTACTTCACTGAATATTTCAGTGAAGTAATAGAATTAGACAATAGGGTGGAATCAGGATTGGGTGATGGGGAGAAGAACCTTCAAAAGAAAAATGGTCAATGCTTTTATTTTAAAAAATCACAAATTAAAAAATAACCAGTGTGATGCAGCGGTTAGTATGGCAGATTGGGGTTTGGTCTGCATATAGTAGAATAAGATAGGCTACAGGTGGAGCATTACAGTTTTAATCTACAGCTTCAAATGCTGCACTAGTTTTCCATTTACAGGGAAGTGGAATGGGACTTTGAAAAATGTCACTTCACTTGCGTTCTGAAGCTGTTCTGTCACTGGAGCAATCTGCCACCTCATTGGTTCACACATGAAGAAATAGGACTGGGCCAGGGGAACTCCTGTTCAAATCTCCATTCTTTCCCCAAGCTCTTTGGGAGAGCTTCTTGGACCAAGTATTTCTCATTTCTTCTGTTTGCTACATTTATACCTCACCTATCTACCCAGTGGATACCCCAAGTGGCTTGCATTGTTCTCTTCTCTGCCATTTTATTTCACAACAACACTGTGAGGTAGGTTAGGTTGAGTGTGTGTGAGTGGCCCAAGGTTGCCCAGCGACCGTTTGTAGCAGAGCCCCGGGGATTCAAACCTGGACCTCCCAGATCCTAGTCTGACATTTGAATCACTACACTGGCTCTCATTCCTTGGCTTGAACTATGTCAAGCATTGTGAAGGATAAAATGAGGAAGAGGAAATGAATATTTTCCTGAGCTCCTTGGAAGGATGACAGAATAACAGATGGGCTTTTCTGCTGGTTTTGTTGTTATCGCTGCTTATTGCATGGTCTGAATACTTGTCAGCATGCATTTTTCTATCACTGCAATCCTAAGAATGTTTTCCTTGGTGTAAACCCCAGTGAATAGACATGAATAGGATTCTGAATAGACCTGCTTAAGATTACTCTCTAAAACTAACAAAATCTAAGTGATATATTTGTGATATTTCTCTGTATAGTGCATAGCAATACCCCACAACCTGGTGGGGGAAAAGTCCTGTTCCTTTAACAAAGGCTTAACGTGTGGAAATGATTAAATTTTTATATTCTGTGTATTTTTATCTGAATCTATTATGCCATTAAAGGTTTGGTATGGGTATGGGATTATGGAAGTAAATAACATCACATGAATCCTCTATTGAAGAGACAGGACACTCTTTCTCCTGGCTGCTGGTAACATTAATAGGGCATGGTGCGCACAAGTCCTCCAAATGGGATCGCTAGGCCACTCCAGTAGGGGGCAGGGGATTCCTGCTGACTAGTTCCTGTTTCCCACTGCTGCTCTGAGTAGTGGCAGGAGAATGTTTTAAAATTGGCCCTTAAACCAGTGGCGTGATGTTGGTTCTGGATAAATGTGGTAGTGACATCGAGCTTCTCTAGAGATAGCTTCTCTATGGTAGAGCCAGTTTTTACCACGGAGTCTCTGATGCTTCCTAGAGAGGGGTAACATCACTTCTGGGTTTTCCCTGAAAACAATGTCATCCTGTTGGCAACAGCCATCCCTCCTGTGTCCCTAATCCCACCCACTGAGTCTCCTGCTGGCAACTGTACCTCCACTTCAGCTGTAAACGGCCGCTCCGCCACTAGGCAACCTAGGGGATTGCCTAGGGCGCCAGCCTTCTGGGGATTCAGAATTGGGAGTCCCCCATGTGACTTGGTGATGTTATCATTGCCGGGGGGGGGGGGGGGGTAGAAGTTAGCCCTGCCTAGGGTGCCAGACAGTCTAGGGCTGACTCTGGCTGTAAAGTACAGGCTGGAGTGATAGCACGTCTCTATACTGACTGGAACCACTCAGTAGTAAAAGTGCTAATTCCAGTGAGGTTTTTTAAAAGAAATTGTCATTTGTTAGTTTTTTTTATATGTTAACTTTGATAGTTTGAATAACTAAACCAAACGTTCATAAAAACCCAGCTATAGTTGTTCCAAGATAGCATGGCTGGAACAATAATTTGTCTTTGGAAGAAGTACTCGCTAGCGATACCCTCTCTAAGCTATGGAGTCTTGTGAGCAAAAATTGTACTTTGTGAGCTACTGGCATTAAAGTTGGGAGTGAGTGATTTGACTACTCTATAAATTAGTTTGCTCTGGGGCCATCCTTTCTGAGCTAAGACAAAAATGTGTGAGCCAGAGGCCAAAAAACCTGTGAGCTAGCTCACACTAACTCAGTTTAGAGGGAACACTTCTTGCTAGTAAAGATTCTGTCTTTTCAGTGTGCTTTATTATTAATGAAAGAACCCCGTGGCGCAGAATGGTAAAGCTGCAGTACTGCAGTCGGAGCCCTCTGCTCACGACCTGAGTTTGATCCCAGTGAATGCTGGTTCAGATAGCTGACTCCAGGTTGACTCAGCCTTCCATCCTTCCGAGGTTGGTGAAATGAGTAACCAGCTTGCTGGGGGGAAAGTGTAGATGACTGGGGAAGACAATGGCAAACCACTCTGTAAAAAGTCTGCTGTGAAAATGTTGTGAAAGCAACGTCACCCCAGAGTTGAAAGCAACTGGTACTTGCACAGGGGACTACCTTTACCTTTATTATTAATGAATGGGCAGTCTGAGGATGCTACAATGGCAGATTCATACTAAAACTACTGCTTAAGGGACAGATTGACCAAGTGATATATAGGCCTGGGAAAGGAGAAGGAAAACTGAGGGGGGTTGTCCTGTTTTCCCCACTGAAGGCTTTTTTCTGTGAAATATTTTATCTCTTGGAATAAGTAATGTATACTTCTTAAGGGAAGGTTTTTTATACTCTAAAATTATGGCATGAAAAAATCTGAGGACTCTTACTGTGTTTCTAGTGGAAACTTGGAAATTTGAGGGAACACTGAGTGGGGGCGGGGACACAACAACTCTGTTATACTTTAGGCAAAAACGACATTTTAAAGTATTTGTTTAAATGTAAATTATAAGTGTCAATGTAAATTATAAGTTAAATGTAAATTATAAGCACCCTGACCTGGATAGGCCAAGGTAGCCTGATCTCATCAGATTGCATAAACTAAGCATGGTCGCCCAGGCTAATATTTGGATAGGAGATGCCCAAGGAAGACCAGGGTTGTGACGTGGAGGAAGGAAATTGCAAACTACTTCTGAAAGTCTATTGCCTTGAAAACTCATTTGCTAAACTCATTTGTCAAACTCATTTGCTATGAGAGCCGGATTTGACATAAATGAGATCTTGTTGGGACGGGCCATGTGTATCATAAAATCTAATGCCAGGTAGCAGACATATAAACTTTATAAAGGGCAGAGACACACAAAGATTTTTTTAAACTTAAAACAGAACATGCTTAAAATATTAGCACGCTTGCAATATTTTGTTTAACAGTCTCTGATAAATGTCACCTCTTGCTATTAATGATTGCATCAAAAACTGCAGACAATGTCTGTGCTGTTCAGGTGTGCACATCTGTAAGTTGCAAACCTACTTTTGATTCATTGACATTCATTACAGACATCTCATGGTCAATGCTTTGAGCCGGAGACTCAAAGGAACATGAAGCAGTTGGGCATTGTGAGCTTTTGTACAGAAGTTACTTCATGTACTAGGCAAGAACATGTGAAGGCACCATGGCACAGACTAAGGGCTATGTGCTTGTCAACAAAACTATAATTTTCCCCAGAAAAATGACTACAACTGAAAAAGAAATACAACTTTCTCCCAAAAAACAACTACAAGAACAGAGTGACAGCCACGTACAGTGTTCAGTGTCAGCCTACTATCTGGGAAGTCTAAATTCAAGACTCCCAATCAAAGGAAAATGTGAAAGAAAAATTAAGAAAAATTTGCTGGGTAAACCTGGGGTGGAATACACTTTCAGCCTAATGCTGATACTTCTCTTCTAAATAGTTCACATGCTTTCCTATAGAGAAAGACTGGAGGGCATGACTACAGTGAAAAAGGAAGGGAACCCAGTTACACCCATAACAAGCCCAACAAAACTCTCTCTCTCTCTGTAGCAAGGCAAAAAGCTCATACCTTCACTAAAACATTGCTAGTCTTAAAACCACTCATTATAGCTCTCCTGATGTTGAGGGCTATGCAAAGGAAGCTCTGGCTCTTTCTTTCCTTCCACGGGGCATGAGGAGGGGGAGGAGCCTCAGCCATTCATTAGAAGGAAGAGAGGCTTGTTTCAGTAGCTCTGCAGGGTGGTTAATTGAGCCTGGCAAACTTAATCACCTAGCAGAGCTATAGAGCCAAGCTCTCTCATTGGCTGAGGCTGCTCCTCCCTCCTCCTCCCTTTGGGAAAAGGGGGGAGAGGGAAAGGCTGCTTTGCTGCCTGGCTTATCTGGGGAGAAACACAAAATGGCAACCAAAAAGAGCAGGCAAGGGGAAAAGAAGCAGATGACAGCCAGTTGCTAGAGGGCCTGATTGGAGCCCTCTGCGAGCCTGATCTGACCTGCGGGCCATATGTTTGACACCCCTGCCCTACAGGGGCGCCATAAGTCAGCTGTGACTTGATAGTACTTTCCTCCACAACCAAGTTATGATGTACTTTATGTTGTTCAATCAGTCAAAGAAGTTTAGATTTGATAGGAAAGTACTGCATATATTTCTATTCCCCCCCCTTTCATTTTTTCCTAGGGCAAAAAACAAGGTTTTTTTTTCCTGTGGCATCAACATTTTTGGAAATTTTACATCTCTAGTTTGTTTGTTTGTTTATTTATTTATTTCATTTGATTTATATCCCGCCCTACCCCACCAAAGCGGGCTCAAGGCGGCTCACAACGTAAAAATTCTAACAATAAAATTAAAAATTAAAATACATTAATAATTTACACAATAAAATAAACGCAATTCATCAGTGTGCTATCCCACAGTCTTCCATAAAATATTCAGATGCCGGTCAGTTGTATGCCAACCGGAAGAGGACTGTCTTACAGGCTCTGTGGAATTGCCCATCAGGGCCCTCACCTCTTCCGGCAGCTGGTTTCACCCATAATGGTGATGGCACATTCATACAACATTCCTGGTGACCACACATTGCCTCAGACAATGCATTTGCAGTGGTGTTGGTTCATATGTCCAAAGATCAAACATGCATTAATGTTCTTTTTTGCAAAAGTAGTCCTTCCACACTTAACATTCACTCTGGGTTTTTCCAGCATTAGATTCAAGGTGATTAAGTTTGTGGTGAAACAGCATCCAAAAAGCTTGGGGGAACAGCAGACTGAAACCAGGTTGACCCCTCAAGGGAGGTAATGTAATTGGGGGGGAGAGTAGGCTTCCCAATCCCCAGGTCCCAGCGGGGGATCCCCCGTTTTTACAGGCTTCCCCCTGCCCCCAGCCAGCTGGCCGGCGGGGGATGCCCCGCCCCCACCAGTCACCATGTACCTCTAGAGCTCCTGCAAGTTTAGAAACCTGCAAACAGGTCCGTTTTTAAATTGTGTGCCTTTAAAGCTGAGCAGGAAGCAGGAAACAGGAAGCGCTTCATGGGAAAGAATCAGTAACAGTTTCGTCAGAGAACAGCCCCTCCCTTTGTTTTGCTTTAGTTTTCAGAGTGAGTAAAGTTGTGTAGGAACCAGACCCAGTAAGTGTTTTGTTTGTGTGTGTGAGAGAGGGAGGGGGCAAGGGTTCCCCTGGTTTGGAGGCCCTCCCCCCTGCTTTAGAAAGTGGGGCGGGGGGGGAGGAAAGTGTCTACTGGGCACTCTATTATTCCCTATGGAGAACGATTCCCATAGGGAATAATGGGGAATTGATCCGCGGATATCGGGGGCTCGGCGGGGGGAGTGTTTTGAGGTAGAGGCACCAAATTTTCAGTATAGCATCTTGTGCCTCTCCCCAAAATACCCCCCAAGTTTCAAAACGATTGGACCAGGGGGTCCAATTCTATGAGCCCCAAAAGAAGGACGGGGAGGGACGGTGGCTCAGTGGTAGAGCATCTACTTGGGAAGCAGAAGGTCCCAGGTTCAATCCCTGGCATCTCCAAAAAAGGGTCCAGGCAAATAGGTGTGAAAAACCTCAGCTTGAGACCCTGGAGAGCCGCTGCCAGTCTGAGAAGACAATACTGACTTTGATAGACCAAGGGTCTGGTTCAGTATAAGGCAGCTTCATATGTTCAAGGTGCTCCTAGCCTTCATTATTTCCTATGGAAGGAAGGCATTTAAAAAGGTGTGCTGTCCCTTTAAATGTGATGGCCAGAACTCCCTTGGAGTTCAATTATGCTTGTCACACCCTTGTTCCTGGCTCCACCCCTAATGTCTCCTGGCTCCACCCCCAAAGTCCCCAGATATTTCTTGAATTGGACTTGGCATCCCTAGGGGAGGGAGACCCTGGAAATGGAAATGCAGTTGAATTTTGTTTTAGTGCAGATTTGCTTAGAGACCACAGTGAGCATGGTTTAAAAGAGAAATGGAGAAAGGACCTTGGAGATTGTTTTGTTAAGGGGAAAGATTGTGCAGGGAAGGCTTTAACCCTTTCCTCCTATTGTTGCTGGAAAAAGCCAGCCTTGGAATACTTCTCTCGGAGGGAAACACAGGTATCTGTATTTGCAATTTCACATAATCTTAATTTGGAGTAAGTACCACTAAACATTAAGAGCCGTGTGGCACAGAGTTATAAGCTATGGGTAACTTACTCCACATACTTAATTATCTCTTCATGTTGCATCATGTGGAGTGAAAGCCCTTTATGCAGTCTTAAAGCAAGGCATTCTCACCCCCAGCCCACACTGTTTGGATGCTTGGTATAAACTTCTTTGTGGCCTGGTACACAGTTCGGTACCTGGCTTGCCCTACTATATGTAGCAGAGTGTCATCTTGATTTCAGTTTTAATATTCTCAATAATATTCCCTTTAATATCCTGTAATCCTTTTCATGCATATGTAACAGAAGCTCAGATTTCTGGTTTTCTTTTCTCAAACAATGAAAATGTGCTGGGATGACTCACTGTATTTGGCAAAATTAGAATATTTCTATACTTAAGAACCCTGGACTTGTGCACATTTACTTGATACTAAATGCAGCTGGTTTCAGTGGAGCTTGCTCTAAAGTAAATGTGCATGGGATTGCAGCCTTAATCATTTTATGAAGGACTGTCATCTGCTCCGACATTAAAATGTCAGTGCTACATCTTTAAATTATAACTCTTGAGATAATTACTCTTTCTACAGAAGCATAATTGCATATAAGAATTGTATAGAAGCAAATTGCTTAACATTTTCTGTAGGTTTGTTTTGGGAAGGAGGAAGGAGATACTAAGTCTCACTATTTCAGAATTGCTCGTTTCATTCTGGGTGTAGGAATTCTAAAAATGAAGCATTAGCATCAAATATCTCATCCTTGGAAGAGACTGAAAAATATTTTTTTTAATTTCCGAGTGCTGGTGTTAAATGCTCAATTTCTTGCATTTTAAGGCATCTTTTTAAAACTTGGAAGTAATGCCCTTGAAATCAGTGGGCTGACTTCTGAGGAAATTTAAGATGTGCTTTAAGGTTTAAGGAGCTGCAGTACAGAGTTCTCTGATGTAAAGAAATAATTTCTCAGAGTTAATTAGTTCAGTGATTTGAGTCTCCATTGTGGGAAAATCCTGGAGATTTGGGGGCAGTGCCTGTAGTGATGGAGAGTTCTGGAAATCATTTCCTATTTGGGGGCATTGTGGGGTGGAGAATTCTCTGGTGTCACTTCCTGTTTTGGAACAAGAAGTAGCATCATGACTATCTAGGAATGTCAAAAATCCCTGGCTATTTTTTACCATAGAGACTTGAAACGGGGAGTAATGCCCAGCGGTCAATCAATGCCACTTCCCCCCTGCTGCTCCACTGAGCAAGGGAGGGGGAAGAGGAGCATTGTTGAGAGGTCCCCTGCTGGAGTTGGAGAAATGGTAACTCAGGGTGCCTGCAAGAGGGCAGAGTTTGAAGAAGGGAGGGAGAGCCATTGAGTCCACCCATTAAAGCTGCCATTTCCTCCTATAATGAGATCAGTTGTAACTCCAGGAGAGCTCCAGGCAAAGAGAGGCATCACACTTCTGCAAAGTGCAAAGACTCATGGCCTTATACAGTTCCAGGCTTTCTGTGGAGTCCCCAGGTGGACTGAGCTTTAACAGATGCTGCTGCAGCCTTCCCTTCCCATCACCATCCGCTGCATGTCACTTGAGCTGCTGCTCTTTCTTCCCAGCTTTCGCTATGCCAAACATGTGATTTCCTGATGCCCACTGAAGGCACATTCCCATTCACTAGAGAATGAGGAATACAATTGGAGAGCAGTAATAGTTTCTGCAGCAACATCACATGATGATGGGAAAGGTGGCTTAAGTTTACTTAAACTAGAGTAACTTGTCATAGGATTACACTGTGAGTGGCTTAGCCCATTGTGCATGACAGCTAGGGATGGGCACGAACCGAGAAAATGCAGGTTGTGGCGTGCCCAGTTCATGAGCCAAGAAGAATCACAAACTTTTAAGAGCTTAAGGACCCAGTTCAATTCATAAGGTTTGTGATCTGGTTGAATGCCCCCTGGTGTGCTAGAAACGCCAAACTCACTGTGGATCTCTGGTTGACTCTCCTCTAACTGCCCTCCAAGTTTGATGTCTGCTTTACCTTTATTAAAGCACAAAGTTTGGTTTGCTGTAATTGATTTACAAGATGCCTACTTTCAAATCATGATACATGAAGAACACAGAAAAGATCTTTGTTTCTGTTATGAAGAGAAGGTCTACCAACACTGCGTTTTATCCTTTGGATTGGTGACTGTCTCCAGAGTGCTCACCAAGAATTGGCTTGGCCATGTTCCGGCTGGTGGGGGGCGGCGGCTGGAGTCCTTTCAGGGTGGGTTGGGAGGGAGGAGGGCAGCCAAGCCACACTCTGCTTGCTCAGGCCACCATGGGGATGTTCCCCCGGCGAGCCTACACAAGCAACATGGGTCCCTGCCACTCCAGGTGTGTGTGTGTGTGTGTGTGGGAGGGGGCAGCTTGAGTTCTTTGGGATAGGAGGGAGGGAGCCAAGCCAGCAGTGAAAGTTCCCCCAGCCAGCCTGCACAAGCAAGGTGCATCCCTGCTGCTCCAGGTGGAGGGTGGCTGGGGGAAAGTTCCCCCCAGCCAGCCTGCAGAAGTGACATGTTTCCCTGCTGGTCCCAGTGTGTGGGAGTAGCTGGAGTCCTTTCCGGTTGGGTTGGGAGGGAGGGAGGGAGGTGTATAGGAGGGCAGCAAATTCCCCTGAATGCAAAAACATACAAAAAAGGAGCGCAGTGCAAACTCCCCGCCCCCCCACCTCTGCCTTGCCAGTTTTCCTTCCCTGCTCAGAGTAAGAGGAAATTGCAAATCTTTGCAAACAGGACAGCCCCCCCCCCAAGCTCCCTGTTGTGTTCTCTCTCTCCCCCCATATATTTCAGTGAGGATAACAAGACACACACCCCCAGCTGACTACAGAAACTGAGGGTACCAAATTCAGGTTCACTCCCTTGCAATTTGAAGAATGCCTTCACTCACTTTGAAGATAGACTGGCCTCCCATGCTGTGGGAGAGAAGTGGCCTTGTTTCTTTTGCTTGTCTTTTTTTTTCTTGAGGGCTGCTAACAGCATGGGGGAGGCAGGTTTGATTGGCAAAACCACACAGGAGAGAAAAAATTCCCTTCTTTTTCACCCTTCTTGCTGCTGATACAAGCCTATCCACCATGCAGCTTCTGGTTAGCATTTTTAAAATGCTGGTGGAATCGAGATGCAAATCTCCCAGCTTCTCCTCCAGTTTCGTGGACAGCCATGATCTGTGTGTTAAGATCTGGCAACCCAGGTTGGTGTCCATGACTTCAAGAGTCACTTCCCACTCCAAGAATCTCTCCTCTGTCATGTGCAGACTCTGCCCAGTGGATATAGATATTAATTAGTTCTTTCACATTTCTAAATGGGTCCAGAAGATGAAAATCCAAGGTTTTTGACTGCCCTCAGGGAAACTCCTTTAGCAATCTATACCTTTTACCTCCCAATGTGTTCCTGACCCTAAGATTGGCTTTGGGAAGGGCAGAGGTATGCATGGAAGAATGTGATGGCTGCCTTATTTCCCATCTCCTCTGAACCTGCACATTTTCTTGCTATGCTTACAATTACCAGGACAGAAAACATCTGCTGGTGTCCATTAAGGAATAAAGATTAGTAGCTTTTATTTAAACTTGGTGTTCTTGGGCAGGGAGTACCCAAAGGCAACTATGCTGTTGATGCAGCTAAGAGGATGATTTGTTGTGAAAGTGCCAGTTTTTACCACCTGGGGGCTATGGAATGGTGTCAAGCAAGGATTTCATGTCTGGTAATGTCACTTCCTCGGCTCCTAATGATGTCACATCCTGCACTGAAACCCCCACCTCTTGCTGTGACGTCACTTTTAGGACACTTCCCAAACCCATCTCTCACATTGCGGCTCTCGAGCATCTGGTATTTAGTCTACGTGGCTTGTGCATGAAGCAAGTTCAGCCACCCCTCTGCTAGAGGTTACCTCCCTGCCGACATTTGATTGCTAGAAATGTCATTTCATCCTAACTGGGGTAGGCTGGAGAGATCCTGTCCATCAGAAATATGAATGCCCCTTTGCTTGCTTCCGTAAAAGTGAAGGAAACAGCAATGATTTTTCAGTGTCCCTTTCTTTCAGGGGCTGAGGATGCCATATATTAAACCTGCAGGGAGGAAAACCTCCGTATGACTGTTGAGGCAGAACTGATATTTTAATTGTAGCTTAGGATTGCTTGTTAGCTTTATTCTTTTTTGGTTTTGTAAACTTTTAATCATTATCACTCATGTGTTGATAATGTCTGGAATACAATACAAACTGAGTAATGTTTCATTTGGGGATTCTGAAGGAGGAGATGCATCCACATCTCTCTGATGATGGCCTGTGAGACAAGGAGCAGATTGTAGGCGTTCACAGGTATGCTGTTGCACCGCTCTCATGGCCACAGATGTCTTCAGCAGGATTGACAACCTGCAGGGACTAGCTGGAGATCTCCTGCTATTTACAGCTGATTTCCAGGTGACAGAGATCAGATCAGTTGAGAGATCAGTTGAGAGCCAGTTTAGTGTAGTGGTTAAGAGTGGCAGACTGGGTTAAACTAGGTTTGATTCCCCATTCCTCCACATGCATCTGCTGTGTGACATTGGGTTTGTCACAGTTCTCTCAGAGCTGTTCTCTCAAGAGCAGTTCTCAGACAGCTCTCTTAGCCCCACCTACCTCACAAGGTGTCTGTTGTGGGGAGAGGAAGAGAAGGAGATGGTAAACTGCTCTGAGACTCTGAGTGAAGGGTGGGGTATAAACAGTGGTCATTTTGTAGGAAAATAGGTGGTGGAGCTCATCCAGGGATTATTATGCAGCTGCATATACCATTCAATGGACAAGGAGGTGGAACTCTCCAAAGGAGGAGGAGGAACTCTCAGAAAGGTGCAGGAGCTGTGCTCCTGTGGGCTCCCACTGAATCTGAGGCCTGTGTATAAATCTAATCTCTTCTTCTTCACCTAGAGAAAACGGCTGTTTTGGCATTATCCCCCCCTGAAGTCCCTCCCCTCCCCAAACCCGTCCCTCCTCAGGCTCCATCCCCGCCAAATCTCTAGCTATTTCCCCACCTGGAGCTGACAACCCTAGTTTTCAGAAACAGAACATGGGATTTGGCCTGTTTTTAGCAATATTTCTAGAAGTTTATTTTGTAGGGAAGAGACTAGGGTTTGTTTGTTTTTAGTTGACCATTTGCTATCTGTGCCCCCCCTTCCCTTTAACATCATCTCAATTAAATCAAAATCCTTCTGGCATGTCTTTGCCCCTCCTCCCCAAATGATGTTTTCACCCTTCAGTTTACAAAAATGTCCAGCCCTAAGATGGTAGGATTAGTTTATTTTGAACTAGAAACTCTATAGTGGTATCTGGTTTCTCTGTTTGAGGTTTCCTGTATGCCAGTACCATGGATGAGTCTGGAATGAATGGAGACATTTTAAAAAATTTTTAACCCCCCCCCCCCCCCCCCCAAAATGCTGAAGTACAGCAAATTGGCTGAGATTGCCTAGAGCCACTAGAGAAAGATTTGACCCAGTTCTGTCAATCTGTTCGGTGCGCCAGACAGTTGTTTAATCTGCATGGTCTTAACAATGAAACATTTTCATGTTTTCAGTTAGAAGAATTCACAGTTGTGTATCTTTTAGGGTTTGCAGAGCAAGCATTGAAAATGGGAATGTCAACTCTTACAACTTGTTTTTAAAAATGCTTGTTTTGTTTTCTTCTTATTTTGCAATGTAGGTCAGTATTCAGTGGAATTTGTCTATCTGTGTCATGAGGGCCTGCGGACATCCCTTTCTGTTTTTCCAGCAGTTCTTTTGAGTTTCTGGCTGAATTACAATGGCAGGCCCTATTAACATCTGGTTTACAACCTTCTGGTATTTTTATATTGCCATAGATCAGGAGTGTCAAACTCATTTGTTGTGAGGGCCAGATCCAACATAAATGTGATCTTGTTGGGTCGGGCCACGTGTATCATAAAATGTAATGCCAGATAATGGAGATATAAACTTTATAAAAGACACAGACAAACACAATTAAAGATTTTTTGTAAAAAAATACCTTAAAATAAATCATGCTTTTAAAGTATTAGCATTCATTGCTTTTAAAGGTGCTTCCTTTGTATCTCTCCCAAGGGATCCAGGGAACTGGGCAAAGGGAGCTCTGGCTCTTTCCTTCCTTCTGCAGGGGACCGGGGTGGGGGAGTCTCAGCCAATAGAAGGAAGAGAGGCTTGGCTTAGTAGGTCTACTGTGCAATTAGGAGGGCCTGGCAAAGCAAACTGTTCCTCCCCCCCTTCCTCCCCAAGGGAGGAGCCTCAGTCAATGGGGAAAATAGAGACTTTGCTCTGTAGCTCCTTTGTTTTTGAGCAAGCCTGGCAAGGCAAGCTGTGCAGAGAGAGAGAGAGAGAGAAGAAAGCAGATGACAACCAGTTGCTTGGGGACCTGATAGGAGCCCTCTGGGGGCCTGATTCAGCCCCCGAGCCACATGTTTGACACCCCTACCATAGATGATGCTAGGAAAACATTGGTGACATTATTTGTGTGTTGCAACTGGAAAGGGAAGGCTTGGGGATGTTGCTGGTGTCTGATTGGAACCTTGGACCTAGTAAAACCATGATATTATTGCACAGCCCTACCTGCTTTCCTTAATTTTTCTAAGATACATGATGCAAATGTCCTCTGGCATTATATAGCCTGATGTACAGCCAGGCAATGTACATCAATGTACTGATGAAATTCAGCATGAACTAGAACACGGAGTATCCTTTTAAGGAGTCTCGTAGGATGTGGAAAAGCTGCTTTGAGCACATTTGAACCATATCAGGCCATCAATCTTACATAGCTGCTAGATGTTCCACTGGATTCCAGTACAGACCCAGGAGCCTGGTATTGTCATAAAAGCCTTTAACAACTTCACCAATTTCCATCTTTGAGGTATAATAAAGTCTTGACAAAGACCTGTGTTATTTACCCATATGTACGGGAGTACATGTGGGTAATTTACCCAGCTATTCAGCACTCTCCCATAGTTCATGCAGAGGTAGATCTGGTTTTCCTGGTTCTGTGACCTATTTAACCAAGAAGAGTGGCATGTCTAGGTGTGGTCAGAATACACGTGTACCTTCATACACTCATGGAGTTGGAAAGGACCTCCAGGGTAATCTTGCAGGAAATTTACAAATGCCTCCCCCGAAATTCACAGGGTAGCCCCATGGCGCAGAGTGGTAAAGCTGCAGTACTGCAGTTGGAACCCTCTGCCCTTGACCTGAGTTCAATCCCAGCGGAAACTGGTTCAGGTAGCTGGCTCAGGTTGACTCAGCCTTCCATCCTTCCAAGGTCAGTAAAATGAGTACCCAGCTTGCTGGGGGGGGGGGAGTGTAGATGACTGGGGAAGGCAATGGCAAACCACCCTGTAAAGTCTGTTGTGAAAACGTTGTGAAAGCAACATCACCCCAGAGTTGAAAATGACTGGTGCATCCACAGGGCACTACCTTTACCTTTTTAAATTCACAGGATCCGCATTGCTGTCAGATGGCCATCTAGCCTCTGTTTAAAAACCTCCACAGAAAGACAGTCCACCACCTCCTGAGGAAGCCTGTTCCATTGAGGAACACTCTAATTGTCAGGAAGTTCTTCCTAAAGTTGAGCTGGAAACTCTTTTGATTTAATGTCAACCCATTGCTTCTGGTCCTACCTTCTGAGGCTACAGAAAACAATTTTGCACCATCCTCTATATGACAGCCCTTCAAGTACTTGGAGATGGTGATTATATCACCTCTCAGCCTCCTCCTCTCCAGGTTAAACATGCCCAGTTCCTTCAGTCTTTCTTCATAGGACTTGATCTCCAGACCCCTCACCATCTTCATCGCCCTCCTCAATGTAGGTATGTGGACGATGTGGCTTACTTAGCAACTGATTCCCAAGCCCACATTTCAAACAATCCAGTTTGAAGAAGCTATCTTTCTTGGTCTTTGTTGAGTTGCTCTAAGCAACTGTCAAATTTAGATAGCTGCCCACACCCAAATTATTTATTTATTTACTTCACTAGGAGTAAGGCCAATTGTGAAGAAAAATACAATGGGATCTAGAAGGAGGCTTCAGGTGAGTGCCCCCCCTTGCTGTCTTCCCATCCACCCAATTGAAGGCATTCAACCCCCCCCCACCCCTCCAAGGGAGCTGATCTCTGTCATTCTGAGTGACCTTCAGCCCTCACCTGGAGATTGGCAACAGTGGTTCCCTAGGAGGAAATGGCATTGTACCTGTCTGAGGTCCCACCTCTCCTCAAACCACACCCTCTTGAGGCCCCACCCCTAAAATATCCAGGAATTTCCTAACCTGGAGTTGGAAACCCTATCTCCTTCCCTTTATCTGCCCCTCTGAGTTAAGTTTTCCATTGCCTTCCCCCGTCTGCAGCCTCTACATAGGCTGTCTTTCTCCACAGTGTGTGAGTGGGGCGGGGGTGGGAACCAAACTTGCATCGTTCTCTTCTTACAACCCTGTGAGGGGGAGTTAGGCTGGAAGTATGTGACTGGTCCGAAATCACCCAGTCAGCTTTCACAGCAAGAACCTGGGTCTGGCAGACCCCACTCTGAAGCCCTACATAGGCTGTCTTTCTCTACAGTGTGTGAGTGGGGTGGGGGTGGGAACCAAGCTTGCATCATTCTCTTCTTACAACTCTGTGAGGGGGAGTTAGGCTGGAAGTATGTGACTGGTCGGAAATCACCCAGTCAGCTTTCACAGCAAGAACCTGGGTCTGGCAGACCCCACTCTGAAGCCCTATGCCCGCTTCAAACTCCAACATAGAATCTCCAGGAATTTCCCACCAACCTGGAACTGACAGTCATAGTCAGTTCTGGCCCCAGTGAGTTCTGCCCCAGAGGCCTTTAGTGATACCTTTCAGAACAACACTCTGTCTCTGATAACATTGTTGATCTTAAGCACCCTGCTTATCTGTCCACCCTGCAAAGCAGCCATTTTCTCCAGGGGAAGTGATCTCTGCCATCAGGAGATTACTTGTAATTATGAGTGATCTCCAGCTCTCACCTGGAGATTGGCAACAAGAGTTCCCCAGGAGAAAATTGTTGGTTTGGAATCTATGGCATTGTACCCCTCTTCAAGCCCCACCCTCTCCAGACCCTACACCTTAAATATCCAGGAATTTCCTAACCTGGATTTGGAAACCGTATCTCCCTCCTTTTACTTTCCCCCATTTGCTGGAGGAACCAAAGCAATTTACATCATTCTCTTCCCATATGTGATCTGAACAGCAGCCCTGTGAGGCAGGTTAGGCTGAAAGTCTGTGTCTGGTCCAAAATAACCAAGGCAGCTTCTACAGCAAGAACCTATGTCTGACAGGCCCCACTCTGAAGCCCTAACTTCTGTGCCCTCCTCAAAATCTACCACAGTATCTCCAGGGATTTCCCACCAACCTGGAACTGGCAGCCGTAGTCAGCACTGGGCCCAATGAGTTCTGCCTCAGAGGCCTTCAGTAATACCTTTCAGACCAACAATCTGTTTCTGACTTTCTCTGCTGTCTCCCTCCTCCTTCCTCTCTCAGCCAATCGAAGGAAGGTTTCTTTCTCTGTGAATCAGTACAACAGGCAGCTCAGCCAATGGGGGAAAGTAAGGAGAGTCAGTAACTGCCAGATCTAAGATTGGTTGCATTTTACTGACAGAATCAGCTTTGCTGGGCAGCAACAGCCACTTGGGCAGGAGATAGGAGCGAATTCAACCAATGGCACACAAGTATTCTTGATTGATTGTTTGATGGGCCAAAGGTTGATGAAGTGCAGTCCCACCTAGTCCCAACGAATCAGGATGCTGGAATTTGCCAACATGAAACCAGTTTTATGTCTAAAGATGTGCGCCGTGCCTTTCTCCCCAGTGGGGACTCAAAGCACTTTACATCATTCTCCTCTTGTCCAGTTTATACTCCAAACAGGGCTTTTTTTGTTGTTTTAAAAAAAGTCTAGCAGGAGCTCATTTGCATATTAGGCCACACCCTGATGTCACCATTGTTTGCACAGGCTTTTTTGTGGAAAAAGCCCAGCAGGAACGTATTTGCATATTAGGGCACACCCCCTGTCACCAAGCCAGCTGAAACTGTTCCTGTGTGTTCCCGCTCAAAATCCCCCCCCCCCCCCCCGCTTATGAGGTAAGTTAGGCTGAGACTGCATTATTGGCCCTAGGTTGCCTGGCAAACTTCCATGGCAGAGTAGGGATCTGAACTTGGGTCTGCCAGATCCCAGTCCAGCACTTTAACCGATTCGCTGCATGAAGCCTAGGTAAAGTGAAAATCAGAAATGAGGTTTATTATGTAGCATAATGCTAATTCCCCCACCCGTGTATTAATACCAAGTGATACCAAACACTTAATGTTCAGTACCTGCCGAAGGTCTTGTTATCGGAAGTGCCAAAATTCTAAGCAAGATAACTCAGGATGGGAGGCAAGGGCCTAGCAAGAAAGGAAAAGATTTATAATGATTGGTGCTGAAGGATAAGCCAAGAATCTAGCATCAGTTAGGACTGGAGGAGGGAAAGGCCCATAGATAAGCCCTGTAAGGGCACTCCTGCAACTTGCAAAGCAGTCTACATCCAGCAGCTGGTAGTGCCTCACCCATTCCCAGCCAGCCAGGTTGCCGCCACCATACTGATAGTTTGCTGGGGATGAGGAAGTGAGCGCAGCTGCATACTGCTGCCTTATTCTGAACAAGCATTCTCAGGTGCTCCTGTATTCCTTCTCTTTCACATTGGTGCCCTTGAAAAAGCAGCATGCTGTGCATTCGGTTTCTTATCCCTGAGCATTCGTTTTCTTACCGCTCGATAAGCATGGATGGCAGTCACAGCTGGGCTTGCTGGGGAAGGGCAAAGCACACTCTGCCCACATCAGCAGAGCCACAGCAACTGAGAACAGGAGCCATTAGCCCTGCATTAATTATTGGGTTCTCCCTCGGACACCTGGTACATAATTAAAAATTGGCAGAGTGGTTCTAGAGAGAAGAAAGCTGGAGATCTCTGCAAGTCTTTTGAGTTAATGGGTCTGAATGGCAGGCGCTTGCGTCACAGAGGCTCTTCCTAGGTAGCTCCCTATTCAAGTCCAACTATTTCCCCCTCATTTTGAAAACGTTTATTAATCTTTATAAACTTATGTACAATAGAAACAAAATATAGCGTGTGGTTTGGTTACATTACGTTTTCATATAAAATAAAATACAAATGAAATCAATATATAGTTACTTTGCCTTTTCCATGCAATATAGCCATAACTTATAGCTAAAAATTTCTAATAATGATCCTTTAAAAAAAGCACTAGATTCCAGGTTATTACCGATAATACTGCTACTAAAAATATAACATTCACACATAGAATGGATTATGTGGTACTACTTCATTTTGTGCCAAATATTCCACAATTGGATACCACACTGATACAAATTTTGACTCATATTTTTCCAGTGAAATTGTCTGTATATTAGTTGATATTTTGCTTATTACAAATGTCCCATAGTCGATGTTGCCACTCAGTTACTATAGGTAAAGAATGTGTTTTCCATTTTGATGCAAGTCCAGCTATCTTGTTTGAATTAGGTATCGCTTTACATACTCTGCTGGCTCTCTGCCTTTTATTTCTGCAGTGGCCAGAGGATCGTTTTACTTCCAGGAGTGCAAAAGCACACAGGAAACCTGGTGTCTCCCATCAGGGCAGGGGGAGGGGGTCGCAAACAAACTTGAAGCAGAATAGGGAGCAAACGAATTTATGCAGTAGCTCACAGCTTTAATGCCAGTAGTTCACGAAGTAGAATTTTTGCTCACAGGACTGCAACTTAGAGGGAGTATTGGTCACACTCTCTCATCTTATCCTACCACAAGATTGTTGTGAGGATAAACAGAGGAAAGGAGAATGATGTAAGCCATCTTGTGGTCCCCATTGGGGAGAAAGGCCGGGTACAAATGAAGTAAACAGATATATAGTGTATCCATGGCTCGGAGAGACAAAAAAATCCAATGCCATTGGCTTGTACCATACATCCAGTACACTGGAGCTATACAGAAACACCATTAAGGATATTCCAGCAACAAAAGAATGTACTATAAACTTAAATGAATGGATCAAAGAGGTGGATAGTCAAGTCATCTTTCAGGGTGCCTATATGGATCTTGAAAAACTAGGCGTTTAAAATTGCAAAAACTGTATGGGAACTTTAGATAAAGGTAAACACACATGACTATTCTCCAACTCGCTTCAGATGTATCCATATGGGCAAAATTATCACATATGAGCCTTGTCATTTTGTGGACTCTGTTAACCTCAAATTGCAAAGCGTGAAGGGAAGTGAAAGTTCGAATGGAGAGCAGAATTGCCAGAGTTAGCTGCATGCTAATCCTATGTGAAGTTACTTATCTGTATGCATTGGTGTGAAGAGTTCACAGGCCAGCAATGAAAGCTTTTCATGTGATGTTACACCAATTACAAGCAAGCAACCCATGTGAAATCTGAGGTGGTACAGTTACATGAAAGGATTTGTCAAAGTCAGTGATGGCATTGGAGTGATCCAAGACTAGTTTAGCATTTTAATCTGTCATAAATACAACAGACAACAGGAAGAAGGAGGGGAGAAAACATGAAGAGGGCATGAATGTAGTGAAGGAAGAGAACTGAACAGATTTTTTTTTGTTATTCCTAAGAGGTAACAATCAAGAACCTTAATTGTTCTAGTGATTTGCTGGAGAAGTACACCTGAGGCCTACTGTATCCATATTTCCCCCTGCAATATTGATAATTTCCCAAGAGGTGTTGGAACACTTCATCGTACATCCACATTTTGTTTGCAAACTGGATTTGTTCATATATCTCTGTTTGGTCTGTAGCTGTCCCTAAAAATACTTAATGGATATAATTTATTGCCTGGAAACCTGTCTGCATTTTCTTGCTGACGGGTTGGGTGGATTATTTATGCATGAATAAGTAAGCTATACAAGAACAAAGGGGAAAAGTCAGACTGCTCCAACTACCGGGGGATAACCCTGCTCTCCATCGCAGGCAAAATCCTTGCCAGAATACTCCTGAACAGACTGGTGCCCGCCATTGCAGAAGAACTCCTCCCAGAGAGCCAGTGCGGCTTCAGAGCTAACAGGAGCACCACCGACATGGTATTTGTTCTCAGGCAGCTCCAAGAGAAATGCAGGGAACAGAACAAGGCTCTGTATGTGACTTTTGTCGACCTTACCAAAGCTTTCGATACCGTTAGCAGGAAAGGCCTGTGGCAAATCTTGGAACGTTTAGGATGTCCCCCAAGGTTCCTCAGCATGATCATCCAGCTACACGAAGACCAGCGAGGCCAAGTCAGACACTGCAACGACCTCTCGGAGCCCTTCCCAATAGGCACAGGTGTAAAGCAAGGCTGCGTTCTCGTGCCAACTCTCTTTACGATCTTCTTTAGCATGATGCTTCAAAGAGCCGCAGTAGATCTAGATGATGACGATGGTGTCTACATCCGCTATCGCACCGATGGCAGCCTGTTCAACCTGAGGCGACTAAAGGCCCACTCCAAGACAATGGAAAAACTCATCCGAGAGCTACTGTTTGCTGATGATGCTGCACTCGTCTCCCACTTGGTATCAGCTCTGCAGCATATGACGTCCTGCTTTGCAGAGGCTGCCAAGCTATTCGGCCTAGAAGTTAGTCTGAAGAAGACAGAAGTTCTCCACCAGCCTGCACCCCAGGAAGATTATCACCCTCCCTGCATCACTGTGGGTGAATCAGTTCTGAAGACAGCCCAGCAGTTCAGCTACCTGGGGTGCATCATCTCCTCAGATGCTAAGATCGACAAGGAGATTGACAACAGGCTGGCAAAGGCAAACCGTGCCTTTGGCCGACTGCACAAAAGAGTGTGGAGCAACAAGCATCTGAAAAAAGGCACAAAGATCAATGTTTACAAAGCGGTTGTGATGACAACCCTCATCTACGGCTCCGAATCGTGGGTTTTATACCGTCATCACCTGCGACTCCTCGAGCGCTTTCATCAGCGCTGCCTTCGCACCATCCTCAACATCCACTGGAGTGACTTTGTGACCAACACTGAAGTTCTCAAGCGGGCGGAGGTTACCAGTATCGAGGCACTGCTGTTGAAGACGCAGCTGCGCTGGGCAGGGCATATTTCTAGGATGGAAAACCACCGCCTTCCCAAGATTGCCCTGTATGGCGAACTCTCCACCGGCCATCGAAATAGAGGGGCACCAAAGAAGAGGTACAAGGACTCCTTGAAGAAATCCCTTGGCACCTGTCACATCAACCATCACCAGTGGTCTGACCTAGCCTCAGATCGCAAAGCATGGAGGCACACCATCCACCAGGCTGTCTCTTCTTTTGAGAACGCACGCATAGCTGGTCTTGAGGACAAAAGGAGATTGAGGAAGAATCACACTGCTACAGCACCAACCCTAAATCAGACTTTTCCCTGCAGCCACTGTGGCCGGACCTGCCTGTCCCGCATTGGTCTTGTCAGCCACCAGCGAGCCTGCAGCAGACGTGGACTATTGCACCCTTCTTAAATCTTCGTTCGCGAAGCCAAGCCGAGAGAGAGAGAGAAGTAAGCTAGTATTGAAGTTTGGGTGGAGGGCAAGTTCTTGATGACTTTCACAAGTTTGAGATCTCTGTGGTGGTTCTAGTAAGGATGTGCAAGATATTGGAAGCAGAGTCTATAGTCAACCACCTGGTGTGAAAGTAGGGTTGTCAGCTTCCTGGTGGGGCCTGGATGACTCCCAAACTTATAGCTCCAGATAGGATTGCCAGCCTCCTTGTGGAGTCTGGAGATCTTCTGCTTTTACAACTGATCTCCAGTTGGCAGAGATCAGCTCCCTTGGAGAAAATAGCTGCTTTGAAGGGGTAGACTCTATGGCACAGTATGATGCTGAGGTCCCTCCCCTCCCCAAAGCCCACCCTCTGCTGGATCCACCCCCAAAGTCTCCAGATGTTTTCCAACATAGACCTGGTAATCCTGTCTCCAGAGTACAAAGATCAGTTCCCCTGGAGAAAATGGCAGCTTTTGAGAGTGGACTTTTTGGCATTATACTCCATTATCCCCAACCTCCACCTTCAAATCTCTAGGCATTTCCTAACTAGGAGTTGGCAACTCAATGTGGAACTTACAGAAAGCAGTAGAACAGGGTTTTCCACAGTGGTGCCCATGAGCACATAGCACCCACTGGTATTTTCCTCTGGCACCTGCTGAGCTTTTCAGAAAGTGCTTGGGGTTATTATAAGGCAGAGCTCGTCATTCAAATGAAAGAGCTTTCCATTAAATATGAAGAGGACTGGTGAATTAGCACCCAGGCTTGTGTTTCCGTTCTCACTTCAGACTTCCCTTCTTTTTATTCCCCCTTCTCTTTCTCCCAGCCCCTAGGCTTTGCTTCACCTTTTTTTTTGTTCCCCTTCTGTAGTTCTTTTGCAAAGCAAGGAGGGACATGTTATCTTTGGTTCTGCCTGAGCAGCCATTTTGGAGTGGCGCCCACCACCCCCACTCAAAATTCAGAAAGGGTTTGCAGGCTCAAAAATTCTGGAGACCCCTTCAGTAGAACCTCCCCTGTCCTTTCAGGATCTTTTTTTTGTGATTGTCAATTTACAGTGGCCTTGACTTTTCCATGTGTGTCTGCTTCAGTGGCATTTGACTCCTCTCTTCCCTTGCCAGTGAACTCTTTCTATAGATATACCACTCCTCTGAGAGTAACTGGCAGCTGTGATGCCAGATGGAACATGCTCAACTGGTAGACGATAGATTCCTAGACTACTGTTACATGCTCATTGTGGGGCTGCCCTTGAAGGAAACTTAAAAACTTCAAGTTTCAAAATTTAAGGACCCAATTCTAAACTTTGAAGCCCTTCATGTCCTGGAACTTT
Source organism: Heteronotia binoei (assembly GCF_032191835.1). NCBI lineage: Eukaryota > Metazoa > Chordata > Lepidosauria > Squamata > Gekkonidae > Heteronotia > Heteronotia binoei. The sequence goes on from NC_083238.1 coordinate 29,247,664, forward strand.
CGTAGCTGCAAGACCGTCTCCACCGACAAGACAGCTCCAATAAGTCAGACCAGGGTTCATTAACACTTCCTCCACTTGGGTAGTGAGATCTGGTTCTGCTCAGGCTTTCCCATTGAGCTCTCTTGGTTTTGTAGAATGGGTTTCTTGAGGACACAAGGAAGCCCAACCTTGCTGAAATTTTGGAGGTTCTGTAAGGCACAGCCTTTTTTACATGTTTTTGGTGGCTTCTTAGTGATGGTCAGGTACTAAGAGGATAAAATGGCCCCTTTCATATTACAGTTCTAAACTCGATGTTATCCGTTGTTGGCCTGGTTCCGAGTAAAGCGATATAGGGGCGGAGGTTTCGTACAGCAAATTTCATTCCTTTTATGAGCTGTCAAACAGCTCTGCACTTTCCCCCCTACTAGGCTTCCCCATCCCCAGGTCCCAGCGGGGGATGACCCAGTTTTACAGGCTTCCCCCCCCTGCCCCCAGCCAGCTAGCTGGCAGGGGAAGCCCCACCCCCACAGCCACCATGCAGCTCTAGATCTTGGGCAGGTTTAGAAACAGGTTGGTTTCAAAATGTGTGTGTGTCTGTGTGCCTTTAAAGTTGAGCAGGAAGTACTTCATGGGAAGGGTCAGCAACACAGTCCCTCGGTTTGTTTTGCTTTCATTTCAGAGCAACTAAGAGTGTGTGTGTGTGCGAGAGAGAGACGCAGCGTAGTCCCTGTTCTTTTCAGATGTTGTGGAGGAACCAGAACCAGTAAGTGTGTGTGTGTGTAAGAGAGAGAGGGGATTGGAGGCCCTTCCCCCCGCTTTAGGGTCATCAGAAAGTGGCAGGGGGAGAGGGAAATGTCTACTGGGCAATTATTCCCTATGGAGAATGATTCCCATAGGGAATAATGGGGAATTGATCACAAGTATTGGGGGCTCTGGGGGGGCTGTTTTTTGAGGTAGAGACACCAGATTTTCAGTATAGCAGCTAGTGCCTCTCCCCAAAATACCCCCCAAGTTTCAAAATGATTGGACCGGGGGTCCAATTCTGTGAGCCCCAAAAGAAGGTGCCCCTATCCTTTGTTTTCTATGGAAGGACGGCATTAAAAAAGGTGTGCTGTCCTTTTAAATGTGATGGCCAGAACTCCCTTGGAGTTCAATTATGCTTGTCACACCCTTGCTCCTGGTTCCACCCCAATGTCTCCTGGCTCCACCCCAAAGTCTCCTGGCTCCACCTCCAAAGTCCCCAGATATTTCTTGAATTGGACTTGGCAACCCTACCCCCTGCCCTTTTTGACCATGTGATCTCCCTCAAACTTTTTTCAAACATTCTAAGTGGAATGTTCTAGTGCTAGACCAATATAACACTTCAGTGCTACACCGGCATCACTTAACATTTCACCATGTAACAGCAGCCGCAATCTCAATGTATCTCAAAAGTGCCAGGCATCTCAGTGGTGCTGCTGTAGCACTGAAGTGCTATATTGGTCTAGCACTATAGCACTGAACTTAGAATTTTTTTTAAAAAAAGTTCAAGGAAGATCACGTGACAAAAAAGAACGGGAAAGGAAGCATATGCAGAGTATTTCATGCGGAATGCTGGCCTGGATGAAGCAGAAGCCGGAATTAAGATTGCCAGGGAAAACATCAACAACCTCAGATATGCAGATGATACTACTCCAATGGCAGAAAGTGAGGAGGACCTAAAGAACCTCTTGTTGAGGGTGAAAGAGGAGAGCACAGAAGCAGGCTTGAAACTCAACATCAAAAAAACTAAGATCACTGCATCCAGCCCCATCACACCTTGGCAAATAGAAGAGGAAAACATGGAAGTAGTGACAGACTTCACATTTCTGGGATCCAAGATCACTGCAGATGGTGACTGTAGCCATGAAATTAAAAGACATTTGCTCCTTGGGAGGACAGCTATGGCGAACCTGGGCAGTATTATAAAAAGTGGAGACATCACCCTGCCAACAAAAGTCCATATAGTCAAAGCGATGGTATTCCCAGTAGTAATGTATGGCTGTGAGAACTGGACCATAAGGAAGGCCGAGCGTAGAAGAATAGATGCTTTTGAGCTGTGGTGCTGGAGAAGACTCTTGAGAGTCCCTTGGAGAAGACTCTTGAGACTGTTCCCTGGAAGGTCAGATGCTGAAGCTGAAGCTCAGATACTTTGGCCACCAAATGACAAGGGAGCACTCACTGGAGAAGATCCTGAGACAGAAGGCAAAAGAAGAAGGGGACAACAAAAGATGAGATGGCTGGACAGCGTTACTGATGTAACAAACACGAATTTGAGCAGACTTCGGAGGATGGTGGAAGGCGGGAGGGCCTGGCGTGACTTTGTCCATGGGGTCGCAAAGAGTCAGACTCGGCTGTGCAACTGAACAACAACAAAGGAAGCTGGTGCTATTGGAAGTGCTGTAGACATTTTAAACCGCATACTACAGCAATTCAGAAGCACACAGAAGAGATGAAAACAGAAGAAGGCTGTTTACCTCAAGAACAGCTCAACCATGCTTTGCTGACCAAAGCAAGCAGTTTGTATGAAGAGGTAAATAAAATCTGTTATCAGTTGTGTTTGAAATGGCACAAAAAATCCATTTGCAATCGGCAACCCAAATGGATTACAAAGGCTGTTTGAAAGGGGCCAATGGCTATCTTTCTTCTTCTTGTCTGTGAAATGAGATTTTAGCTGGTGTTAATGATAGAAGCTGTTCTGAGTCCTATTGATTGTGAGAAAAAGTGGCATATAAATCTTTTAAATAAATACAACACTGCAAAATAAGATTGATACAGTTGCTCCAGCCACCCCTTAGAACACTGCAGTGGTTGTTGGAATGAAATGCAGAGGATAGTAGGCTTCTGTAGGTGCATAACTTGACAAATTTAGGATGTTTACTGGGTATAGTTTAACCTAATGCAGATATCAAACCATAAATACTGTATCATTAGCGCTCATTCACTTGGTTAATTTACTAGGTGTCTTCTCTCTTCCTAGATTTCCTTTTTTGCATAGCTACGTGTCATTAATGGCACAACATGTCTGAACTGGAAATGAACAGATGAAACCTATTAGTGGCTTAGGGCAAATTGGGGAACCTTTAAAAAAAACCTTGGCAATTTGACTAAGTGGCAATAAGGGGTTGTGAGGATTAGAGTTGGTAGATTTCTCACCTCCTTCACAAAAGAGAAGAAATTCCTGTTGTGTCAGGCTGCTTATCTGGTTTTAAGCATTTCATCAGTGTTGGAATGTGCCAGTGTATTCGAAGTGAGCAGGTAACATGACTACATGAACTTGAGTTCTTTTCTCCCTGATTTGTCTTGTGTACTAAAGTGTGCAAAATATCCCATTTTTGGATGACATGTGAGAAGTGAACTTAAAATGAGGAATAAACGCTTAATTCCGTTCAGCCAAACAGAGCGGCCTACTCAGTGTTTTGCCAGCACTTTCTAGGATGTGCCTCCCACCACATATTTTAGGTGCATACCTGAGATGTAAATATGCCCCTATGAATGTGATACATGCATGTTCCTAGAGTCTCTATTTACCAGGGACTGGACCAATGTTCCCTGTAATTTCCACCCCCTACTGAGTGGAGCAGTTCACATTCTGAGCAGAATATAGCAGCTGTAATCTTAAAATGGCCAATGGGCAATGAAAGACCTGCGCGGTTCCCGATTGGTGCTGAGCGGGGCTTCCTGTGTTAGGTACACAGTTTAGAGGGAACACTGGACTGGACCTATTTTCCATCACCTGTCCCTATTGTTGTTTTGCTGGGCATGCCATTACAAACTTTACATGAGGGTTCAGATAGCTCTCCAAGATCTCTAGAACTTGTTTGGAGGCTGGATCTTGTCTCCTTGTATACATGCATATAAATATATGCGAATGAACACTGTGCAGCTTGCCACCTGCAACTTTGGAGGTATATTTTGTTGTTGGTAACTTATTGAAGGATATGAATTTTTCTAGTACATCTTTAATGAGAAGAACCAACCTTCTGGCTCCGTGATTCAGCAGATAAATGGCTTATTGCAGAATATAAGCGGAATGGAGCCTTCAGTCATGTGTAATATCTAAGGGCTGGGCAGATAAAGAGCTCTACCAGGTTGGTGCCAAGGCCAGAAACACCCTGGTTCTGGTTGTGGTTAGCTGGATTCGGGGGAGGGAGGCTGGGGATGACCAGCAGGTTGTCATTGGATGAGTACAGCACTCTTTGAGGAATGCACCAGGAGAGGCGGTCCCACAGATATTCTGGTCCCGGACCATTTGGGGCCTTAAAGGTTAACGCCAGAACCATAAACCAGATCAAGTATTCAACTTAGAGCCAGCGCGGCTGGCGGATATATACTTTAAGAGGGGTTCCCATAAGAACCTGCGCAGCTTCATTTTGGATCAGTTGAAGCAATTTTAAAGTACTTAGTTCTTTTGTCTCCCTGCATTATTATTTGTTGGTTGTTTAGAAAATGTGTATGCCATCTGTCCAGTGAACTGGCTATGCTGTCATGGAATAGAGAGCCAGTATGGTGTAAAGGTTTGAGTGTCAGTCTAGGATCCTGAAAATCCAGGTTTGAATTCCTGTTCTGTGCAAAGTATTTTAAAAATTAACAAAAATCATCCAAGTGGGGCATTTCCTGATGTTTGCCAGGAATACTGATGAAGAAAGAAACAATATTAATTGGGTAAAATTTTAAAACTGGTTAATTTTGCATTGTTAAAATTTGCCTACAATAGCTTAGTTCCCTTTTTTTGGCATGTTCCCACCTCCCCATAAAACTAAATTGGCACACAGTGTATTTCTAAAACGACTTGTGGGGAGGGGGGGACCAACTGATGGCTTCTCATCAGGGAGCCAGTGCAAAATAAGAACTATCTCACTTGTGACTCATTAACCAGATATCCATTAGCAGTCATAAGTGTCTAATAGGAAATAATTACGGTACTTCATTTGCAGTGTTGACCTGAGTATAAAAACCTGCCTTCATCAAACTGGAACTTAGATTTAAAAAATAAAATAAAATTGGGGGGGATGGAAATTGGGTGACTGAACCTGGGAGCTTAAGTATGCCGACCTTATATTGCAGTTGTGATGCAAACGAAATTCGTTTTAGAAAGACTTTTAATGCCAGGGGCATTAGCCATAATAATGCCTCCTTAATGGAATAGAGACCAGTTTCTTTTAATTACACACTACTATATCAGTTATGAAGCTCATTGCCATTACTCTAGAAGTATATCAGGTGCAGCTATGAAATCTGGTGTACCACTGATTGGGCTGGTGTGTTGGTGAGAAACCAGTGTTCAAATTTTCAGATTTTACAGTAGGAAAAAATCAGCAGAATTTTTTTGTGGGTGGGGGGAGATGAAGCTATTTCCTGAGTACATGTTCTCTATCAGATCAGCTGACTGTGAAACATAAGTTATGTGGTTAATTGATCTTGGACTTGATTTGTTCATGCAGACAGCTTGACGCATTACATGGCATTACATGGCATACCATATGTGCCAAACCATACTGAAGGCCAAAAAAAGTAGTTATTGTTTTTCTTTCCATAATATGTCACACTTTTTTCAGCGGCTTTTAAAAATCTCTTATCCTCATGGGTCATTTTGTAGAAAAGAGGTGCTGGAGTTCTTTAGGAAAGCTCATTTGCATATGCCACACACCCCGACATCACTGGAAGATGTACTATCAGCTCAGCATCTACCTTATAAATAAATAAAATGTATTAGTATTATTAAAATGCTTCTTGAATTATAATTTTCCTAATAAAACCTTACTCCCATCATACTTTTAAAATTAAAATTACATGTGGCATAAGGAAGGTTTTCATCTGTCTGCTTTATATGTTTTGGTCAGCAAAATTCTCACAGGGGGTTTGAACAATGGAGCCCAGAAGCAAGTATTGGGAGAGCAGTGTAGGAAAGAAAGAGCACAATAAAATTTTGAGGTTCCGGAGCTCTTGCCCCAAATGAGGCCTGTTTATCCTGCTTTACTCATAACTCTACCACATCCTCCTCCCGTAATATTTATTTACAGATTGCTCCTAGCCTTCTGCCCTTCAACACCCCTCCTTCCATTTGAAGTTATATGGTGACTGGGACTGCAGGGTGAATCAAGCCTTTAGCCCTTTGGAGGATACTTACGTAGTTCTACTCAAGGAGCCACCATGTGGCTGTTTCAAAACGCGGATCGATCTATTTACTTAATTTATATCCTGACATTCTCCTCAGTGGGGACCCAAAGCAACTGACATTGTGTACCTTGCCTTTGTTTTATCCTTAACAACAACCCTGTGAGCTAGGTGAGAAAGTGACTCACCCAAGCTTACATAGCAGGGTGGGGATTCATCCCCCTGCTAGGTAAACTCCCAGATCCTAGTCAGGCATTCGAACCACTGCACCATGCTGGCTATAGGGTTGGAAGCCCGTCTTTCACAGTTCGCCATGGGAACGCCAGCCATAATAACCTTTGGAAGTACTTGCTAATGTCTATCAGGACCGCTGTGTTCCAAGTCTCCACCTGTGATTGTCAGAAACAGGGAATGGGTGTAATAAGATTGCACCCGTCAATATTAATAACCCAGGCAGAGGGATCAGACGTCACACAGAGGCCAGTTTAGGTGGGGTTCATGCAGCAGAAAAGGAATGAATGAAGTGCCCCTAGGGACCATGTGAAAAATATATTGATGTTGGTCACTTTAAAAAAAAAGGAATATTGGAATGCATGCAATAAAGTATTCTGACTGTGATGAGATATTCAATATATAAAAACATCAAAATGTTTCCTTCCACATTTCTACTGTTTTGGAACATAAGTAGCTATTTTTTTTTTTAGATATTGTGTAAGACGCCACCCAGGTGGTTGTGAAATGTTTATTTTTGACAATGCGCTACATCTGAATTTCTTCGTATTATAACAGTTGGTTGCTGTTTTACATGTCCATAGCTGGCTGATAACCCTGCCACCCCATTTTTAATAGTTTGACCTAGAAGTGTTAGGTGCTTCTAATGTACAGATTAATGAATACTTACCAAATTCTAAGTTTGATCTGAGTTGGGAAAGAGATATGAACTACAGTTACTACTTAACCAGTTCTGGAAGGGACTTCCAAGCTGTTTTCCCTTTCTTTCACTCGTGTTTAGTGGAGTGGTAGGTGGGAAATGGTTTCAATCAACACCTGTACATCACTTCCTGATTCAGAACAGGAGTGACATCATGATGCTCTAAGAGTTTCAAACATCTCTGCTTTTATCATTGAGGTTATGAAATTCCTAGAGCAGGGTTTCCCAAACTTTTCTTTCCCATGACCTGGTTATTTTTACACTTCTCCTTTGTGGCCCACTAAAATTTGGGGGTGGGGCCAGGAGACTTTGGGGATGGAGCCGGGAGACAGGAATTATGTCATTTCCTGTGGTGTCAAGGACCAAGTGATGTCACTTCTGGGGCACACTGAACCAAAACTCCACCTTTTCCTGTGATGTCACTTCCAGGGCACTCCCCCAAACCTGCCTCATCTTCGGAAGTAAATACATTTTCAGAAAAATCTCTCTGAAACTCATGCTGAGCCAAAATGGAGGTGGAAAGTGGGCGGTCCTCTCTTTTCACCCCCACACATGCATGCATCTATCTGTTTGTGTATTCTTCTCCAGCTTGCAAGCACTCCTAATGCCCATGTTCAATTGCCTGCACCACCTACACATCCCTTCCTCAACAGCACTGGCCAGTGTATGCAGTTGGAAGTGCTATTGCCATCAGGAATGCCAGCACTGTGTACCACCCACACTAGGCCCTGGCAGCTGCTCTACCTCAAAATATGCTGACACATTTAGTAGGCCCTTCCTTCAGCTGCTACTACTGGAACCCTGCCTCAAGTTACACTCAAGCTTGCTTGGTTTCAAGAAAATCTTTCGACAGCTATTTTTCATGCTTTTGGTTCAACTTTTGGTTGAAACACTGGGAAATTGCTGTGAAAGGTAGCAGATAATTGTACTGCAATTAAAGAATTAATTTCAAATTATATGAAGTTCATACAAGCTTTCCTGCAGTTATCCCCAAAAGGATATATATGAGGGGCTTGCAGCTTTTTACTGGCTGTGTTTCCCATGCCTTTAAAAGCAACCTGTTGTGCAGATACTTAGACAGTGAACTATTTTCATCCTTTTAAATATCTACAGGAGAAGTTTGATTTTGGTGTCAGAAAGCTGTTAAAAGCAGGACCAGTAAAATGGTGCCAAGTTCATAGTACCATCTCTTCCAGTGCTGTTGAGATATACCACAGTAATATCCAATAATCTCTTTCTGCCCCACACCTCTTACTCTCACTCACTCACACAGAAATATCATAGAAGGCCACCTGGCTACAACTGGGGGTGCCAACTTTTCATTGGCAGAGCCCCTGTGTCTGCAACAACAGTATGATGAACAGAAATGTTTCATCCAGCAAAAATGGAAGGAAAGAAAGAAAGAAAGAGAAAGGGAAAGAATGAAATGGAAGGAAAGGAAAGACTATCCAGTCCAATATTCCCTCATACAATGCCCAAAAAGCACCAGAATGTCCACCAGTAGGGCCAGGGCACTAGAAGCTCTCCCACTGTTGCTTCCATCCCCCACCCCCAGCACCAAGAATACAGACAGAGCATCACTTGCAGGGAAAGAAAGAAAGAAAGAAAGAAAGAGAGAAAGAGAGAAAAAGAGAAAAAGAAAGAGAGAAAGAGAGAAAGAAAGAAAGAAGAGGGGGCAAAGAAAAAAAAAAGCCTTCCTCACCATCAGATGACCTCAGCCAGCAAAAATTCTGCCCAGGTTTCATTTGGTTAAAAAAAAAAAAAACAGCTACTGGAATGCCCACTCCCCACCTCTCTCAGCTGAAACACACACACACACACACACACCTTTCTTTGTTGCCCAGGCCTCCCGGGGAAATCTCCCCAAAAGAACATATTGCAAGGCACATGAAAGCTCATGGGCCTAAAGTGCCAATGGATGTCAACTTTTCTCTCAAACGCTGGGAGTGGGAGGGAAGGAAGGAGAGGCGGCCCAGCTCCTCTCTGCACAACACAGAGATGGGGCGGGGCTAGCTTTGCTGGGGGTGGGGCTAGCTTTGGCTTCTCCTGTGACCCAGTAGTGAGGCTTCCGTGGCCTGGTACCAAGTCATGACCCTGCAAATAAGAAACACTGTCCTAGAGCATAATGACATCATTTTCTATTCCAAAACATAAGCAATGTCTTGGAAGCCCCCCCCCCCCCAAACGCACACACTGTTCCCACAGAATGCCAGCTGAGCGCTGGCAACCCTAGTATGAATCAAGAAGGTTAGATAGGTAAGGAAGCAAGGTGTGAGGGCTATTCTCTGCAGTAGCTTAGAAAGTAGATTTAGAAGTGAGAGGCAAGGTTGGCCTTTCAGAACACTCGGGATGACTCTTTTAGCTGGCCTACTTGGGCCTTTGCATGCTGTGGCACTAGGCTGGTCTCATTAGCTAAGGAATTCCTGAGAGGTGGTACCACAGCAAAAAAGTCCACGACCCAAGTGCTTGCCCACTGCACCTTAGACCATGGATTATGCAGAGCCTTTGACTGTGACCTCAGTTGGGTCGCTGATGAAATACCACTCAGTTGGCAGGCAGACTCTTACAACACAAGGTCATTTTTTAAAGTATGCTGGTTCCAGGTCGTGGCTTTGTCAATGAATCTGCAAACTGCATTCTAGAATGATATGACTGTCTCCTGGGTGTGGTTTTTACTTAGGTACCAAAGCAAAAAATGTCATTAAATATTCAGTTTGTTTGGTTTCCTAGAGCAGTTTATCTAAATTACTGTTTCAGGATAGATAATAAATATTCTGATTAATCCAGAATTTCTTAAGAGTGGCCTGCCATTTAGCAAGCAGAACATAGGCAATATGAGAATCTTCTCCAAGACAGTTAGAAAAGAACAATGTGTCTTTTCAATGTACTAACAGAAATGACATTTCATACAGAAAAGACTATCTGTCTCGGTTTGTTCTGTTCCCCAATCCCTTGTGAAATCATACTGTATGTATTAAGAAATATTCCGAGAATTTGAAATTACCTAAGCTCTGTAATCAAACATTTCTGCTCTTCATATTAGTGCGTATTGGCCACCCCTGTAATTCATTGTCAAAATTGCTTTTATAAAGTTACTGAAAGGGCTACACTTCATGCACCAGTTGCACATTTTCCTTTATAGAGATTGTACGTGACATGGCCTGTGTTGTACATTATAGGCTACCATATTTAGTGAAGAGAGTGTAGTGTTGTTTGCTTGTCCCTGAGAGTCACATTGAACAAACTTGTCTAATATTATTTGCAAAGGTAATTATATAGAACATGGAAGCTGGAAAATTGTCCCTCACTTCTAAGTTTTGGGGGTCTGGCTCCTACATCCAAAGCAAACTTGTCATGGTTCAGGTTAGGGTAAAAAAAAAATCCCAAGATGCATCAGCAAGAACTGTGCTTCCAGATGTTTTCTATAAGCTTCAAGCCTGAACAGTCTTGGGAACAGGCTGCTGGTAAGATCTTCTGAGCTTAGGGTGGTTGAGCTCCCAGTTGGGAACTACCTGGAAATTTGGGAGATGGGGCCTGAGGAGGGCTGGATTTGGGGAGGGGAGGGACTTCAATGCTATACAGCCCACTTTACAGAGCGACCATTTTCTTGAGGTGAACTGATCTCTGTTGCCTGGAAATCAGTTATAATACCAGATCTCCAGCAACCACCTGGATGTTCGTAGCCCTATCTGAGTGTGCTTTTTGTACTCCGTCCCTCCCTCCATTACATAGGCTTTGTGAATGCTGGGACCTTCACGCTAGGTTCCTTTTCTCCCCCCACTCCTTTTCCTGCTGCCATCCTGGTAACTTTGATTCTGTAACATCTGTTGTTTCCTTCCTTTCTTTGTCATGCTAAAGCGCATAATTATTATTGCAGTCTCTGAGAACATTTGCAGCCATCTCTGGATCCCATCCCATCTCTTGCGAGAGCTTGCTGCCTAATGTTCGCTTGCTTTTCTTTTTCTCACCGCCCTCTTTTTAAAGCCGCCTACATCAAAGCAGCTGCACCCTCCAAAATCCCGCCCACTCTTGTATAGGCACACTCACTCTACTTCTCCAGTTTTTACTGCGGCACACACAAAAAAAGTCAGCTTCTGTAGCTTAACAGCTTTATTTCAACACTTGTTATTGGTTGTGACTTCCTCAGATCCCGTGCGTCCTTATGTATTTTGGGTTGACTAGCTGATACATATTTTTTCTTATGGCAAGGGCTCCAGTGCCTTCAACAGTATCCTAGTTAAAAAGTAAATTAGGTAGATGGGAACACCTCTGGGAAAGACATGTTCTCAGTTTAACCCAGACTTACAAGCAATAGAGCAATTAACAGACAGCATTTATTGCCTTATGACACTCTCACCATCATTTCCCCATTCTGACATTTTACTGTTTTATTGGTTTCCCACGCAAATGCTATCCAGACCAAATGTTCTTTCACTATTTTGCCATTTGATTCTAACAATGATGCAGACAACACCGAGTAAGCCAAGAGAATGACAGGGAGAAACTTCACAGCAGCCCAGGAATGACTTGATGTGGTCTTGCTTATATGCGTATTTATCTCAGTGGGGCTTGTGGATACCGTAATCCTCATCAAAAACAAGGGTCATTTTATAGAAAAAGTGGTGCCAACGCTCATTAGCACAGGTTATTTGCATATGCCACACACCCCTAACATCACCGGAAGGTGTACTAAATTATATCAACTCAGCATCTGCCTTAAAACGTTTCTTGAATTATAATTGTCCTAATAAAACCTTACACCCATCATACTTTTTAAATTACTTTCTCCTAGGTGGCCACAGTGGCATGATGAAGATTTCCATCCGTCTGTTTTATACGTCTTGGTTATTTCCCCGTTTTTTGGTGGGGAAAAGTATTAGAAAGTTTGTCAAATCTTAGAGTTCAGCAAAATCTCACAGGGGGGTTGAACAATGGAGCCCAGAAGGAAGTATTTGAGGAGGAGGGGTTGTAAGAGAGAAAACAATAAAATTTAGAGGTTCTGGAACTCCACTTCTGTGAGCTCCTACCCAAAATGAGGCCTGAGGAAAAATGAAGCCATTTTATTTTGTGTATCTGGCAAACTGTACTTTTAAAAATACATAATCCCATCCACAGATTGGATAATATATAATTTAAAAAGGTAGTCCCCTGTGCAAGCACCAGTCGTTTCTGACTCTGGGATGACGTTGCTTTCACAACGTTTTCATGGCAGACTTTTTATGGGGTGGTTTGCCATTGCCTTCCCCAGTCCTCTACACTTTCCCCCAGCTAGCTGGGTACTCATTTTACTGACCTCGGAAGGATTGAAGGCTGAGTCAACCTGAGCTGGCTACCTGAAACCAGCTTCCGCTGGGATCGAACTCAGGTCGTGAGCAGAGTTCAGACTGCAGTACTGCAGCTTTACCACTCTGCGCCACGGGGCTCATTCAATATATAATTACCTCGGGGGGTTGGGGGGGGAGGGGGTCTACTTATAAGTGCAGCTTTTGCTGAAATTCTCCATAAAATAATCTCAAATACTCCATGGTTGTTATCTTTCCCCGCAAAACCAAGTAAGAGCCACTGTTTGAAATTATTAGCAAACAATGGAAAACTGTGTAGCACAATAATGCTATGTCAATAAGGAACAATTATGACAACAATTTCTATATCCAACCTCTGGTATATTATAATAAAGAAAATAAATGTGGCTGACAAATAGGCACTATCCATAAAATTAAACAAATAATGTCCATAAACAGTATCAATGCACAGTCCAAGTACTATTCCAAAATTGTCCTGGAGTGGATCACAAATTTGAAGAATAACAAAGGAAAGGACACTGCATCCAAAACAGGAAGCTCTGAACCATGTTTTCTGGCGGTAATTCTTTGGTGCTGCCTTTGTTATATACTGAGTAAAACTTGCCCAAGTGCTTTGTTTTAACTTTGCGGAGCTCTTGTTATCTTAAAGGACTTGGCGCAGAGATCATCCAAGATGATAGGCTGAAGAAGAGACAATTGCTAGCAGATACTAGCAACTGAGATACAATTGAGATGGGGAAATGCATGCCCATAATACCTTTTGAAGTTGCTCAGTTCTTGAAGGTCACCCTCTGTTCTGTTTTGGAGGCTTAGGCCTCTATAGGCCTCCCCCACTTGCACCTGCTAGCATGGCCTTGGGTCAGCCATAGCTCTGGCAGAGGTTGTCCTTGAAAGGGCAGCTGCTGTGAGAGCCCTCTCCAGCCCCACCCACGTCACAGGGTGTCTGTTGTGGGGGAGGAAGGGAAAGGAGATTGTAGGCCGCTCTGAGCCTCTGTCCTTGAAAGGGCAGCTGCTGTGAGAGCCCTCTCAGCCCCACCCACCTCACAGGGTGTCTGTTGTGGGGGAGGAAGGTAAAGGAGATTGTGAGCCGCTCTGAGACTCTTCGGAGTGGAGGGCGGGATATAAATCCAATATCTTCTTCTTCTTATATAGACCCTAGTCTCACTAGGCTGAACATTCCACTAAATCAGAATGGGTGCTCGCTGCTCATACAAAACGAGTAATTCTGGTCAAGCAGAGGTTCAATTTACAGACAGATTCTGGGTCCAATTTTAGGAGAATCTTCAGGACTGGGAAGAGCAGAGGGAATACATTCAGGTTGGCTAAGGAAGAGAATGGTCCAGGATGCTAGCTATATGTCAAAAAAGGGGGAAGGGGATCATGTATCTGGAGGCATTCCTTGGTTACCTCACAACTGAGTTTTCGTTAGGCATCTTAAACAATCCGAATCACATTACTGGGACAGTCAAACCTGTTTGTGTAAAAATGCAAACATAGCTACGGTTGCTCTCTTGGTGGAATGCTAATGCAGTATGATCCCTTGTGCAGAAAACATGCTGATCACTCATTCAGCCACAGTTAATGATCTAATAGCCAGAGGCTAAAGCAGCATCCAGCTTGTGTTGCGAAAAACCATTTCCCCACAAGATCTGTGGTACAATTAGGTGTGGTCTGACTCATTCTGCCCGTGGGCTTTTAGTGGGATATAATGACCAGCAGGGCTTTTATACATACATACATGCATTTGTTGTTCAGTTGCACAGTCGAGTTCGACTCTTTGTGACCCCATGGACAAAGTCACACCAGGCCTTGGATTCAGCAGGAGCTCACAGGAGCACAGCTCCTGAACCTTTCTGAGGTTTCCGCCTCCTCCTCCCCACCTTGTCCATTGAATAGTAGGAGCAGCTGCATAGCAATTCCTGGATGAGCTCCACCATCTATTTTTCTACACCTATGTGTGTATGTGAAAGCAGGAACTCACAGGAATGCTGACTTGGCATCAGAGGGTGTGACCTAATATGCAAATAAGTTTCTGCTGGGCTTTTTCTACAAAAAAAAAAGCCCTGATGACCAGCAATTTGTTTACCTGGACTTTTGAGGCTAGGAGAAGCTGGTCTTGTGTCAAAATGGAGATGGGAAGAAACCAAATTTTAATGGAGGTTTTTGTCCTTTTCATTGCTGTGGGGGAAGCCTGAGGCGTCTGAGGGAAGCCTGAGGCATCTGAGGCCTGAGAGCCAGTTTGGTGTAGTGGTTAAGTGCGTGGACTCTTATCTGGGAGAACCGTGTTTGATTTCTCACTCCTCCACTTACACCTGCTGAAATGGCCTTGGGTCAGCCATAGCTCTGGCAGAGGTTGTCCTTGAAAGGGCAGCTGCTGTGAGAGCCCTCTCCAGCCCCACCCACCTCACAGGGTGTTTGTCGTGGAGGAGGAAGATAAAGCAGATTGTAAGCCACTCTGAGTGGAGGGTGGAATATAAATCCAATTTCTTCTTCTAATTGCTGGTGCTACTGTTGGCCGTGCACATCTTCCTGAGGCCTGCCCTGCGTGATGCTTGCCTCTTCATCCAACCGGGCTTCTCAGCTTACGCCCCCTGACTAATTTGGGTTGTATCAATAACTACTACAAACCATGAATTTAATGCATAATTTAGATCAGTCCCTTAGAATTGTATGCAGATTTGCTCAGAAGTAACTCAACATTCTGTTCAAGGGGGCTTATTCCCAGGAGGGCTGGGCTTTTTTTTTGAGCAGGAATGCACAGGAATGCAGTTCCGGCTGGCTTGGCATCAGGGGGTGTGGCCTGATATGTAGATGAGTTTTCACTGGGCTTTTTCTTAAAAAAAAAAACCCTTGTGTGAAACAATGGTGACATCGGGGGTGTGGCCTAATATGCAAATGAGCTTCTGTTGGGCTTTTTTAAAAAAGCCCTACAGGAAGGTATTCATAGGATTGCATCCTTAAGTGTGGGTGGCCATGACACTAGGTGATAGAAGAGCCTGCCAGCAAAAGTGCAATAAAATACTGTGAAATTAATCACTGCTTCATTCATGACTGCTGTCCGCTTATGTTCTTAAGAGGCCTGCACTGTGAATATGTGGGGTAGCGGAAGCAAAATTAAAAGGTTTTGGTATTCTTTTCATTGCTCTCCTTGCTATCGTAGCCCCGCCCAATTTTATAAGGCACTTTTAAGCACAACTCTCGCTGCCTTAGCATTGTGCTTGGAAATACTGATGGGATGTCAAAAACCCTGCCCAGAGCCATGGTAAATCTGGCTGTGTAATGTTCAGTTACTCGAAGTTAGATGTCAAGATTTAACATAATCAGGTGTAAGATTTAACTAGCCTGCTGGTTTTCTTCCCAGTTTACAAGATTTTTGGCCTGGGTTATTGGCATGAAATTTCAGTGACTTAAAACTTCAGAAGTGGAAGCAACTTCTTCTCACCTATTTTTCCTTCCAGTGCTGTGGGAACGTTCTGTTTTGGAAGGTCCTCAAGCGGATTGGTAACACCCCATTGATTAATCTTCCATCTCCATTGATTAATCTTCTGTCTTTCCTGGAAAGTCTTGCTTCTTTCACTGGAAAAAAAATCCATAATCTTAAAACGTAAGAGCAATATTCTCAATTAGAGACCCCAAGCAAACAAAATGCTTGTTTTATACTGGGGGTTAGAAAAAAAGAGACACCCTCTCATCAGAAGTATTGGATAGCAAGTTCAAGCCATCTGTTGGTGGGACACATACTGTAAAACCCCACTGACTTCACGTTTTGTTTTCTGTTTTGCATCATTGGGACCACTTATTAATTATTTGAACACCGGGTGAGTGAAGCACTTACAGGCTGCTGACTGGCACAGGTAGCTAAAAAACAAAACAAACACATAGCAACACACCCATACACATGTACACACTGCCCTATATTGAGTCAGACCCATGGCCTGTCAAGATTGTCTACTGTGCCTAGAGGAGGCTCTCCAGAGTCTTGGGGAAATGCCTTGCCCATTGCCTACTACCTGAGAATTTAACTAGAGATGTTGGAGACTGAATGTGGGACTTGTGGGTAGAGTAAAGCAGTTATTGTACCACTGAGCCACAGTCCCTCCCTATTAATCCGCTTATGCTTTTTTTGAGGCAGGCTAACTCTGATTAACACAAGCTGCACCCTTCGGGAAGTTTTTTCTAGGTTGTGGTGTTTCTTAGGATTGCAGAAAACCCTTCAGTAATGTCCCTCTGGAATGGTCTGCCAGAGTGGGTGTATTTGGGAAGCCATGTAGGACAACTGCGTTTCAGAGGGCAATTGGTAAAGGGTAAACTGGTTTTGGCAGATTTTGACTTCATTTTTAACCTGTGTGTGTTTCAAAAATGCGGGGTGGGTTGGGTTTTTTTTCTTGGTCTCTTTAATGGACTGTTTTGTTTCCTTGCAACATGTTTCAGTTCAGTTGGCCACTCTGAGTGTAAAGGTAGAAGGTAATATTTAAAATAAAAGTAAATCTCCATGTAAGAAGTTAGTGGGATGTATGGAGGATGGAATGATCCCTGAGAGATAACTAGAAGAGTCTCTTATTATTATAATTCAGTGGTGTCAAGTCAGAATCGACTCATGGAGACCGCAGGACCACGCAGTTTTCAAGGCAAGAAATAAGTAGAGGTGGTCTGCTATTTCCAACCTCCGTGTATCAACCTGGTCTTCCTTGGTGATCTCTCACCCAAGCACTAGCCACGACTGAACTTACTTAGCTTCTGAGCTGTGATGAGCTTAGGCTTGTCTGGGCTATTAACTTCAGGCTGCTGAGTAATCTTTGGTCTACTGTAAATTGTGCTGTGCTTCTCCAGCAAAGCCCCCTTTACTTTAAAAAACATTCTCATGATTTCTAAAGAGGAATTTGGGGGAGTGGGGGGTGTCTTTTGAATATTTTACTACTCACACTTAATAATTTACTTTTCTCTCTTTACCATTGTAGGTTCATAGCCAAACCATGTGCCTTCGGCTTAAAAGTTCAAGCCAATGGACCACAAAAAGCTCAGCCTAATGCTATTCTTGAAAAGGTTTTCACTGCAATTACGAAGGTATGTTATCCTTTTAGATTATTTCATATTTTCTTTACCACGTTAGTAGCTGTTCCGTGTTTTCCGTAATCAACAAACCAAAATGGCTTCAAAAATCAACACTTGGATGAGCTTTTGTCATCTGTTCTCAGATTTATGTTCAAACAATAGTAGCTTCCAGTATCAGTATGAAGCATTAGGAACTAGGGGTATGCATTCAGCATAAACTGAGCTGAAAAAATACCCCCAAATACCTTACCAGTATTTTGGGGGTATTATTTAAGCTGAATACAAATTAGTGAATCATTGGCTACTGGTATAACTGAGTCCAAATAAAACTGAATTTTCCCTCAGCTTTTATTTGGGTACATTCAGTTCTACTGAATGGCTGATGAGCTCTTCTTGCAGCTCAGTTTAAACAGAGCTGCAAGAGGAGCTAGCCTAGGATCAGCTGGGATGGCAGGAGCTGAGAACTCTGCACCACCTCAACTGGGGTTGTCTCCTTGCTCAACACATAAGAATATAACATAAGAGAAGCCATGTTGGATCAGGCTAGTGGCCCATCCAGTCCAACACTCTGTGTCACACAGTGGCCAAAAAAACCAAGTGCCATCAGAAGGTCCACCAGTGAGGCTAGCAACCCTCCCACTGTGCCCCCCCAAGCACCAAGAATACAGAGCAGAAAGTTCCAACAATATGCTGTGGCTAATAGCCACTAATGGACCTTTGCTCCATATGCTTATCCAATCCCCTCTTGAAGCTGTCTATGCTTGTAACCATCGCCACCTCCTGTGGTAGTGAATTCCACGTGTTAATCATCCTTTGGGTGAAGAAGTACTTCCTTTTATCAGTTCAAACTCGACTGCTCAGCAATTTCATTGAATGTCCATGAGTTTTCATATTGTAAGAAAGGGAGAAAAGTACTTCTTTCTCTGCCTTCTCTATCCCATGCATAATCTTGTAAACCTCTATCGTGTCACCCTGCAGTTGATGTTTCTCCAGGCTAAAGAGCCCCAAGTGTTTTAGCCTTTCTTCATAGGGAAAGTCGGTTTAAACCAAGTTGCAAAATCAGCCTGCCCCAGCCAAAGTGGTTCGGAACTCTCAGCTCCCGCTGCCCCATCTGATCCTCTCTTGCCTCCCTGCCGCATGCAGATCCTGGGGCCAGCTTCTCCTGTGGCGTGGTTTAAAGCGCACTGCAGGAAAAGCCTTCCCAGCCAGGTCGGTGTGTGGCAGTGAGAGACCTTCCCGCCGCATGCAGATCCTGGGGCCAGCTTCTCCTGCAGCTTGATTTAAACTGCACTGCAGGAGAAGCCAACCCTACCCCAGAGTTGGGCTAGCTTTTTTTTTTACGGGTATTTTTCTTCTCATATCTATTGGACCCAAAAAAATTCAGGATTTCTGAAAAATCCCAGATCCAAATATCATATGGGTATTGGGATCCAGGATTTTTTGAATATACCAAAAAAAATTTGGGGTCCAAATACCAGGTTGGTTTGTTTTTTTGCACATCCCTGTTAGGAACTATGTTTCCCAGAATGCACTGTGTTCCTGGGACTTTAGAATTTGTGATGCTACGCCATACAGCTGATTGATTAAAACAGGCAGACTAAAATAAAGCCAAATAGCAGTAAAAAGCAACAAGGATAATGCAAGTTGCATTTGCACCAATCGAGTTGTTAAAAACAAAGATCCTTTCCTACCCCAAACTTCTTTCCAGGCTGATCCATGCATGTTTACTGGGAAGAAGGCCCTAGTGGGTGTGGCCTGTGTAAACCATTTAGCAGCAGAGTTCTCTGGGACTTATCTATTAAAGGATGGTTATCAACCTTTAAAACTGATAATACAATAAGAAAGGGGTGAGTTTGGTTCTTTGAACTATAACCAGCAAATCAGACTGAAAACCCGTTGAGACTTTAATCTTTCATTAAGAAAATAAATTGTTTTCTTTATTATTGAAGACAGTAGGAAATACAGACGTGTAAAAATTAACCTTACAATTACTGTAAAAATAAGTGTTAAAATTATCAAAGTTCCTAATGTGGCTTAATCATATTATAGTGAATAATAGTTCAAAAAGCAAACCAGATTTCAGTCTAAATGCTTTTAGGGATTATCAAGAAGTCTAAATTACACACCCAGAAATCTCTTCTGTTTTTCTTCTGAGACTTCCATCCAGAGAAACCTGATTTGTTTATCACAATAGTGCATAGTTATAGAAAAAATATCAATTCTATCTTTTTCTAAATTCATTCTGTCGTAATCATGTGATTATGATTTAGATTATTGCGTGTTTCTTAACTAAATGAGATAGTCAACACAGGTGCAAATGAGCAAATCAGCATGTGCCTATGAGTTACATCTGATATAGCAAAATAAGGCCAATATCAACTCTTAACCTCTATTAAAAAAGCAGTCATAAAAAAATCCTTATATGATACAATCAGTAAAGCAACATGTGGCACCCAATCACAGACTACCTATTTCAACAAGGTGTGCTACCTGCTAATGAACATTACAGATTTTTGTTGTATTTTTTAAAGGACGGGGGGGGGGGACGGGACACTTACCTTAGAATGTGCATAGATGTTTTTACTCATTGTTAAGCAAATTTAACTAAATCAGACTAAAAGTCTTAATTGAAACAAGAACCTGTACTATTTTATAGCTTATTTGAATTGTTTTACTTGCTCTTTGTATGTAAAGGTGTTTTTTATTATTGGGCTTTCTGAAAAAAATAAAAATCATATTTTTTTTAAAAAAAGAAATAACTAAAAAAGCAGTCTAGCTTTTCTGTATCTGTTTCAATCAACTGTCAGAGATTAAAGAAACTTTGAGCTAACATTGCACTGACTGCTGAGGAGTGCTTGAACTCTCAGTTATTATGTAAAATCAGCAGGAAAAAAATTTCTTTATTATACAGTAGCTACCACTAGAATGGATTGTGTTGGGCTTTAATGTTGGGAGCAACATTAATTAATTAAGGGAGAACTTAATGTTGAGAGCAAGGAGTGTATTAAAAGATACCCTAAAATGTTGTAAGCCAAGCATTCTTCATCAGCTGTGCCCAAACTGGTGTGCTTTATAGGAAATATCTCTTTGACTCTTCCAAAACACCTCTTACTCCATTGAGGGGTAGGAGAGCTAGGATTGGCTCCTTCCTGTGGGGAAGAAGCAAGTGGGCTCTGGAAAACCCACTGGTGGGCATCATGGCATTTGTAGTCACCATGCTGATGTTACTTCATTCTTTGAAACTCTTCTGGCCAAGTCCAAATTCTGCATGTTTAAATATAGGCCTGAGGTATGAACTGGGGTCTGTCATATTGGCAACTCCAATTTTTTCCTTGCATGAATTGCGGATTTCATACCCTCCAAATATACAGAATTATTCTTAAGAGCTTAAACTGTATGGGAATCTTGCCCAAAAGGAAAACTGTTTTGCAAGAAAAGGCATAATGTGATAATGAAATGCCGCATGTGGTGATGGGTATTATATAGTAGGATGCAAAGAGTTCCAGGAGTGGTTGCCTTTCTGGGGAAACTGACACCTAGAACAGCATCTGTTTTGAGACAAATTTTTCAGTTTTGCAACCATAGAAAATTTGTTGCATGTTTCAGTCTCAAATGGCATATATTTTGCAGAATTTGCAGCTAGAAATACTCATGTGTGATTGTCTAAGAAAAGTATTTTTTTTAAAAAAAAAAGCTCTCCCTTTCAAAATGTTCATGAACCCTATTGGTACAGCAGCATTTGGATGTTGTATTGAGCATTGCTTTAAGCAAATGGCTTACTCTACCATCAGTTTGGTAGATTATGTAAATACAGGGGGTTTTTTGTACTAATAAATACAATTACTATATTCATTTACACAGGGCTTTTTTTGTACCAGGAACTCCTTTGCATATTAGGCCACACACCCCTGATGCAGCCAATCCTCCAAGAGCTTACAGGGCTCTTATTCCAGGGCCTGCTGTAAACTCTAGGAGGATTGGCTACATCAGGGGTGTGTGGTCTAATATGCAAAGGAGTTCCTGGTACAAAAAAAGCCCCGTGTAAATGAATATAGTAATTGTATTTATTAGTAATAATTTCTGTCACTATAACCTTGTGGTTGTGTTTTTCTATATAACTTTAGATGCCCAGCAATAGCCTTGGCCCATCCTTATTCCTCTACTGTAAATTGCTTTATCTGAATGAAGGAGCTGAATTGAAATGTAAATAAGTAAAGCATATGGAAGTGGTGGGAGGAGGTAGCAGAGCTCAGCTCCCAAAACTTGTGATGGAAGTCCATCAGAAATGATCTCCCTGTGTTGCTTTTACTTTCCCATCTTGCTCTGTTACAAGAATTGTAGCATGTTAGTATAAACTTCAGCTCTCTGAAAGACACAAATGTCAGCGTGTCCCAATTATTCTAAAGAGCCTGGTGAATGCTTCCTAGCTAGCTAGATTACGCTGAATGCTAGAGTCTGCAGTAATGAGTCCCTCAGTTTACAGTTTTGAAAATTATTTTGCATTCCCCTGGGGAAAGGAGGTTTGCATTAGAATATACTGTCAGATGTACTAATTGAGGCAAGCCTTGCCTGTTGGTTTTTGCAGAGGCAAGTGTTGGCTCTGAAGACATTCTGGAGCTTTGTGTATTGCTGGTGAAATACTGACGAAGTGCTCAGACTGTTATTTGGAGGTTCGTTTTTTTTGCAAATGACATCGATGGGGAGGGTTACAGCTCAGTGCTAGAACTGCCCGGGATCAGTCCTTGGTATTTTCAGTTAAAGGAGATCAAGGTTATATGCAAAACGTCTACCTGAGGCCCTGAAGAGCCACTGCCTATCAGAGTAAACAGCATTGACCTTGATAGAGCCATGGTCCATGCGCACAGGGTTAGCAACTTGGATGAAGTCTCTTAAGAGCAGTCAGCATCCTCCTGTATAAAGCATAGGTTGTCCTTGCCTGCAGTCTTTGTACTTGTCTGAGCCTCTTGATCAGATGGCAAGAATTTAGACTGGCAGAACCGCATTTAGCTTTAAAAAAGCTTGGCATGTGAGAGTGGGTGTATCTGACAGATGTAAGGAGAAAATCAGAGACAACCTTTTCTTTTGCTTTCCTTCTCAGGGGGAAAGGGGTGCTTGCATCTGTTTCTCTTGCTCTCTGTCTCCCTAGGAAATCAGTTGTTGATCGCACATGGTGTTTTGTATACAAATTTGCCTTGGGTTTAGCGAATCACTGTTTGTGACTTAACAAGCCAGATGGCACCTACCTTGCAGGGTGACCCACTAGGGGCTTGTTCAACCACTTGATTTTTTTGCAGTCTGCTGAGAAATGCAAAAAGAGGAAGGATGTCAAACAGCTAGTTGTCCATGTTGAGGGGGGGGTCTATATTCAGTTTGGTAGGTTATAAGATAAGCAAGGCTCCTTTTTAATCCTTGCTGTAAATTGTCATAAGAGCTAATTTCAGAAATCGGCAAGAACATTTTGTCATGAACTCCATGTTTCTTCTTTAAGAGCCCAAACCCACCTCTGCCTCCTGCCTTCAAAATGCTGAAGTGACATATGAGTGCCGTGTTGTTTCTAAACATGTGGTTTGGTTCTTGGGGGGGGGGGGGGGCGTGCAGGTTGTTGTGTTGATCCATTTTAAAAAGATCCAAAAAAACTAGAAGTGACAGTGGACCTTACATCCTGAAATTGTTTGAAAGAGCTATCTCTATTTCAGTGGGATCTTCTTCGTGGTCTCTGTGCTTCACACTCATGGATAGAGCGCCTGCGCCGATCCCCGAATCGGTACCTAAAAAGCCCAGGATTTTTTCATGCTCGGCACCAACGGGCATGTGCTTTTTAGGTACCGATTCGGGGATCGGCGCAGGCGCTCTATCCATGAGTGTGAATGCACAGATGTCCACTCGAAGATCTACAGTTACCGGTAAGCAACTTGTCTTTTTATTGATTGATTTGATTTAGCTATCCCAATCAGGATACAAAGCAGCTTACCTCATTTGATGCTCCTCCATTTTATCCTTACCACGACCCTGTGAGGTAGATTAGACTGAGGTGGTGTGACTAGCCTAAGGTTGCTTAACAAACTGTCGTGGTAGAGTGGGCGTATGAATCCGGATCTCCCAGATAATAGTCCAGCACCTGGATGAGTTTGCCATGGTGGCTCCCATTATATCCAAATAATCAGTGATATACTACCTTCCCCAAATGAGCCACTTTATCTTACTCTAAAGTCTTCAAACTTTGCATGTGGTGTAGTAGTAGTTTCAAGGCCAATGCATTTAGGTCTGGGTTGTTAAGATTAGTCATCTTTAACTGGGGAATCAGAGGCTGAGGGACTAGCCGTTTTGCAACTAAAAGGAACTCAGTTTCCAATTTTGAGTGCCAGCGGACATTCTCTTTACTCGATTACAATATGATCAGCTTTAAAATCTGATATTAATGCGTTGCGTCTCATGAAATGTAAGCACAAGAGTAACTTTTTGCGATCATTTTTGGTAGCATCCAGATGAGAAGAGACTGGAAGGGCTATCCAAACAGCTGGACTGGGACGTACGCAGTATTCAGCGTTGGTTTCGACAGAGACGCAATCAGGAAAAGCCGAGCACTCTCAGAAAGTTCTGCGAGAGCACGTAAGGAACCGTTTCTGAGTATTTCCTTTTAAAAAAAAATATTAGTGTCTGCTTCATGGTACATTTAAGCCATCCCTTGTTTGAACTGCTCTAGCATATTTGGCAGTTGCCAGAAGTTAAAGATATGCACTTAAACTGAACAAATTATCTTTTCTCAAATGGAGTGCGGCACAATATTGCTTAACTAGGGTGAGCATAGATTGAAAGATTATTTCAAATACTGGCGGAAAAGGAGAACAAACTATAGATAACTTAAAGTGGTAGTTTTAGACCTTTCCTGACCCGGAAGCCACTAAAGTGCAAACCCATGATAGGAAGTCATGTGTCCTAACAGTCATGTGACAGGAAGAAAAGAGAACTTGAGCTATGATCACAGGTATGTCGAGGCCAAATCCATGGGCGGCTGGCTAAAATAGGAGGAGCCAGACCCGTTCCCCAGCAGACAGGGATAGGTAGTCAGCTGGGCAGAGTGGGGGAACCTTGAGGCACTTAGCTGACAAAGGAGATCCTGGAGGGTAAGACAGCCTGAGACTCAGACCTGACCCTTTATGTTACATGACATTGCTATAATTAGGTTCTTCTAAAGAGAAAAACAGTTTCTTCATGTTCTCTTGCCGCTAGATTTTCCCTTAGCTATTAAAATATTTATGGCCTGTTTTTATCTTCGTGGCCAGAGGCAGCATAATTCCATATTTTTAAAAAGTCCAGTAAACCCCCTAATTAACTCTCCTTTCTCAAGAAAAATGCCTGCAGTGGAAATGCTGTTAAAAACCCTAGCCAATAAAAAGGCTTCGCAGTGCCTCCTAAAAACTTCTTAATCCCCCTGCCCCGCTCCTCAAGGAGCTCATTCTGTTGGGTGGAAGCTACTATAGAAAAAGCACAGGATCTCTAGAGGATGCTCAGTGGGCTATTTTGAGCAGAGGCAACAATGACAGCTGCATTGGGCTCACAAGGATGTGTGGGAAGGTCCTTTAGATACATGGGTCCCCGCTGAGAAAGGTCTTGTATAGAGACTCTGAAGGGCACCCTGGACACCAGCAGAGGACAATGGGGTAGGGTTGCCAGATCAAGGTTGGGAAACTCCTGGAGAATTGGGGGTGGAGCCTGGGGAGGATAGGGGCCTCAGTGGAATACAATGCAGGCCTTTAGCTGTGGTGAGGCCCCCAGGGTCCTGGCCCCACTACTTACCAACCCCAACTTCCACCACCACCCTTTCTTGCTAGATGCTGTTCTGAAGCTCAAGGCAAGTGCCGCTGCATCCTCCAATTCCCGGCTGCCTCAGCACCATCAGACGACTGCAGGTGGAACAGGGAAGGGGGGGGGGCTTTCATCTGTTCCCACATGGTCATGTCCAGCAGGTCGGCTGGCCGGGGTGCCTCACCAGCACTCATCCTGGGCAACCCCAAGCCAGCAGCCAAGGCACCACCAGGAGGACATGGGGTGGACCAGGCCAACTTGCTTTTGCCTTGCCAGCCCCTTTGGCCCAGACTGCCCTCGCCACACAGCCTCTCACCTGCCTTTTGCCCACCTCAGACCATGGCGAGAGGGGTGGGCCAGGCTTCCAGAGAGATAGTTGGGGAGGACTGAGGGTGTGATGAAACCAGGCTCCAACGATGAGCGCAGCCTGGTGCCGCCTGCTGCTTCTTGGGGGAAGTTGCCCTCCTGCTGGTTGGGGCCAGTTCCAGTGAGTAAGTGACCAGGGTTGGGTTCTGGTTCCCTGGGGGGAAGGGTGGGGAAGGAAATTACGGGAGTGCCTGCCAGGTTGGGAACCTGTGTAACACAATCACGATTTCGGTGTGTAAATAATACAATATTGAGAAAAATCACTGAAATAAGCAATACTTTAAACGATAAATAAGTTATCTTAATTTGATTTATGTGAACACCTTCTCACACTGTAAGTAAACACCGAGGCCAGCTTTTCTGATAAGAAGTATGCGTTGAACCTATGTAAAAATATTGCACACTGTGGCTCCGTGAAAGGAACTGTGTACATGAGAGAGAGAGAGAGCAGACAAAGGTTGCAAAACTGCCCTAGATTTGACAAGTTCTCTCATCCTCTCCTGTGATCTTTTCCTGTGGAATTACTGTCTGTTTCTACTGGTCTGGACTCTTCAGTGACCACAAGCAGAACATTGGATATTTCTTTTCCCTTTATTATGTGCATGGCATCGTCTTCAAAACTTTACAGTTTAAAGAGACAGTTTGTTTCAGTATGCCACGGGACTACGGAAGCTATTTGTCACGGACTTTTTAAAAAGCTGTACTTGGTGTTTACTTATAGTGTGAGAAGGTGTTCATATAAATCAAATTAAGATAACTTATTTATCGTTTAAAGTATTATTTTTGATGATTTTTCAAAAGGTTGAGAACCTAGGCTGTAGAAGGGATAGTGCAAACCTCCTTCTGACGGCTCTGCCAAGATGTCTCCCTTGGAAACAGACCTCTGCCTGGAATCGGCCCAGTTCCTCCCCAGTGAGTCCTGGGAAGAGCCTAACAAGATCCTTGGATGGGGCGTCAGCTTTCAAGAGTCAAAGCTCTCTTGGTCAAACCCGGACACAGTCTTGGGAAGCAGCACGAACTTGTGGCCACTCCCTGGTTTAGGTGCCCCAGTAGTTCCTGACTGCAAAAACATTTAAGTCATCTTTATTTTATTTTTGTTATGTCATTTTTGTAACGTCATTTTTGGCCCCCACCACTTTCCCCAGTCTCCCCCCCACACTTGAAATTTTCTAGTTATGGATAGTATGGAGATGAGCTATAATTCTGGGGGAATCCTCAGGTCCCACCTGGAGACTGGCATCCCTAATGCGGATAAAGTACGAAGGCAAAATTTTACGTTCCTTCTTCAAGTTTAACAGAGAACAATGGGAACAGTGGATGAGCATTGCAAACATCTGCACAGGAAAAGTCCGCAGCAGAATTCGAGGAAGGACTTTTGAGGAAATGGCTACTGTTGTTGCTGAAGAAGGCTGCTAAATGTTTCAGCTGGCAAGGCAGCACAAGCCATTCCCTTTGTGTTCCATTGTTCCTTGACTTCTTCTGTTCAATTATTAACTTGTGCTCTGAATAGCCTTGTTAGTTCTATTGACCTCTCTGGTAGTATCATAGTCCTATAGAAACTATTCTAAAGTAATCATTTGAAAGGTAGATTGTACAATTGCATCTCTCTCTCTCTCTCTCTCTCGCACACACACACACAGAGTGAAATCCTGAGAAGAGTTACTTTCTTAGAAGAGTGCTAGAAGAGCGGCTACCACACATCTATAACAATCTATAATGTCTGCCGATTTGTGGCAGGCATAACTCATCAGAAAAGAAAACTAGGAATCTCAAAAGTGGCTACCAGCTTGATAATCAGGGGGAGGAGGATGATCAAGGGGAGTTGCAGGGCCCCAAAATGAAAAGAATCGGAATATCCTTGCCCAGGCAATCTCCAGTCCTCCCCACCCCCCAAATTCTATTTGCAGTGGAAGCTAAGCTTGTGTCAAGACTAGGATCTGGGAAACCCAGGTTTGAATCCCTACTTTGTCATGGAAGCTGCTGGCTGGGTGACTTTAGGCCCATCACACATTCCCAGTTTAACCTACCTCACAGGGTTCTTGTGGGGGTAAAACAGAGGAGAGGAGAATAATGTAATCCACTTTGAGTTCCCCTTGGGGGGAGGGGAAGCAGAATATAAATAAAGTAAATAAGTTCTATCTTCTCTTCTTCACCTGTTACCACTAAGGCAGATTAACATTCTATTATTATGCACGTAACGGGTGGAGGGGGGAAAGCATCTTTTTACTTCTTTGATCTGCGCAGTCTGATTGTCCAGGAGCTGGGTGGAACAAAGGGAAGAGGGAAATCATAGACTGTGCTAGAGATAAAATCCTTTTTAGGAGACTGCATTCTAGCAGTGACTGTAGCTTGTCCTGTCTGGTCTTGCCTTGTTGCTGTATTGGCTTGGCTGATGGGTTTAGCAGGATCTGAGAAGCTAAGGTTTCTCTGTCTTGTAGTGAACTTCGTTGAAAGGCCAAGCCAGCAGTCAGAGATACTTCTCTTTATTGTGTTCTGTCTTTTCTACGCTCCTTCAGGGGCCCTCCAGCTGACTTGGGCCCCTGAAATTTTGTCCCTTCAGTTCTCCCCCTCCCCTCTGCAGCCTTCCATGTAACAAATTTATACCTTTCTTCTACTTTGATGGTTTGCATTTCTAATCAGTGCCTTCTTCTGTGGGCTGAACTTCTTGATTCATTTTTGTTCCTGTTTCCACCGCTGTTCCTGAAACAAAATGTGGCACAGTCTTCAGAGTGCAGCTTCCAAAAATTACCAGACGAAAATATACTGTTCGTTATGCACGCTGCTGTGTTACAAGTACATATCAAGATGTATAGTGACTCATTTCTTCCTTTTATTCAATCCACAGCGGTGAGACAAAATTATCTCATGATTTTTCTATCTGTCTCACATGCAGGCCTCATTTTGGGCAGGAGCTCACAGGAGCGGAGCTCTGGAACCTCTAAATTTTATTGTGCCCTTTCTCTTTTACCCCGCCCCCCCCAGAAAACCTTGCTTCTGGGCTGCACTGTTCAAACCCCCTGTGACAATTTTGCTAAACTCTACGATTTGACAAACTGCAAAGTAATTTTAAAAGTATGATGGGAGTAAGGTTTTATTATGACAGTTATAATTCAAGAAGCATTTTAAGGTAGATGCTGAGCTGATATAATTGAGTACACCTTCGGTGATGTCAGGGGTGTGTGGCATATGCAAAGGAGTTGTGCTAATGAGCTCTGGCACCTTTTTTCTACAAAATGACCCCTGCTCGCATGAGTGGCATATCAAAAGTGCTCTAAGTTTTCCTTTCCAGAGAAGCAAAGCAGTCTATTCTGCAGGATGAATTTATGTAGTAGCAGTAGCAGTAGAAGCAGCAGCAGCAGCAGTAGTGATAAATCTTTCCACTGGACAGTGTCATCTGTATGGTACTGTCCCTAAAATGAATAATAAAGTGTTAGATTTTTTTTTATGATTCTGATGGGGTTAAAGTGAAAAACAAATTTAAACTTCAGTACAGGTCTTAACTTCCATACCGTGTGTAGTATGGAAACTAAATACTTTGCTGAAGTTTTAATTGGTTGCTTCAAATAAAAATACTTGAGCAAATGCTAGAATATAGACTAACGGACTCCTGTATGTGTTCTTTGTTTGAGGAAGAGAAGTCCAAAATATTTTCCTCAATGGGCCTTCAGGAACTTATCCATTTTGTACAGGTTCACGGTTATGATCAGCTCTGCTTTCAGCTCTGGTTTCTAAAGTTCAAAATAGTCTGTCATTCCAACTAATACTAGGTTAGCCAACCTCCAGGTAGGGCTTGGGAGGTAGAGATCTCCTGGATTTAGAACTGATCTCTAGAGGACACAGATCAGTTTCCCTGGAGAAAATGGCTGCTTTAGAGGGTGGACTGTATGGTCCTGACCGTTCCTGAACCCCTCCCTCCTCAGGCTTCCCCCAGATCTCCAGGTATTTCCCAACCCAGAGCTGGCAACCCTACATCATCATGCAGCCAATTTTTTTTTTGTCTGTGTAGTGACATTAGTGGTAGTACAGAACGATTGGAGTGCCAATTTGAACCAAACTGCACAGAAGTGGCTTCTGGTTAGGCCTGTTCTTGCATTAAATTGCTGCCCCTACTTAAATACCAAGGTTATGTGTATGTTGTGTGTGTTCAGGTCCCTTAAATGTTGAGAGCATGCAGCATCTCTGCAATGCCTTCCAGTTTCTGGTTCCTAAAATGTAGGATTCTGTGGGAAGGGGAGAAAATGCTTGCAAAATTCTCTCCCTGTGCAATTTTGATTCAGTCCTAGGATATCTGGATTGTTTCAGGCTAGGAATATGGGCAGCCCCGTGGCGCAGAGTGGTAAAGCTGCAGTACTACAGTCCGAGTTCTCTGCTCATGACCTGAGTTCAATCCTGGTGGAAGCTGAGTTCAGATAGCTGGCTCAAGGTTGACTCAACCTTCCATCCTTCCGAGGTCGGTAAAATGAGTTCCCAGCTTGCTGAGGGGAAAGTGTAGATGACTGGGGAAGGCAATGGCAAACCACCCCGTAAAAAAAGTCTGGTGTGAAAACGCTTGTCACCCCAGAGTCAAAAACGACTGGTGCTTGCACAGGGGACTACCTTTACCTTTTTTAGGAATATGGGCAGGAGAGAAGACTGAAACACCTTATCTGCATGCACCTTGACCCTAATTGGGCCTGGCAAATGCAGGAACTGAGAAACCACAGCTCACATGTGCTTGTGTTATGATGAGGGTTACCAGGTCCAATTGTTCTGCTGGCGAGGGGTGGGAGGAAGCCTTCCAGCAGTGGTGGGTTGGGGCAGCATTGTATGCAATGCAATGCAATGATGTCTTGTGGAAGTGATGTCATCACACTGGGGAAAGTCATGCAGCAACACTCTAGCATTTTTGCCAAAATGCTATTGTGTCATTGTCTGAAGTCCCCAGCATGATAATGTCACTTCCAGCTGGCCAGCAGTAGACTGAAGCCTCCAAATGGGGGGGGGGGGGCACTCACCCAGACAAGGGGTCTGGCAACCCTCGTTATGATGGACATAGACCCAACGTGCATATTCTGTGACATGTGAAGAGGCACTGTGTATACTTGCAAGGCTTTATAATAAGGTAAGGTGAGGAGGCACTGGCTTCTCACAGTACATTTGGGGAAAGACCGCCTCCACCCAGGAACAGCTAATAATCCATCCTTCCTCACTATTCTGGGCATCACACAGCATGTCAAGCCATGCGCACCCCACAGGATTTCCTAAATTCTAGCGGTTTCTAGGTCCAAGCAGCAGCGGGAAGAGACAGGATAGTGAGGTGGCTTCAGACAGTGCATCTTGCTGAGCCATTGCTAATATTTTGTTTCAGTACCTTAGCCTTGGATCTAGGCAACAGGTCGAATAACAGAGTGGTGCGTGAAAGAACTCTGAATTCTGATGAGATAGCAAGACGCATTGTGAGTAGCAAACAACCCAAATTTCTTAGCTCTAAAAGTGATTTTAGGGTTGCAGTACTTTGCCCATTTTATAGGACTTCTGAATAAACCATGTACTGGATCGGGGTGTAAATTGATACAGGTTGTGGAAGCCGGGTAAGCTTTAACCCGTCCCAGACTTTCAAGAAGGAATTGTTTCAGAGCCTGTTGAACATGTAACAGGGTGGGCCTGGTAGTCCTATCCCAACCTAAAAGGTGTTCCTCCAGACAGGGATGTCAGCAGGAAGAAGCTACTTGGAACTATGAAGCCCATGAATAAGGGGTCTTTGATCCCACCTTTCTCTTACTGATTTTGCACTAGAGCTTGTCCCTTGTGTGGAGAGCCCTTTTGTCCTCGGCGCTTCTCTTCGTTTCGCACAAACTGCTGCAGAGCTAGGAGTTGTCGCACTGCTCTCCTGTGGCAAGCAGAAACCGCTTGTAAGAGGACCTTGGTTGCAGCGGAATCTCGCAGCTCTGCATCAGCTTGTGCGAAAACAGAGAGAAGCGCCGGGAGCAAAAGGGCTCTCCACCCGGAAGAAGCCTAGTGCGAAATTGGTCCCTGTTTGATTCAGACAGAAAGCTGGAAGAGAGAAAGCAAATTCCTGTTATGAATGTTCATCTTTTTAAAAAAAAAAATAACTCTAACACAGTTCTTATCTAAAAATGTGATTTTAAATGCTGCAAAGTACCTCTCAGAGCACTTGTCTTGCATGTACTAGAGTGACTTTCCAGGAAGGGTTAGCAACACTAATGGATATCCAGGCTCTTGTAGAGGAATTGTATTCTGATGACCTTGATGTGTACAGGTGGCAAGAGGAGTTACATAGTAAAATATAACAATTGATGTCCTACAAAACTGATAGCAAGTGAGCAAAGCCAGCCTTATTTCATTGAACCTCTTCGTTTCTGGCCTGCTTTCATACACACTGTTATATATGAGGCAGCATATACATCCAGAGATTTACAGTACTTAGAAGGGTATAACCAGGGCTTTTTTGTAGCAGGAACTCCTTTGCATATTAGGCTACACCCCCCTGATGTAGCCAATCCTCCAAGAGCTTATAGTAGGCCCTGTAAAAAGAGCCCTGTAAGCTCTTGGAGGATTGGCTACATGAGGGGGGGGAGTAGCCTAATATGCAAAGGAGTTCCTGCTTCAAAAAAGCCCCCCTGGATTGCACTGTGTATGTAGTGTTTTGTCTGTATCTTTTTCCTACCAACCTCTCCAGGTTTTTTTCCCTGACACTATTAAATTTTGCTATGTTTTCCGCACAAGCTTGCAAATTTAGGATGGTGCTGGTTCTCAAGTGGTGCCGTTAGCATTAAATATTAAACGACTGCTTAGAGTTGCAGCCAAGGAGAAAATCAGAAGTCAGCCAGATCTCTTGCTATAAAATTTGACAGCAAGGCAATGAAGATTTCCCAGTGTATACGTTACCTGTGCATTTTATTGAGACTGTAAATGCGTCCACAGTCCTGCTTCTTCCTCCCCTGCCAAAACGATTTGTTGTCTGTAAGGGAGCATGTGCCAAGCAGCGCCTCCTCGAGAATTGCTTTAGGCTTATTAAAGCTAGCATGTCCTGAGAGGCACAGGAATTTTTTAGTTCTGTGATTCGTTGCAGGGGAAGGCCTGACTTGTTTCAGATGCGCAGCCAATTAGCAGGAAAGAAGCTGGTGTGCCGTGGAGAAAAAGGCAAGTGGGAGTGAGAAGGAGTTTGTTGCCCTGCATTTACACCATTGTTGTTGTTTTGGCAACAGCTGTCATCAACAAGAGTGTCACACACTTATCAAGAAACAGTTTTCTCATTATACCTGGGCGGGCAATTGTTTTGCTGTGGGATGTAGGAATGAGCATATTTCCCTGCTGCAAGTGTAAGGTTTGTGATCTTGATCTAGAGAAGGCACACCCTTTCAGCCTCCCACCTTCCTCTCCTCTGGCATCAGTAAGTCCCTTTGAAGAGCTAACCATAACACAGCTCAGTACGATTGATGCAGATGGAACATTAACGGAGAGGTGTAGTGGTTACAAGCAGCAGGCTCTAATCTGGAGAACAGACTTTGATTCCCCACTGCCTCACGTGAAGTCAGTCATGGTTCTCTCAGAACTCTTTCAGCTCCACCTGCCTCAAGGTGCCTGTTTCGGGGAGAGGAACAGAAGGAGATTCTAAACCATTTTGAGACTCCTTAGGGGAGAGAAAAAATGGTATAAAAACTGACTATTCATCTTATAACTGAGACAACAATTAGGATGGATGGAAGGAAGAAAGGAAGGAAGGAATTTGCATATAACAGAAGGCAGGGAGAACAGCAGTCCACAATACCTTCCTGATCTCCTAAAAGTAATTAGAAGGTTAGGGTAATTATATTTGTACCGGGCATATGATAAATGTTCAGCGGAATGGAAAATGCTTTGTACAGCCTGGTGCTATGATGTCATTGTACTGAGACCCAGCATGGTTTTGGTGTTTATAGCATCAGACTGAGATTTGGGAGACCCTGGTTTGAATCCCCACTCACTCTCCCCACTGGGAGAGCCAGTTTGGTGTAGTGGTTAAGTGTGCGGACTCTTGTCTGGGAGAACCGGGTTTGATTCCCCACTCCTCCACTTGCACCTGCTGGAATGGCCTCGAGTCAGCCATAGCTCTGGCAGAGGTTGTCCTTGAAAGGGCAGCTGCTGGGAGAGCCCTCTCCAGCCCCACCCACCTCACAGGGTGTCTGTTGTGGGGGAGGAAGGTAAAGGAGATTGTGAGCCGCTCTGAGACTCTTCGGAGTGGAGTGCGGGATATAAATCCAATATCTTCTTCATGCCATGAAGGCTTCTTGAGTGATTTTGGGCCAGTCACACACTTTCGTCCTGACCTACCTCACAGGATTGTTGTGAGGATAAAATGGAAAAGAGGATGGTGATGTAACTTGATTTGCGTCCCCATTGGGGCCCAAATGAAGGAAATAAATGAAGGAAATAAATTAATGGTGGTTCCATACATGGCCTGGCAGCTAGTATGGTGCATAGGAACAGAATCAGTTGGAGAGTTTCAGTTAAACATATTTTTTTCAATTTTATAAAATTATTTTGAAATGGCTTTGCCAAATTTTCAGCTTAGCGTCTGGTTCCTCTCCTCAAAAAACCCCCCCACGTTTCAAAAAGTTTGGACTAGAGGGGTCCAATTCTATGAGCCCCAAAAGAAGGTGCCCCTATCCTTCATTATTCCAAATGGGGGGGGAAGGCATTTAAAAGGAACGTGGTTCCTTTAAATGTGATGGCCAGAACTCCCTTTGGAGTTCAGTTGTGCTTGTCTCACCCTTGCTCCACCCCCCAAATCCCCAGATGTTTCTTGAGTTGGACTTGGCAACCCTACCTTGCGACGTGATAGTGGAAGCCAGCTGGCAGCCCCTAGCTGGGCATGCACCTTGAGCGGCTTCACTCCCAAGACCCCTCAAGGGAGCCCTCAACATGGGGGAGGTGAGCACCCTGGCATATCCTCCCCCACAAAGGATCTGTCCTAATGCCAAAAAAAAAAAATGCCCAAGCTGTGACAATGAAATAGCAAAATATAACAGAACATGAGACACATATCAAAACGTTGCTTCACGTTAAAATTACAAACATGGGGAGGGGAGGGTGGAGAAGTCACTAGTCAGGGAGAAGGTGAGCAGCCAGCCGGGGAATGGACTTAAAAGCCTGCCAGAATGCTGCCTCCCCTGCCCACACAGCTATGTCTGCATGCCCAGATGTTCAATGCTAATCACTGGCC
The DNA here is from genome assembly GCF_032191835.1 of Heteronotia binoei. Classification (NCBI taxonomy): domain Eukaryota; kingdom Metazoa; phylum Chordata; class Lepidosauria; order Squamata; family Gekkonidae; genus Heteronotia; species Heteronotia binoei. The sequence continues at coordinate 29,282,441 of NC_083238.1, forward strand.
CTGCTCTGCAGCCTCAGGGCACCCACAGGGCTGCAAAGATGCCTCTTGTGCCTCGCCCCCCCCCCACTGCAGTTAGCATCTCCAGTGAGTCATTGCCACATTTGTAACAAGATGGAAGGCCCACACGTTTTAGTCCTACTCTCATTTTCAAATAATTACCCGCAGTGGTAATCAGCAGCGATGAAAGTAATGCATCTTCTTGGTTATCAGGTGATATCTGCAGTTGTTACTTGAATGATGAAATTTGCCATTAGGCATGTTCATCAATTGCAGTTAATCTTCTGTCTGCTAAACTGAGAGAGTTCTCATGGAAAAACAAGTCATAAGTACGGCTGATTAAAACACTCTTATTGAAAACCCCTACTAATTTACACAGAGTGGAGAAAAATGAAGTGCCCTCAGTGAGGGAGGGATGGACAGATGTGTTAATATTTGCATATACTTTTCCATGTGTTGATACTTTGCATATGATACCAAAAGTGTGATGAAAGAGAAAACTGACAGTTGAACATCATGATTCCCAGGGCTTTTTTTTAGCAGGAATGCACAGGAACGCAGTTTCATCTGACTTGGAATCAGGGGTGTGTGACCAAATATGCAAAGGAGTTCCTGCTAATTTTTTCCTACAAAAAAGCCCTGTGCGAAACAATGGTGATGTAAGGGGCAATCTTCCCTCTAAATTGTAGAGTCTTGTGAGCAAAAATTCTACTTTGTGAGCTACTGGTATTAAAGCTACTGGCTTTAAAGTTGTGAGCTACTGCATAAATTATTATGCTCTGGGGCCATTTTTCCTGAGCTCAGACAAAAATGTGTGAACCAGAAGCTTAAAAACTGTGAGCCAGCTAACACTAACTCAGCTTAGAGTGATCACTGGTCAGGGGGTGTGGCCTCATATGCAGATGAGTTCCTGCTGATTTTTTTTCTTAAGCCCTGATGGTTCCTAACATAGTTTCAGGTGGGTAGCTGGGTTGATCTGCAACAGAAGACCTAGATTCAAATCCACCTTAAAGACCAGCAAGATCTCCAAGGTATAAGCTTTCCAGATAAAATCTTAAAGTGCACACATGTCCACTTGTATTCTTTGTTTATACGTTTATTTTTTTTATTAGTGGCAACTGCAGGACAAAATCAATGAGCTGCTCACAGGGAGGTCTGCTTTTACCTGCAGATTTCTTTAAAATCTGTTTGTCTGTCCCCACTCTGCTTTAGAGTAGTACATGATTTAAGTGTCTAATCTTGAGCATGTTTACTCAGAAGAAGGTTCCACTTGACTTCCAGGGGAGTTACTCTCAGATAGGTCCAAAATGCACATTTTCTGGATCAGTTGTGAATGTGTAACACCCTTGTCTTCCTATTCCATACATACAATCTCCTGAGTCTTGAAAGGGGGGAAAAACCTATTATGCTTCTGCGGTGGTACCCCAGTCTGTCTTCTGAAGCCCGCTTGGTATAAAAGGCAGCTTGTGTGGGTGGGTATGATAGGAAAGTTGCCATCTCTTCCAATAAAGAAGAAATCTACGATATATTTTACATGTAGTTTTGTTCCTATATACGTGGCTGCAGATTGAGTCAATCTGTAGTTGGCCATTCTGTGTATACAGAGTAAATTGGAACACAGTGTGCTCAATATGGTGGCCTATTAACTCTGTTCCTTAGCACCACATATGCCCATCGTGCCAGGTGGCAATGCGTGTCCTGGGATTTCTTCAAGCCCAGGAAGGGGAGAGTCCTAGTCCATGATGTTACAGTCAAACAGACTGCCATATGAACAGAAAGCTGCCATGGTACATTTGACTCTGATTTATTTATAGTGAACTTTCATGGATTGTTGCATTCTTGGCTGCAATCTGTCTCTATAAAACTGTTTTATTCTGATCTCAGTAGACATTTTTTTCCACAGAGCCAATGTTGTTGGGTATATTAGAAAGTTGGGTACAGTGTGTGCTTACATACTCATACACACATGTATTATTCCCCCCCCCCCCCATCAAGTCACAGCTGATTTACAGTTGACCCCATGGGATTTGCAAGGCATGAGATGTTCTAAGGTGATTTAAGAACATAAGAGAAGTCATGTTGGATCAGGCCAATGGCCCAACCAGTCCAACAGTGTGGAGATGGAAATGAATGCCAGGGGCTGTGCCCTCCTTTCTTGCTAGGTGGGTCTGCCATGTTTCAAGTAGGGGAATTTCAGGAAACGAAGAGAAGCAAAACCGTTTTCTGAGAACTAACTGAAACTGTTACTAGTCCCTAATTCCTGTGAATTGCTGGTGTCGTTAAGTTAGAACTGCATTTTTAAAAATTTATTCAGACGTATTTATTTTTAAAGTTTTGCCTACTTATAACCAACACGTTCCTGGGGTAACTTTCAGTACCCAGCCAGGCATATTTCCTTTCACCCCACTCTCTGAAAGGGATGCTGGTTTAAAACATCCACACTCAGAAGAAGAAGAAGAAGACGATATTGGATTTCTATCCCGCCCTCCACTCCGAAGAGTCTCAGAGCGGCTCACAATCTCCTTTACCTTCCTCCCCCACAACAGACACCCTGTGAGGTGGGTGGCTCTGGAGAGGGCTCTCATAGCAGCTGTTCTTTCAAGGACAACCTCTGTCAGAGCTATGGCTGACCCAAGGCCATCTCAGCAGGTGCAAGTGGAGGAGTGGGGAATCAAACCCGGTTCTCCCAGATAAGAGTCCGCACACTTAACCACTACACCAAACTGGCTCTCCAAGGCTAAGCTACACAATACACCTGACGTGTTATGGATACATTGAGGGAAATTCACCTTTAAAAACACTTGTTCATTTAGTGTTTCAAAGCAGCATGGCAAGTGGAGAGAAGGACGTTCCATTTTCGCCCAAGTTTCCCTCCCACCCTACTTTTACGAGCAGAAAGGGCAGTGGAGACAGGCTTTTTGCTTTTTTCCTCTGGCTCTCCATCTGCACTCCAGGCAGAATTCTTGCCACAGAATTCGGCACCTGTTGTAGCTTCTGGACACTCTTCAAGGGTATCCCTGTTCAAAATGCATAGTAATTATCTAATCTAGATGTTACCAGAGTGTACACCATACTGGCAAGATCTTCTTTGCACAGGAACGGTCACAGCTGGCTCAGTGTCTGAAGCTGGTGAAAGGTGCTCCTGAGTCCTCCTGACCACTGCTGCCACGTGCTTTTCCACTCCAGCAGCACCTCCCAAACGATGAACATCCTTCCTTACAAGGAATGTAACCCCATCCAGAACAGCAGATATCTCAGTTCCTGAGTCAGTCCTTCCTCCCACCAGTAGTGCCTCCATTTTTTCAGGGTTAAATTATTCTATTTGCATCCAACCTTCCTCCCAAATGGGGGACCCAAAGTAGCTCACATCATTCTCTTGTCTCCTTTTTTTTATCCTCACGACTCTGTGAGATAGGTCAATCTGACAGAGAGTGACTGGCCTAAGGTCACCCAGAAAGCTTTTGTGGCAGAGTGGGGATTCAAAGCTGGGTCTCCCAAGTCACAGGACGACACCCTAGCCACCACACCACATACATATCCAAAGGGTTCTGAATCCTTTCCTGAGCCCTACAGAAGAGGCGAGACGGACATCTATAATAATAAAAATGCTAAATCTCTGGGCCTTCACCTGCACCTTTTAGAAGTCATCCCTGAAGGAGTGGAATCGTTTTAATGTTACACTTTAATTGTTTTGAGAGGATTACAGCAGCCCTGAATCTTGCTGAAGAGACGAGCATATTAACATAATCAGTGGTAGGAGCAATGATACAGTGAAACGACAAGCGGTTTGCCTCACCGTTGCTTCAAACACTGCGCTGGGCACAAAATACATGGCTGTTATAATTACACACTTGAATAGGCTGGATTTGGGGGATGCAGGAACTGTGCAGCCTGAGCTTTATTTCTTTTCACTTGGACAGTTTTCAAATGAACTTCTCTTTTTCTTCTCCAAGCCTTTCTCCGTTCTTCTCCAAGCCTTATTAATACACTCCTTTCCCCAAATCTCATCTTTGCCCCTTTGTTTAAATCTTGCTAACCAGCAGCCCTTTGGCGCGAACTGTGGATTTTCGTTCACCACCGTGTTGTCGTTTCTTTAAAAAAAATTGTCCCAGCAAGTTTCAGTTTTGCACAGTCATCTGCATGGAAGTATGAGCCAAGATGTCCGGTTGATTTCAGGAACTCGTTGAACTGTTACAGTTGCTGTAATTGCAGGTTACATGTGTGTGGGATTCTTGCTTCGTTTGTTTTTTAAGCATGGGTGTCTCCTCTGAGTAGAAGCAGTGGGGCTTGAGCTCTGTAATGGACAGAAGCCATGACTTCTGCTTGCGCTGATGATTTGGTGGGGACTATTTCTGCATCCGAGTGACCTGCGTGTGTGTTTGAAGTTGCTAAGTACATTTTGAGCTATACCAAGCATACAGCAAAGAATCTGACTGTGTTTCCTATTGCACTTTTGGACCTAGATTATTTTCCTCCTTTGTTGTTCCTTGGAGTTACACCCAGTTTCCAGCCTGAACTTTTTTTCTTGGTGACAGTCACCTATCTCTCTGGTTTCAGCGTGGGTTTCTGGTTTTGATCTCCGTTTGTTACCTTTTGTTCCTGCTTTTCATTGTTCCCTTTTAAGGTTAACTTTAGTCACTGCAGGATTCTGTCGAGTTTCATCTAGACACAGTTTCTGCCTTTAGTTTTCATTCTAAATATGCATAGGATATTCAGGCCTTCCTAGGTCAGTAAGGGCTGGGGGGCAGCTTCAGAGAAACTCATGCTGGGTATGAAAGCTGAACATGGCTTGGAGCAAGATACAGGCTGAATTCACAGGCACAATAATCCTGCAGTCTGGTGTAGGGTCTGAAGGGGAAGCCATCTGTCATTTGAGGAACTGGCCAGGTAATCTGTAGCTTGGGCAGCTAATTGTAGGCTGCATAGAAGAATGTCTCTTGGTAGGAGCCAGTCCCTTGCTTCTGGAGAGTGACTGTTGAGGGAATGTATATCAAAATGTACGGGGTGCCT